>NC_044007.1:70933058-71234637 GCF_900496995.4 Aquila chrysaetos chrysaetos
TGGTAACACAGCTCCTAGAAGCCCATTTGCTGTATTGCAGTCTTTCCATTAACATCATAACTCAGTTCAAACTGTCAAAATGTACAGAGTGTCAGTCATACGGTTGTGTTTTGGTTTTTTTTCTTTCTGTGAAGTGGCACTGTTAAAATTAAAAGAAGCCATAGAATAACTCCTCCTATGAGAGTAGAGAGCAGATGAAGAACAGCACAGTTGCTCCCCAGCCAGCAGCTCAAACATTTAAACCCCCCCATCCTCCACAACGTTCTGCAGTGATATTGGCGTGAGGGAACACTGTCACGGACAATGTCACATAAGAGATGCCTGGCGGTGCAGGAAGCTTTATTTTTTTGGATCATGTGGCAGGAAGAGGCAGCAAGGTGCTCCAGCGAGGGCCTCCGCAGGGACAAGACTTGAGCACTTGGAGAATTTCCTACACTTCGGCTGGAGCTGTTCCTACCTGTGGCCGTTCCCCCTTTACATTCAGCTGTGCGTTCCTTCCTTCCTGCTTCTCTTCCCCCCTGCTGCTGTAGTAGGTGTGGGTGACACAAATTTTGACTCTTCACCGCTTACTGCACAGGCCCTGTGCATTTTGTGTGTCATGTTGAAGAAGCACTATGTGCTGGTGGGCAGCAGCAGGGGTGAATGCATGCTCGCTTTGTCCTGGTCGCTGTGTTCTGCATGAACCTTCAGAGAAGGTTGAAGCAGAGGAGCCCAATCGTTTCCTGAGAGCTAACGAGCATGCCTGTTTTGAAGGAACGGTCTGGAATAGGGGTTGGGCAGCCTGAAAGGATACCTCAGGAGCCAGGATCCTACAGCACAAATCCATACGGGGAGGATGGGGCCCTGGGAAGAGCAGGGAGCCTTTCTGCAGTGAACAGCTGTGCCAAGGCAAACTTACAAGGTGTTCAAAAGAGTGTCCTGGATAAGTGGGGTAGATAACTGGAGCAAGACCTGTGCTGAATCGGTCAGTGTTTCAGAAAGCTTTGCAGATATGTGGGCTTGGGAGGACTAGAAGAAAACCTTTCTGCTCCCATTGAGGAACAAGGTAGTTATGGATATGTTTGCTTCTAAGCATTTGAACTTAGATTTTTCCATGTGAGCCAAAACATGTTTTATTTTATAAGTTTTAACATTAAAGACAGAAGTTTTTAATGTCATTCAGCATGTTCCCTTCTAGAAAAGGATGGGGCTGTTTACACCTTAAGGCTTAGAACAACGGGTCTTATTTCCAGCATCGTCACTGCTTTATGTGACTTCCACAGGATGCTGTAACATGGAGAATGGAGGGAATGTAAACTTCACTGATAGCTTGGGTTAGCCCATTTTTGCTCTGTATCACAATGGATACTGTGATAATATAAACTGCCAATGTGGTCTCAGTTGAAGGTGTAATTTTATAAAAATGCATAAAGCGTAATGCTTGCAATTCTCTGAGCCAATGTTTGCTTTTCCCCTGTTAACTACTTGCTGAGTCATCAGTTTTAAACAGTAACTGCTGTTTCTGAAAGCTATTTGTAAACAGATGCAAATACAATGCAGAAATCACAAGAGAAGACATTTTAAAATATCTTCCATTCAAGAAGGCAAGTGAAAATAAGGCTGGAACTAGTATGTGTGTTAGCAAACAGAGAATTTGGAAATTTAAAGAGCTGGCAGTCTGTACTGGAAACTTGGACTTGCTGCTGCAGCTTACGACAATTGGAAAAAAAATGCTGTGAGCATATATGTAAGGAATAGATTAACCATAGCAATGGCATAGATTTAATGCTCTAAAATGAGATGTTTATACTGTTGGGAAGGTAGCAATATTCCATAAAGCTACTTCTGTACGGAACTGTTTTAAAAGAAATAGTACAATATATTATAGTGGTAAAATATTTGCTACTTGATTGGTAGCAGGGTAGTATGTTAAACAGCAACTGCTGACAGGAAACTTTAGGGTGGATTGAGGATCTTGAATCTGGAAATATTAAAAGAATTAGTTTAGGAGCATTCTGAACCTGTAACGGGGATTTTCAACAATCAGTGGAAAGCTGGGAAAATTGCAAAAGACTGAGGGTTGGGGGGAAGGTTAAGATTGTCTCAGTATTTAGAAGGTAAGTAGAGAGATTGAGAGCTAAGCTGCTCAATGTAACTACACTGTGCAACCTGTGTTGCAAGTTTTGCGAGCCACTGTGCAAGTGAGCTTGCTGGAGGCTTTATGTGGGGAGAAAGAGTGATAGGGCTGAAAATTATTTTTTAGTGTCTCTGTGCAGGGCCGGAAGAGAGGAATTTGACAGAAGCCCCTCTAGAGGAAATTGTAGCATCTGGATGCATCCATCAAACACATCCTTATCCCCACTGCTTCCTTTTGGCGGGGGATTATGGACTGTGAATCTCAATTTGAGGTAGGTATCAAATTTTGCAATGTGGGGAACTGCCTGTGTTCTAGAAGGAATATGCTCTTCTCTCTGCAGCTTTTCTCTGTTTTTATTGCTTTATGATAATTTGGATGCTTCCTTATTTATAGTGCTGTTGCAATGCTCCTTCTGAGGCTTTTTCCTTTAATAGGTACTTGAGCTTCTTGTCTTAGGGCTATCAATTCTGTTTAAGGCTGAACATCACCATGCCTGCGTCTGTGTCCTTTACAGATTTACCCCCAAAGAATCCAGGCTGTTCTTACAGCCTCGACAATTCCAGAAAAGTCTTGTCCGTCAGAACGGTATGAGTTCACAGCAGAGTATTATAGCAAAGAAGATCTCATGGGATATACAGATAAAAGATTAGGAGGAGAGGGAGCAGAAGTAGAAAGTGGTTAGTATGTAAGATTTCGACACAGATTCAGGTTCATGTTTGCATGCGCATGCTTACTCAAGTAACAAAGTCAGTCATGCTATTCAAGAGAAAAAAGTACCTATAAGATTCTGTGCTTCATATGAATAGGAAGGGGAAGATTGCAGCACTAATTTTACTGGAATAAGGCTGCAGTTCTGGCAGAGGAATTTTAATAGAGGTCACATCAGAAATGCACTGAGAACAGAAGAGCAATATTCCTGCAAGAGTTGCTCAACACATTTTCTACATGCCTACTTCAGCTAAACAGTAACTTCAGCTAGTGGATTTCCCTGCTGTGAGTTGTAGTTGCTGGAGCTGAAATTGTCTTCCCCGAGTCCCATCCCAGACTGAACTGCATGTCTGACGACCCACAAAGTCTCCCTTCTGGTGAATGGGAAGGGGCAGCTCAAAGTCAAGAAGTCTGTGACTGCCATGACAGTAACTCAAGATAGATTTATAGACTTGAGAGTCTTGTATATGTAGTTCAATTCTTTTCTCAGCTTGTGTCTGTATTAGTTGGATATATTTTTCGTTAAGAACGGATCTCTGGCCAAGTACTTAAACCTGCTGCATATACTCTGCATATATGATTTTAATGAACACCTAGCTGTCTGTAGTCAGAGACATGAATATAGAGTGTACACTTAGGTTAATTAAAAATTCTTATTTATGTATTTACAGCTTTTATATGAATATATGTTAAAAATTATAATTATATTGGTTTTTTTGATTATTCATTTTTTTTTAAGCCTTTTTTACTCATAACCTTTCAAGTCTAATTTGCAACAGGCAGAGTGGCAATTTAAGTCTTCCCTGTAATTGTCAAGAGCCTTTACAGTGCACAGCTGCAGAACATCTTGTGATATTTCTGCTAACAGAAGCTGTGTTTCCATGCTGGGGTATCTGCTCCTCTATTGACTTGGAAGGGCTGTGGCTGTTGGTAGGCTACCATGGGGAATTGCTGGACATCATCACGCAGACCATTGGGCAAGCCCATGGCTCTCAGAAATAAAAACACGTGGAGCCCAGGCACTTAACTGTTTTGCAAGTGATACTACACATCCCACATAGTGGAATGGCCAGGAGGGTCTGGACTGGCAAACTGCTGTGCACATGGACAGTTTTCTGGTGCATTTCCTTCCAGCAGGCAGAGGCACAGTGTGCTTTTGATCTTCTGGTGGATCTGGTGTGACAGGCTGGATGCTGCTGTTTCTAGTACCATCACTGCTCCAGGAGAGTCTTACTGTCCAGGCTAGTTGCAGGACAGGAGGTTGCAGCAGCAGCTGTGTGAGGGGGATACTAAATCTAAAAAAGAAAAATCTAAAAAAAACCCCCAAACCTCTTTTTCTTTACCCTGCTCTTTCCTTAAGCAGCAAGATAAAAATCATCCCCTCCTCCCTCCCAGGCTTGTCCTTCCCCTTGTGCCCCTTTCAAGGAGTCAGGTAACTGCCTTTGCTCTGCAGAGTTTGAGTTGGTCTCATTCACCTTCACCGTATGGCCAAATTCCTGTTACCCATTATGAAACCCTACTAGTGCGTAGCCTATCACAAGGCTCAATACTGAAATTGCCTCCATTTTCCTTAATCTTCTTCTCCTTTCCTTGACTCTCTTAATTACTCAGCCTAAAGGTTTTGTCATACCTTATCCTCACATATTTTCCCTATATTTTTTCAGAGGCTGCTGGTTGCTCTAGTATCTCAGCAAAAGGAATCCTCATCTCCCATCACTGCAGTGGCCAGGCTCTGCAGGCAAGTACATAAAAACCTGTTTTTAAGTAAAGATTAACTTCATTGTCCTGTCCTGTGAGGTGGCAGCTCACTGAGAGGCTTCCATGCATCTGCACTTCTATTACAGTATTCAGTTACTGGATTCAGTATGAGAAATTAAGGGGAAGAAATTGGGGACATATGTTTTCACCGCATTTTCCACTACAATAAATTCTGGAATCTGCTAGGGTAAGAGATTTGTGCAAAATTAATTACTCAGATTTACTTAATGTACATTCTTTTAACTGCTGATACTTTATTTTTGCTCTTTGCAGTGTTTGAGAATATGAAATAATCACAGAATAACTGCTAACTGCTATTTAAATGTTACAAACAGTAGAGTGCAGTGGACAAGAGGAGTCCTTACTCTTCAAGAGCTTCCATTCTACAGCTCTCAGAGAGCAGGGTCAGTGAATGAAACTGTAGGTGCTTGCGTTCCAATTTTTATGTTGCTGATCCTTAGGAACAAACTGGTTTTTTAGAAGAGAAGTGAAAGAAGACAGGGCACTTGCAATAATTAGCAGGCTTTCCAAGTTTAAAGTCTGGCTGGAGAGAGACATGAAGTTCGTAATGCGTGAAAAGGGTTAAAGCAATGGGGCTGGTACTTGGTCGGTGTGTAGGATTCAGGACAAGGATGTAGGAGGGACAGGATTAACGTAACTGTTGTGAAATTGGTTGAAAATAAAGGAAACATAGCAGCACTGTTTATAGAGTCCTAGTGATTGGCTGTAAGCGTATGAACTGCATAAACCGGTTGGTTGGATGATACCATGCTGAAGCTAATTGTGTTTAACAAAGGCTGTCTTATTTTCACTTACAGACAGATAAATGGGTATTTATTCTTTTGGATAAGAAAAGTTGCTATTAGACCCCTGACATGAAAACACTTCTGGTGCTACAAAGCTTGGTTCCTTGTTTCTGCACATTCGTTTGATCAGATGGAAAAGTGCTACCAGAGGCACAAACATACAAGGAAGGACAGCTAACAGCACACAGATGGCCAGTACCCAAGGTGGATAAACTTTCTCCTCTTTCATAGGAAAGCCTTCCTATGGAGATAAAAAAGCAAGTAAAAGAAATAATTGGTAGGTACACTTACATTTTGCTGTGATTTCCATTTTCTTATGGTGTTATAGTAAGTATAGCTAAAGTTTTACTCTTATACTGGCAATAGCATTCAGTGGCCCTGTATATGTTTCTCACAGGTCTGAAGATGACTGTAAATGTTTTACAGTTTCAAAGATTTATAGCTGAAGTGTGACACATTCCTAGGGATGCAGGCCTTGCCCAAAGAGTTACAAACTTTCACCCTCGCTTGGTTAAGGTCTGATTATTCTTGTTAGTACTCAAAGCTTACCTGGTTTCAGCAATTAGTGAGCATGCTCTTTGCCAAATAGGGAAGATTTATATGAGAGATTTTGAGGGAATGATGGTAATGCAATTTCTGCAAGACTGTGGCTATGAGTTTTATTTTGGGATAACAGATACTTAATGGCGTTTGGAGGAGACACTGCTGCCGTGTAGTCCTCACGCAGTTTAACACCAGAATTGATCTTCAAACCCCGACGCAGGGTGTATTTGAGAGGGATCCAGGAAACTGCAACTGACATGAGACAGTGACATCCAGATCAACTGTTCTCAACATTGACATCTCTTTGGTGCTGAATTAACCAATGCTGTTCTTGGACCACTGCTTCCCTCCCTGTCTGCCTGTCAAAAGTACACATTCATATATTCACCAAGGCCCCAGTGATATTGGTAGTTCTCACTGAGTACTGTTTTCATCCGTGGCATCTGTTGTGCAGCTCTAAAGCTCTGCCCATGCATTTGTTCCACCTGTGATCCCCCTGTAGGTATGGAGTGTCTGAGACACATTTCACTTCAACAGTTCTCTGCATTACACATATCTATAAGAAATGTGGAGCATGGACTATGCAGGACTCCTCAAGAAGATGCTCTGTTAACAGAAACGCATTTTAATATGTGTAACCTCTATGCATACCAGAGCCTTCTCATTCTGAGCATTGCATCACTTCAGGCTGCATTATGTAGGTAAGCAGTAGATGACAGTGATTTTAAAGGATCTGGTAAGGGAGAAAAATATACAAGTCTTGCTTTTATTAGAAGCTTTGAAAATATTTGGGAACATACGTATTTAGGGTTCCAGGCTGCATAGCTTGCCGGCTTCTGTATCTGAAGAGTAACAAAGGCCACGAAGACAATTAGCAGGAGCAGAGGGCTAATGAACCTCCATGTGATCTGCCAGTAGAGATTGGGTTTTCGTCCAGTCATCCATTTCACATCTTTACTGAACCTTTTAAGAGGAGGCATGTTTATGATGATGTCAGATCTAAATGGTAACAGTTTCACTTTTTCATACTTCTCTGTAAGTTTTAAACACATGGTACAGCTCCCTAAATCTTTGCTATTCCATACCCTTTTTTAATAACTTACTATAGATTTAAGTAAATAATAATATCAATAAATTGATATAATTGATCCCTACCAGGGATGAATGGTCAGTTTACATTGCCAGTGTACATTACTTGAGCACCTAGTCTAAGGTTTCTAAGCACAAACAAGTGAAGAAAATATTACAGCAGTTCTGTAGAACTATTCAAACATTTAAAAAAAGACAAAATTGCCAAGGGAACAAACATAGCTTGTTAGGAAGAAGTCTGAATTAACCAGCACCAAATGAGTCAAATCAAGTCAGGGACAAAATTATTGCAGCCTGAGCCAGCTTCCTCTGCAGTCGGTAGTGGCAGTCGTTTGGACATGGAGCTGATCTTTTACATATACCTCTTACAGTTTTGTGCATTGAATGGGCAATAGGTGTATGCTTCTGGGTTTGGTAGTGACATGATAACCTGTATCTATCAAGTTGGAAAGTGTTTTGTAATCTGGAATAGGAATTGTGATTGTGTGTGTGCGTTCAAACACAAGCTTTGTCTTCGATTCTGTTAATCTAACTGAAGATACTAGAAATTCTCTTGAGAGCTGGGAAAAAATGATTTGACTATGCTCGTATCCCATAGTAACAAGGAGGAAAAAGTATATGTATACTAGCACAACAGAGGAAATACAGGTGCTGTGGAATCCAGAATCTGTTGTAGCATGTGAAACCAGGTTTTGTTGCCACTTCTGCGTCACGGAAGATTGAAGCTAGCTGTTCAGGCAGCAAGAGGGATGTGTGAAATTCTTTTATGATGATGTAGCCTGGAAGTTATCACCACTTAACATGGGAAATGCTCCAAGGATCTTAACAGTGGATCTAAAAAATTTTTAAACAGTGTCTGTGACTGCGGAGATTCTCAGCATGCAGGTTGAGCCTTTTAACATGGGCGAGTTACTGCATCTTGTTTACTGTGAAGTTTGAGGGGAAAAATAATGATATACACAAAATGCAAGAATATACAAAACAAAAGGGCAGTAACAGGAGCATATATGAAAGATGGTGTAACTCCTCTTGGCCAAAGAACTACAATGGCTGTTGACTTTCTAGCTTTAAACTTAGGATCCCCCCTTCCATAAGTGCTATGCAGAGATTATTCTTCCTGTTTTACACATATAGGAGACTTGAAGCAAAGAATAACTACATTCACAGAACTGGTAAGTACTACAGAAGTAAGTTAATATTGTATACCTGTATGTAACATACATGGATTGAGAGGAAAATATATTTGTCTCTTATAAGAAAAAAATTCCATCCGTTTCCAACGTACCTTTTCATTTTATAGACATATGCAACCCCAATCACTTCAAAGAAAGCGATGACTAGAAGAGGCACGGAGCCTGCATAGCTGTCAAAAATGTCAATCCAGTAACTCCCTGAACCCAGTGTAAAACACAGAGCGATGAGGAAGGAAATTAGACATATTATACCTGAAGAAAAAAAGGTTTGTTACTGGAGTACTGAACCGAACTTGGTAAGTATATTTTTGTTCTAAATTATTTTTGCTCTTGTTCTAGTGATTTTTATCCTCTCTCTATCTACAGAGCTATGACAAGCAGTTTTTTCCTTAGGGGAGCCAATGCCACTTCCCAAACTCCATTTTCCCCTGTGTATTGGCCAAGAGGCACCAGTCTGTTGCAGGAGGAATGCACTGGTGTGACTCGGAGCATCCTTCAGTTGTTAGTACTTCCAGCAGATAACCTGGGCTGTGCTATGCTGTTGCCCTGTGTTAATTTTTGACTGATGTAGTGAGTTTCAAGTGCCCTTATTTCCATGCAGTCTTAGGCTCAAAGCACAGGTAGCCAGCACCTGGGAAGTTGTAAGGGCTCCCTGGATTTCTGCCCCCCCATTTCCTCAAAGAACCCAGAGCTTCAAATGTGTATGTGCCTTATGTCACAGCATGTATGGTTTAGGTTTCACCACACTTCTGTACAGTCAGTTCCCCTTTAGCCAAGATGTGGATTTGGGGTAATTGAGAGAAAAAGTGGGAAGGAAGGAAAGTGTTGCTGGATGCAGACCTGGGCTACAAATCAATTTATATGTCCTTGTGCTGTGTCACTAATTGCATCTGACTCTGAGATGGCCTTTGGTTCAATGCTGTGTAAAATTGGCTCCAGACATTTTTTTTTTTTCCTAAAAAAAAAAAAAGCTCACGATTGGAAAATCAATTTCAAAATAACATGTTTACCTCCTCAAGTTGTAAATAAATTTGTTTCTACGTAAAAAGTTGTAAAATGAGAAGGATATAATTTTGATGCCACAGGAAGACTCTAAAAAAGGCACAACAGCAATATTCCCAATAAAAATTTAAAAGGACACATTGCAGAAGTGTTAATCCATTACTTCAAACTGCCAGAAATTTTTCTAGACCAATTTCACAGTAGGATCTCTCAGACTCTCACTGAGTCTGGTTCTTGAGGAGCAGGTTGGGTTCAGTAACTGTCTGTGGTTGAAAAGATTCGGGTTTTGGTGCAAGAACAGGATCGCACGCACTCATTCCTGTGTTTCCAAGTGGTAATTTTCTACTCTGGCATGTTCACAGTAAATGTGAAATAATCTGTAGCAGCATAAACCTGAATGAAATGGGGGTGAATGACCTATCTTACAGTTGTGACAATGTGGTATGTTTGCGCACAGGTGGTTATGTCAGACCAGCTGATGTCACTGGTTGCGTTAAAGTGACTTGTTTAGGTGCCAAAGGCTTAAGTGAAGACAAGGCTCTTCCTGATGTCTACAACAGCTCAGAGTGAACTTGACTTCAGGAATAGCAATTTAACAAGCTTTCTCAGACTGAAACAGCTCTTGCAAGCTAAGAAAAAAAGATGGCAAGGGAAATATAATACTGTCATCTGACAGCTACTGCCGTAACTGCTACCTCATCTATGTGCTTATCTTCTGCAAACACAATCCACTGCCCTTACTAACACTGTGAGATATCTAAGTTAATATTACAAATTCTTAATCCCTCTACAATGTTTATTAAGGTAGTTTGCGCATCTATAAATAAGCCACCTTCTTTGAACAAAGCGAAGCAAATACCTTACCAGATAACAGCTCTTTGGGTATTGATTTAGATATAATTCGAAGCTCTAAAAGAGGAGTGAAGACTCCTTCGATGTTCCCAAACATAGAAGAAAGGCCCAAGCTGAACAACATTACGAAAAACAGGATGGCCCAGGCCTGGGAGCCTGGCATGAGAATGATGGCTTGAGTGAAAATGATGAAAGCCAAGCCAGTTCCTGATACACTCTGCAGAATTCACAAACAGATAAAAATGCGCATTTTAATGGCATAAATACAATTTCTCATGCATATAGAATTATAACAGGCTTCTGTCCTTCCCTGGAGTCAAGGGTGCTGGTCAGCCTATGGGGCTCTGTGGCAGCCAGTAGTTGAGAAAACAGGGAGTGGGGAGCGTTTGTGGGGATTTTAATTGTAAATGGACTATCAGAGATGTGTAGACAATGATAGAGCAGAATTTTAGCTTGCACAGAGAGATGAGTCCAGAGTAAAGCAGATCTGAGAGTTGTAATTGAAATAGCAATTGTTTTGCCAATACCATCTCAAATTTGTTTTTTAAAAAATCTGTGTTGACTACAAAAAAAACCATAATTACCAGGGCAGGAAAGGCTAATAGGGAAAAACACAATTTCAGCCAAATTTCTTTGAATTCGCTATCTCAAGGACAAGGATAGTTAAATCTAAGCATTGAAAAATGCTAATGTTGCTCTAATTTGGAAGTAAAATATGTGAAACTGTAAATCAGAAACGGGTGCCATCAGAGGAAGCCAGACAAAACAGAAACTGAGTCGTGTAAGGGCTGGAATGTTGTCCTTTGACTTCTCTGTTGTGTAATTAAAATAGCTTATTTTACCATTGTTGCGTGTTAAGGCTATCGTGCACTGGCACACTCTGTCTCTGACAGGAGTGTCCACCCTTTTGTCCTAATATTTTATTTTATTTTTTCCTCAAGCTCCTTTCTTTTGTATTCTCTCCTTCAACCATGGCCCTATTCTTTTTTCATTAGGTGGTAAGGACTTGTAACAAGGGAGTACAAATGGGTGAGGAGTAAATGAGAGTTACAGAACTGGAGCAAGTGGAATGAGTTTGGAGAAGTAAACAGAGAAGAAACATCTGTGTTTAGTGATAGGGGAAATGTTTTAGGAGGATTGGAAAAGACAGAAAGGGAGATGATGTATTTTGGCAGGGGGGAGGGAGGTTGGGGGAAAAAATAATAAAATATTGGTGAGATCCTGTGCAGAGATGAGGAAAAATAAAAGGGAGAGGTCAAAAGGGAATAGAAAGATGGGGAAGGGAAGAGAAAACAGAAGACAGTGATAAGATACCTTCCTGGTGGTCATACATGTGATTGAAAGCAAACAGTGAACATTTTAATAGATTTTTTTGATACTTTCTTAAATATGGATTTAGGAAACTCCCATTCAGCATCCTTTTTCTATAATCTTTCAGCTAGATGTGTTTCCTCTATTGTGCGTATTCCTATAAACCAAAGTAGGACTGAATCTAGTGTCCATGGTAGGCTCCAGGTAGGAACCCATTTGACAATAGGTTTTGTGATAATAATGTGTAATTTTGCATGCCATACCAGACAGCTTTGAGTTGAAACTGTCCTACAGCAGTGTTATTTCAAATTTTGAGAAATCATTTTGTTTCATCATTATGTATAATATATTCATTACGAGTAGAGTAATGTACAAGTACGGATAAGAAAAAGGAAGATACCACTCCTTCTACATATTTCGTTTAAGGGTTACTTTGTTGAAAGCAATTATGGTACCTGATCAAGAAATTCTTGAAGGTCACAGCTTTTCAGTTTGAGTCCAGCAATTTTTTCTGGATGTGATGAATTTAGGTAACTAATCCAGGCTGTATAGTTCTGTCGCATGATGCTTTCTTCCGGAAGATCAAATTCATTGATGACATTGATAATGTTCCTGCCAGAGAAGCCAACATACCATTAGTTTAAATGTTTGCAGATGATGTGGCTAGAAATGCTATGACATGTATTCAGATGTTAACAGAAAGTTGTGTTTACTTTCTGTGCAGTTATTTACAATATGAAGGAAAATGTTAAATAACCAGACTATTTAATGTCTTCTCTTTCAGATACAAACTTTGAGTACTTAATGCAGATGCAGTCTCTAAAACATTTCTATTTTTATTTTATCAGCTCTCCAGACCATTTCCACCACTTGTGTTGAATAACTTAGTGAATCTAGTGGAATAGGGAAAAGTGTTGGGTTTTTAACTACTTCTAATGCTAGTCTGAGACTGAGATGTGACCCTTGATGCGCTACTTGCAATGAGTTGTTTTATAATTTGTCTTGCTTCTTACAAACACTACCTCTGATCATTCTTGCCTCAGTGCCATAATACTTTCCATTTTTATATTAGACTTCTCCATACAGATGCTTTTCCTTTTTTAGTGAAAATAAATTCTCTAAATGCATGTTTTTCAAGTAACACATTATCTATTGAGGCGTTGAAACCACAGTATAACACTGGAAATGCAAGTTTCTCACCTGTCCAAGCAGTCCCAGTAGCCTGTCGTTGCTTTAAACCCCAAAACAGAAAAGACTGGGATGGAAGCGTAGAGGGATGTCACGCTGTTCACAATTGCCACTGTCACAGCATCCTTTTCACAGTCATTTCTAGAAATAGCATTCAGACAAGTGAAGTGACTAAAAAAAGGCAACATTTTATCTGTGATTCTCTCGGGTATTTCTGCAAACATTTTATTTTTTTTAGATTTTTTTTTTTTTCCCCTTCCTGTTAGAAAATATATTTGGCCATTTAGAAGGACAGCAGCTGTTAAGATCCTTTAGAAAAATTAAGATCCAATTAAAATTTGAAAGTTTTAGAAAATTGCACAAAATGCAGCAAGAATTTAGCCAATTTATAAAGGTTGTAGTTCTACTTACTTTGGTGGATTGTAGCTTGAGAATGCAATAAGCCCTCCAAAAGCCAAAGAGAGAGAGAAGAAAATCTGGGTAGCTGCATCAAGCCATACACGGGGATTTTTCAAAGTGTTCAGCTGAAATAATTGGAATAAATGCATGTATTAGGCTGAAATTAAAATTTCTTTTTCTCTCTTGGTTCTCATAGCTCATCTCTTATTTCACTTCTGAAATTGAGAGTTGTGCTGCCATGTAAATACACTGAAAATGGAAATTAGTACAAAACGTGTCAGTAAAGCAGGTGTTTCTGAAGACATAATTTGGTCTATTTAAATATATGTAGTAATTATAGAATCTGCTTCATTGTACACCTCTTCTGTGTGACAATAAAAATGTGTTTCTAAATGATAGGCATTAGGCACACAATAGGGACCGTACATTACATTTTTCCTCAGTTTATTTCTTTTTGTTAATCCACATACTGGGTAACTTCCAGTTTAAGAATATTATCTTCCTAAAACTGTATAAACAAATACTAAACCTTCATTGTTTTAAGACAAAGTGATTCCATAGCTTTCCAAATTTGTTTAAAAAAAAAAGACTAAAAGCCCAAGCAGACAAGAGGAGGCTCTTCATTGAAAAGAGCATCTTAGATTCAAAGTACTGTGAAAACAGCAACAAAAGATAAAACAGCAACATAGGAAAAATAAGAAAAAAGAAGAAATTGACAGACTGAAATTTGATTTTTGATGTAAGGGCAACATGATAGAGGAAGCTAAATTAAAGAGTCAATGACTGTTGGATTACAGAGAATAATACACAGTTTTAAATAGCTGTGCTGAGAAGGAATCTTACCATTAAAATCAGTCTAAAAGAAAAAGATAAAACATAAGTAATGTGCAAAATGTAAATGTGCTCAATGAATATTAGTTTCCTGCAGAAACTAAGAAGTGGCATGTTATATTCATACCCTACCACGTGAATTACTTTCCAATCCGTTATCAAGTAGGGGAAATAGAAACCAGTATTAGTTAAGAATGAGCGTTTTAAAAACCAGGTGGCCCAAAAGTAGTACTGGGGCTGTAGAGTATTTCACTTTGTTTTACATCGGTCCGAGTCAAATCTGTATCCTAGTCATGCAGGGTGAATTGTGTGTTTTCTGTGTCGTGTCTACGTGCCTGTGCCATTCATCCTAGTACGTGACTAGGAAGATTTGTAGGAATGATCCTACCAGGAGCATTGGTAGGAATGAGAGGTAAGTACGCCAGAAGACCCTTAATAGCACTTTGGGTTTCTCTGAAGCTGGTCTGAGCTTGGAAGAGCGAGAATAATGGGTTGACCTCGGTGTGGATGGATGCAGTGAATGCCATTACTGCAGATGCTTTCTCCACAAGTGTGCCAGTGCTTTGACCACAGCAGAACTGGTACTACGTTTTGTACAACATAACATAGCAAGCAGATGTGTGTAACTGTTAACTGGCTGAAAGGCTTCAGCTTAGGCAAACCTTTCTAGAGGTTTATTTTGAAATATCATAACCAAACCCTTCAATGCCAGAGTGCTCACTGGTAGGACCTTGTGGAGGTGCAGGACTAGATGCAATTGGAGTGCAGAAACTTGGCACTCGCATTGCCACGTGCCCTTCACAGTGTGATTAAGTGCTGATAGATACAACTGTTACAAGTCTGACTTTCTGCCTGGGGACTTTGGCAAATGAGTCTGGAGATAGTTTAGTTTGGTGCTGGATGCAATGCATTTATTGACTCTAAAAGACGCTCGTCAACGTCCGAACTTGAAGAAACAGCAAACAGGCAAGCGTGCTGTGGCAATGTCATCATCTGGTTTTAAGCACATTATGAATCTAAATGTTATTTTATATTTTCAGTAATATGGCATACAGATTTCATAAGAGTGTCTTCAGAAGAAAAAATGTGCTGGAGCTAGAAACGTGTGGATGAAGATACACAGCCAGAATGTTAATGAATGAACACAGGAGTAATGAGGAAAGGAAGCATAATTGCTCCCCCCTGGGTGGTAGGATTTTTGAATACTTGAACACATGAAACACAGACAGAAACTTTCTTAAAATGGAATTTAAAAATACTGGGATCCCTGTGAAGTGTAATTTTGGTGTAAAAACAGCTGTTGCTTTTCTCATAAGCAAGTGGCTAACAAGTAATATTGCACTTAAAGACAGCAGTTCATTAAGGTAATGCTTTCGTTCTCCTTAATACCAGAAACGATATGGACAGACCGGGTACCTTGAAAGCAGTTTTAAGTGTCCATTCACAGTAATACATCAGGTGTAAAACTAAACTGCAAAATAGAGGAAAAAATTACAAATTGCCTCTGTGATAGAGGACCTGGTGCCTGTGCTGCCTTTTTCTTGGCTATTCTCACTGCTCATTAAATAACTCCAGAGCTCTGGGTGCAGGCGTCAGTTGCCCAACCAAGTTCCTGAAATTGTTTGTTGCCAGAGAACCTCCAAATATTTACAGTCTCTGAAGCTCTTTCAGATGTGAAAGGGACTGGAGAATGAGGCATTTGTGCTCCCTGAGCCGACACAGATGTCCACAGAAGCTGAATCGTGTAGAGACCGTTGCTGATGCTTGGTGGGATCCCTTTTCTGCTGCCTCTGGTTATTTTTTTTCCCCAAGAACCTTTCCAAAAGTCTCTGTTCCAGCTCCTGTGTTGCTTCATCTTTGCACAGCTTCTGCTTTCCCCTCAAGTGCCTGTGAGCAAAACTTCAGTATCTTTTTTGTTTTCTTGGCAACTTCACTTTCCAGGTAGCCAAGGATTTAGAGAGGGTGAGTGCATAGTCAGACTTCTCCATGTCTGAAAGTCAATGAAAAGAAGTATTCGTTATTTGTTCTAGAATTTAAGGTGTGAAAGTGTGTCAGATGGCAAAAAGCCGACTATGTATTTCTGCATGAAAATAAGACCACAGCCCGCCACTTTTAAAATCCATATGCATGCAGTTATTATTTGTGATATTTATTAATAAGAACTAAAATACAAACTTGGAAAGTGAATAAACTTAAACAATGGTGGTTTGAAAAAAAAATTCAGTTGGGTGATTATGATGTTGAAACTGGGTAAGATGTGACTTTTAGCACTAGGTATTTCTTTCACAGATTTTCAAAAACAACAGTGAGGTGTAACAGGTACCAGAGAGTGGATGTGGCAGCTGTTACAGAGAAATTACAATTTCTGCTGCACTGCAAAGTTGGAAGAAAGTTGGAAAACATTGCCTCCAATGAGTGGAGAATGTCAGGAAGGTTGATTTATTAATTTAGTTAAAATTTTCTTTTTTTAAAGCAAGGTGAAACAGGCAGTAGGTGAGCTAACTCTTACTTTATTTTGCTAAAACTTTACAAGCTGCCTGCAAAAAGACAGGAAAAGAAGAAAACAGCACACACTTAAGAAATATGCTTTACAGTTTTGTAAGCTAATGTGGTTTGGGTGGGCCAGGTAAATCTTTGCCAAAAAAAGCCCACAAACCAAGAACCCCCCTGTACAACTCACTTTGGGACATCCCCCGTGGAGAAGTGTAACAAGAAAAACGCATGTATTTATTGATGGCGGTGGTGGGAATAGTTCCTCATTAAACAGGCTAACAGAAAAGGCAATAATGGTACTGCAGCTGTGGGCTAAGGGGAAGAAGAGAGAAAGGAAATGTTGTTGTAGTTGTATGCTTACTGTCTTTTTGAAGTCCTTGAAGTGCCAAAATCCTCCATAGCAGTTGGTGTGTTAGTTTAACAAAGCCATCTCTCTGTCTTACACTGTGACTTCCTATGCAATAGCAACACCCATAGCAGATATCACTTACCAGGCTGTTCCATCAGCTTTTCCATGTTTGTAGAAAAGTTTCATCACCAAAACCATCTTCAGATGACTCTTCAAGGACGTCCCCGGGATCTGCTTCCTCAAACCAACTAATCATTAACTGCAGGTTGATTGCAGCTGGATTTTCATTCTGCCTTCTGGCGCTGGTCTACAAAACAGTCCAGCTCTTCTTTTCTGACGATCCTCTCGCCCTCAGCACTGCAATACCTCCAGGCTTTGTGGATACACACAAATCTAGTTTTTGCATTAAGTTCGCTATGCAACGTTTGTAAGTCCCAAAGGTGCCTGAGCTCTCCAGAGAAACCCGACAGCCGGGCAGAGACCAAATGACAACAGGCCAAGCCCTGTTCTGGTTGTGTTGTCTAGTCTGCTTTTGAAGAAAGCATTAAGACATTGCACCAAGCATTTATTGTCCTGTCTGGGCCCTAGAAAAATGCAAGTGCATGTCCTGATCTCCTGTAAAGACCAGGGTTGTCCTTTTTGAGCTCTGACAGTGTTCAGGTGGGTGCCCGTACCACTGGGCTTGCAGGCGGAGGGATAAAAGAGGTGTCTCATCTGAGCTTTCTCTTGCTGGTGTCCCTTTCCAGGATGGCACGTAACGTATCTCCGGGCTTCTTGGCTTATGTTTTCCTTAATGCCTGTATTCCGGTTGTAGGACGGGAAAGGGAGATACCCAGTGCTCCTGTGGTGGGAAGCACTGCTGTTGCTGTGGAGGCAGAGGATGCTCCGAGACCATCCATCAGTGCGTGCTGCTTTTCCTCCTCTACACTCACCGCTTTGTGGAGCTTTTTAGCACGAAGGCAGAGCTGTGAGGAGCCTACAATTAATAGCAACCACTTGGTAGGACAATTTCACTTTGCATTTGGGAAGGCAGCTAAGAACAGTGTAAAGAGGTCCTTCTGAAATGGCCTGCATATGAAGGGATCTGGGATCCTGTCCCTTTGAGAAGATGAGAAAAAATGGGAGAGGGGTATTCTCCAGCAGTTCTGTATTTAGGGACAGCTACAGGGAGCGAAAAACTTCAGCTATAGAGAAACGGGTAGGAGAAAATTACTTTCAACCTTAAAAAAAAAATCACTTTGCAGTATAATTCCTCAGTCATTTTCCTTGTGAATTCTTAAAAGGTTGAAGTTGTGTAAATTCTGTAGCATTGGCAGGGAAATCCCATCTTTATCATGTGTAAAAGAGAGATGATTCTACTCATGAAGTGCATCAGTTTCACTTACACATTCAAGACTGAAGCACCCATAATGTACTCAGTTTTCCAGTATTTTCTGATATGCTTATTACTGAACTGTTAAATACTTTGCTGCTTCTTTTCTTGCTAAAGTATATTAAAATACTGAATCACTTCATCACAGAAAAAAGAGCTTAGCTGAGACCTTGGATAGGGAGCTAGATCAGGAGTTGCTGGAAAATGAATATACAGTATGAGATCTGAGGGGGGGAAAAAGGAAAAATAACATTTCTGACTATAGCAGCAGTACTTACATTAGGGGTGAAGAGGTAAGCCAGACCATCAGTGGCTCCCGGTAGAGTGAGTCCGTGGATAAGGAATATAGTTAGGACCAGGTAAGGAAATATTGCTGTTACATAAATTGCCTAAAGTGAGAAGGTAAGAAGACAGACAGATAGTTACTAACATCGAAAAATCCTGTTTAAGTTATTACAAGAGACAATCCTAATAATATTGGGTAAGACAGCTACAGATGAACATTGCCATCTTTAAAAGAAGCAGAACGTGCTTTTGCTGAACATATTTGTAACAAAATTGCTCTTAAAACTGCTTGAGGGGAGACTGGTAGGGCAGAAGCATTTGCAATGGGAAAGAAGTGTCATTTTGAGCCACCTGTACCGCTGTTATCACTTCCTTGGACAAGGAGCACACTGAAACGGTGCTAGTGAGGTAAACGGGGAAGGCTTTCCTTGGTGGGAAAACTCAGTATCTGGAGAGCAAGACCCAAAGTGTGGGATAATGCACTTCTGTATCCTTTCCATACCTTTCCTGTGGTTTCAATTCCGCGGATGGTGCAGAGGTATACAATTGCCCAGCAAGTCGCTAAGCACAAAATGAGCCACCACTGTAACGTGCCAGTCTCAGTGACATCAGGTGTTATGTTCAAAGTTTTCCTGTACCAAAAATAATTTACTGCGGTACTTTTGTAACATTCTTCGTTGAGCCCTGGAAAAAAATGTGGCAAGTGTAAGAATAAATTTTAAAATTGGTAATATTTTTCCCCACTCACTGTAGGGTTAGGAAGCAATACTTTATACTAATGGAGAGTGGTAGGATGGTCTTGTTGTGGGTTGCCAAATGAAATACAGAGATGGACTGAACTGGCCTTTCTGCACTGTCTGTAATGTGCAGCAAGACAAACTCTGTCACGACAGGCTGAGACTGCAAGACTTACGTGAGACCTTCACCAGAACATCACCAGCATTTCTACAGGTGATAACTTTTCTATTTAGAAAGGTGTCATACTCAGTGCAAGGTAAAATCTAAACTGTAATTGTGGTGGAGACTATGAAGTTTTTTAGCTATATGGCTACAAGCTGGTGGAGCCTTAACAAGGTTCAGGCACCTGAGGATACATCTAAGCCTTCAGATCTTCAGGAAACCCACTGACCTGCTGTCTTTAGCTGGAAACCTGAGTTCCCTGGGTGCTGCACCTCCTGCCTTTGCGCCTAGCCAGAATCAGGTGTGTCCCGAGAGCACGAGGCAGTCCTGTGCATTTCCAGGAGCTGGGGTTACACGGCACGGAGCTGGCAGAGGCGGCACTGATAGCAGTCCCTGTAACCAGGAGGTCCAGCACACACCAGGACTGGGAGAGCTCTTTCTCCTTTCCCTGCCTGGTGAGACCTGAATGTCTCTTCCTCTGCCTAGGAGATCACGCTAATTTTCTTGCAGTGTCTCCTGCTGAAGCTGCTGTTTTGCACACAATCCCGCTCAAGTTTAGCATAACTTTTTTTTTTTTTTTTTTTTTTTTCCCCATCCTTCCCCAATTTCAAGTCCCTTTAGCTTTTGGCTCCTGCTTGGATGTCCTAGTGCAGTGAGCAGAGCAGCTCACGCAGGGCAGGTTGCTGCTTTCAAGTCTGATTCTGGGAAAGCTGGCCTAGCTGACAAAAGGGTGATGGAGAGGAGTAATCACGATTGTGGTCATTGTGGCTTTACGAAACTTTTCAAACAAAACTTGCTCTGGTGAGATTGCAAGATGGAAAATGAAGTAACTTGCAGGTATGTGAGGCACTGATTTAGCCAAGTGGCTTTCCAGTGACAAATTTACGCTTGCAAGCGTGGTTGCCACTGAAATGTCATTACACCTGAAGCTGGTGATCCTCTTTCAGTGCGTGAGGACACTCGTGTACTCAGACTTGCTGGCGTCCTTTTCCTCAGCTCCGAATTAAAAGAATCGGACGTGCACCCGGACATACACTGACCGGTGCAATCCCAGTTACCTCTGAATACACAGTCTGTGGCTGTTGAATGAAAGTCTGTGGGTTGTAGCACGGTGTATGAGTAACAAGCTATATAGTGAAAAGCTTTGCTGCTCTTGTCCCTTTAGCCCCAGCTTAAGTACGTGAGCCTGAAATAATGCCATTTTAGTCTACGTTCGGCTAAGCCTGGTGGATGGGAACAGCTGCTAGTTGGCTCGCTTAGGAAGCAGCTCCCCGGAGAGAGCATTGCGATCGTGATGGAGAAGTGCAGGTTCTTCCCATCTTGGCACTGGTATTGAAAAATCTGTCCTTAAAGGACTTCTTCAATATTTTCTAAAAGATTCTTAACTAAAAATGCAGTTTTTCTGTATACCAAGCCGGTTGATTAAAAAGCTGATCTCCAAAGCAGGTTTGGAAAACTTTTTTAGCTCGCTAGCCGGGCCACCTGTATCCTGAGAAATGAAAGAATCCTATTTCTTAAGGCCCAAATAATTTTCTCTACTTCTGTAACAAAGATGGGAGATGTCTAATTGTCTTCCTACTCCAGAATAGTCCTAAGGTCTCCAAAAGAAAGTTGACTTCTGCTATGTTTTGTTGTTTCGTCTTTTTTCTTAGCCTCTTACTCAGATTACGTTTCTGGCTCTGCCCTGGAACTTGTCATCTCTCATGTTCTGAACAAAAAAAGAAAGCTGAAAAATAATTTTAAAGAACTGAGAGCAGTCTTCCTTATCCTGCTTAGGTACACTGTCTTTGGTCTCACTAAAGATTTTGAACTGGGTAATGTGAATTTGGTCTGAGCCTCAAAGATTCCCTCTTTAAGTAGTTTCTCTGCTACCTCAAGTGTTTTGCTTATTTAGTTGCTCCTTTTTCTTTTTTTTTTTAAACACACTTATTTTGTTTCCCTTTTAGAAATCAAGCAAAAGGGGTCATGGACTTTCTGGCTTTTGTTGTGCCTGCGAGGATGATGAATTTGAGAAGGCTATCATCACTCTCGTAGCTTTTTGACAGGAAAACAAACCAGGTCTTTTGCACAACTCGGGGCCAAATCAAGTGTGGCTTCTCTTCTCAGGGGTTTCTTGGCTAGCTGCTCTAGGAAGCTGTCTTGTTGGATGTGTAAAAGTAGTCTTGGCAATCTACAGGCAGAAACTAATGTTCTCTGGTAGGGTTGTGTTTCCTGCTCTGGCAACTCAGCTGATCTTTCTCAGCACATCATGGCAAATGAGCTGAAATGTTATGAGTCATAACCAATGCATCACCACCCAATGAAAACTCGAGTCTCATTTAAAGCAGTTACCAAAAGATGTAGTCATAAATCGGGTTCTTAATTATGCTTACAATCTCACGTGTCTTGATATGTAGTTTATGATAACAGGCACGTGTGTCTTGATAAATGGCTATTTCTCCATAGTCAGAAGGCAGAGGACGCTCTTTCAGACTGGTATTTGTATCATAGCACAAGCACAAAAAATAAACAAAACTTCCCTTTTCCCCTTGCAAGCCCTGAGACTCTGACATTTGTGATCCTCCTTTTGCTAGCAGTGATGCTCTAAGTAGTAGTTACCTGTTCTGTTTTCATTTAGAGGGCAAACACTCCAAGGAAGAGGTTCTTGGAAGGAATTTGTGAAATACCACATCACCCAGGTTAAAACAGTGTTGTAGTATAAGCTCACCAGAACTGACACCATCCACGAACCAATCCCTGCAGAAAGCACAAGATCTCAGCTTAGAAAAGCTTTAGAAAAAATTATCAGTCACAGCACTTGCTCTTAGAAGCTCACGTTTCCTAATTTTTTCAAGATTTTCTGTTTTGCTTCAGAGATTTTCACATGAAAGATGGGCATTTGTGTCCTCAGTAGCCAAACACTGGTCCACAGTCCCCCAGCTCACTGGCCCTGCTCCAAGAAGGCTGACAACAAAGATCAGGGTTGAAATTTTTGCTCTAGTATATAATACATTGTTTTCTGCAACACAGAGCAACTTTAATAGCAGAGACCAAAAGAGACTGACGTCTCACAGCATGCTACAGGTGCATGAGGAGCACTTTTTTTGTCCCAAATCATGCACATAAGCATGTAACAAACACTGGTAACTGTTTTACTCCTACAATAAGGAAAGAAGAATAGCAACACCGTGGTTTCTGCTTGCTTGCATTTTTGCAAAGGGAGGATGGACATGCCTAATTGTAGGAGATGGGTTTAGCTGGCGGCACCACCCTGCTGCTTGGCATTTCTTCCTGGTTGCCCTCTGGCCCTTAGATAACTGCTCTTACCCAGCCCTTCTCCTCCCACACCTGCCCGCAGGCACGGCTCTTGCTGCCAATCCCATTTTCAGGTGCCTGCTTAAAGCAGGGCATCATCCAGCAGTCCTGGCTGGAGCATCCGAGGGTTTCTCCTTGCCCCGGCAGGCAGGAGGATGCCATCTCAAAACTGGTAGAGCCGATGGTTCAGCCCTCTAACAGTGGCTGCTCCCGTTCACTTTTTGCAGGCTAACAATGCACGCGGGACACGAGATATGTTTTTTTCAGTGTATATTAAATTAAATAAATAGAAAAACAATTGCTGGTGCAGGGCTGCAAACTGGTCTGATGCAGACTGCCGTGTGGATTGTCCCTTGTGCCCAGCCATGTTAATAATGTCCCTTTAGTAGCCCCACCGTGCCACTCTGTCCTGGAGGGGAACTTTCCCAGGTGCATTAGGCTCCTTAGGAAGTGCCAGGATCCCATTCCTGATTTTCTGTCCCCCCTCCAGTCCAACTGTCCCTGGACAGAGAAGACTGGCTCCTGGTGAGGCTGTGAGGGAGGAGTGAGAAGCCCTGTGGGCAGGCAGCTCTTGTGTAAGCTCCAAGGTATGGTGGGAACGGGGCAGTGTTGGCTAGCAGAGCTCGTGGTCGTTACTATTCCCACAGCAAGGGTTATGAGCTTTGCATTTAAGGCTCCTGTGTCCCTAGAGTAACACCTGATGGGAGCAATATAGAATTACAGAATCATGGAATGGTTTGGGTTGGAAGGGACCTTGAAAGGTCATCTAGTCCAACCCCCCTGCAATGAGCAGGGACATCTTCAACTACATCAGGTTGCTCAAAGCCCCGTCCAACCTGACCTTGAATGTTTCCAGGGATGGGGCATCTACCACCTCTCTGGGCAGCCTGCGCCACCCTCATCGTAAAAATTTTCTGTTTATATCCTGACAAGCATTTCTTTTTCTATCTTAGCAAGCGTTAGGCACAGGTCTGTAGGAAGATAGCGCTGGGTGGGAGCACAGCTGCAGTTTCTTGAGCTGGGACCCCGAGAGACGTACCGACTCCTCCAAGGTAAGGCGAGATGGTATTCCAGGCACCGATGCTGCCTTTCCTCAGGCACTGTCCCAGGGCCAGTTCGAGATGCAACAGTGGGATTCCTTCGAAGAGAAGAGCGATGAAGTATGGGATCAGGAAAGCCCCTGAAAACACAGTTAAGTGCAATTGAGCCACACGATTATCTGCATCTCACTGGAATTACTGGTTTGTAATTTGTCTGCTTTATGACCCTAACAAAGTCCTTGTGGGGTGTGTTGAGAGAGGGAGCATTGCTAGGGATACCTGCCAAGTAGCGTCTGTTAGTGGTAATTTTGTTGGTGAAGATGTAGGAGGAAGGACCGGGATGCTTAGTGCTGCAGGACACTTCCCCTCAGGCACTGCTACAGCCCATTATAAACAGCCTCGCTATTTCCTCCATTTCCCTTTCTTTTAAGCATCTTCTTTTCTCCCCCTGCTCATAAAGTGCAAGGGTTTGCCTCTCCCTTATACTGGCTCTTTCCCATTCAGTGTATCATTTCGTTTCTGTCCCTAAAGTTCTCAGGCGCGTGCTCCTCCATCTTCCCCTGGTAAAGCAGGATTTTGCGCTTGGAGACCCCTAAGAGACCAGGTTACTTTACTGCGTAAAGTTCTGCTCAAAGCACAGAGCCTCTGGCTAATGAAAAACCAAAAGCAAGACAAGTTGTTCCGTGAGACGTGGGAGCAACGAAACCCTATTTCCTCCCACTTTGTGTCATCTTCTACATCTTCCCTGTTTTTTTTCTCATAGCAGCTGCCTCAGCCCACTCCCAATCCTCCTACCAACTCATACCAACTGTGCTCCTCACCGCTTTGTCAATAGACCTGTGCCTTGTTATACCACTTCAACTTTGCCTCCAAATCTCATAGCTGAGTCTGCCCAGCTCTTCCAGCCCTGGAAACCTTCTCCCCTCCCTCCAGGCTGGCAGGGAGAGCAGCTTTACCGTCGCCTCCATCGGCTCTCTGCTGCGTCTTCGGCCCGGAGAGGGAGGTGGGGGAATGCGCGAGGATTTCTGGTCTCTTCCTGGACCGGCTCCTGTGTTTTGCAATCACCAATTGTTCAGAAAGGCTGGGCAGATAAATCGAATCACTTGGGCTAGGTGTTGCAATAACTTTGCTACCTATTGCTAGCTGCTGCAATAACTACGTACAACACCCAGAGAAGGTGTGTTGTTTAATGGTTTAGCCCTTTATCAAGCAGTACATAGGAACAAAAATCAGCAAAGCTCTTCTCAGTGAAGGACTGTTCTTAATTTGCCAAAGGTGGAAATAAATGTCTCTCCTTATGATCTGATTTCTTACGATGTTTTTAACCGCTAAGAAGCAGATATGAAAGAGGAGTCTCACAGTTAATTCCCATTATGTTAAATCCTCATTATGGATCCTCAGTACCCCTGCTCAGTAGTCCCCTTGGAGGATGCTCTAAAGTGGCTTTTATAAACCTCCTCCCCTCCCCCAAAGAGAGAGATTTACAGAGAGAGTTAAGGACCACAACAGTTTGTTTATTTTTAAGTGTTTTACCACCTGATGAATTCTCACCTGGAGCTACCTACCAAAGCTCCCATGTAAATACTAAGGAATTTGCAGGTCCGTTCCGCAAGAACTCAGAAACCTCTCGCCTTGCTCAGTCCTGCGCTCTCCTTCAAACCTGCTGCGATATCGATATCCCCCTCCGCAGCACACCTGGGGACGCCCACCCAGCCCTCCTGCGAGCCCCATGCCTTGGGCTGTCTCCTGGGAAAAGCAAAATATTCACGCGGGTGACTGGAGCACGGCAGCGCGGAGCACTGGGCTCGTTCGCCTGAGCTGTTTCTCTGCAAGCCACGCAATGCTGAGCCCTTGCTAGCAGAGTGCTCTATAAGGGACCAACCTATCTCCCGTATCATATCTCCCTGGAAATAACTGTGTAATAATTAGTGCAAACTGCCCTCTGTTATCTCTCTCCCATTTTCTGTTTGCTAGTTGAACCATCGATAGCAGAGCATGTTTAGATATTATGCTGATAAAAGCCTGTTTGCTTTGTGCTGGCTTGTACGTTATCTCCAATGATATTTATAGCATGGCAAAACATAATGTCGCACGTGGAAAGAAAATACTGGTTTTCCATGAGAACCGTATAAAAAGTATGCTATCTGCTAATATGGAAATATGGCAGAAGATTGGGCTAAGAAGAAATAGTTAATGGAGCTAATCTTTCTCAGAACTAATTCACATAAATGGCTTGTAGTGTAAAAATATGTGTTCAGTTATTCATTCCTTTGCTTTACAGTATTTTTAGGCAAAAAGGAAATAGTCATGAAAAGCATAGAAAGTCTGCTCAAGCACTTGAACCTCACTCTTTTCCACAATAAAATCCCCCTCCCATAGAAAGAAAAAGAATACTAGAAAGGTATCAGATACTCTAGCACTATATAGGTAAGGGCTTTGTTTAATAGATAGGGGAGGATATGCCATAAGGCAAATTTTAAATACTTTTTAAAAAAAAAAGCCATGAAAGATCTAACTGTGAAAAAGGCAAGAAGAAAATCCAAGAAGCAGAATGAAGAAGGAAGCCGTTACCTGACACAGAGCATGTGTCACAAAACAGAGCATTCAGACACAGGCACAGCAAAACCCAATGGGCACCCAGGTGATGTGTGGAACAGGTACGGCAGAAACTCAGTAGGTTTGGCTTCCATGAGGCATGGGAAAAGGAAACCTTAGCAGAAACAATCATAAAGTGCCAAATTATTCTATATCTGAATATTCTAGGTATATGTATATCTAGATATTCTAGCTCTATATGCTCCACAGTGAAAGGAAAATAAATGACATACGTAAGAAGCGAGCCCAGGGGGGAACCTCTAAAAACAAAAGTTTAGCTTCAGTAACTTTTTTCCTCTCAAAAAATGTATAAGGAAAATGACAGTGATCAAGCGTTTGTAAGTACCTTAAAAGCCCGGAGAAATGCCCATAAAAATCAAAAGTATCACCAGGGCATGCTTTAGTTGCATCCCTGAGGCGTGACCTGGGAAAATTTCAGTCTACACCATTCCTTCTGTTAGAAAGACACCCAAGATGCACAAAGCATCCATCCTGCAAGTACGTACGTGCACTACTAAAAGAAGGTCAAGGAGAAAAAAAACCCAAACCAGTCCAAAATCTACCAGAGTTAAAAGTCATGTTGGAACGAGATCCTGCACAAGGATACCGCAAAGCCAAGGAGCAATCCCTGTGCATATGAGAAAGCACAGAAAGCCTACAAGAGCTTTTCCAAATGAGGCTATCAACAATTACAAATACTGCACATGTTGGTAAGTTGGTTTCGTTAACGATAGAGTCCCAAGTGACAAGGAGCACCAGTCTGTAGCACGATCGGTATCATTGCTAACTCAGAAGAACCATTAGAGTGGAGATAGCTCTGTGGTCATGGCAGTAGAAAAGAAAATACCTGGTGCACTCTAGATGCACTGTGGGTTTTTAAAACCTGACCCCTCGATTGCAATGTACAGGCAAATCAGGTCAGAAAAGCAACTGCTCAAGCATATTCAGCCCTCTGCCTTCAAAATGACGCTTGAAGGGCACAGTCTTTGTTCTGTCACCTACACATGACAATCTGGAAGAGAAGTGCACGAACTACTAGGCAGCCTGTTGAGAGTTGCTGATGCACCGGAGGGCAGAATGACCAGGAGGCTAACGAAGGAGCGCGGTCTAAAGCTGAATCATGGCAACCGGCAAAGCAGAGTGAAAGCACCAGATTGGTTTTGTCACATCTTAGAAAGAGAGAGCGACAGGTCTGACTATGGAAATGTAAAGCGGTTTGAAGTATCAGCCAGGTGACCTCCTAATCAAGACGTACCAAGACCTGCAGAAATGGATAAGCCTCAGTGAGAAGCAGAGATGAAAACCCAATAGCTTTGCTTGATGTTGGGGTACCAATGAAGACTTCCTAAATGGTGGAGAAAAACTTAGAGGAACTGATCCACGTGCTCAGTATTGCACCTTACCAGCACCTGCAGATCAGCTAGCAGAATTAACGCAAGTAACTTGAAATGATGATCTAAAGACACAACAGCATTTGAAAGGCCAGAACATGAATATCAGAGATTTAGGAATAGAAAAAAGTAATTATAATGAAGACAGAAATGACCTGGAAAATGGCAAAATAGTAATTCCAAAGGAAACGCGTGTAGAGTCTGAAAAATTCAGAAAGCCCGTCTCAGTATGATACAATGCAACAAGCATTCAGAGCTCCACTTCACCGGTTCTGTTGGTACATAGGAGAAATGGTGATGGGTGCATTTTTCCAAAAGACTGAGAAATTAATGGCAAGATACCTGCCATAATTTATGTTTTACCTGCAAGAAATTGCAATAGGTGGGAACTACTTGTTCAGATACAGAGAAAAAGCTATTAGCTATTGAAAGGGGATTATCAGACCTGTCCCCCTTTCTCCATGGGAGTTCAGCTAAGCAGCGTAGTAGCCAACACAGCAACGAATCACATCAAGACATCAGGTAGGAAAAAAAGCAGCAACTTAGCCATATTCACCCCTCTCTCTGGAAAACAATCCTTCATGATCTTTGTTATGTCTTTTGCACATGCCTTAATCCAGGTGAAAAGTGTGAGCTACTATAAATGTCGTATTTGTGCAGTATATTTATGATGGCACTGATTTTGACTTACAGGCCCCATTGCGCATCTTACGGACACTGAAACTTTGCAGGGTTGAGTTTCCCACGTAAATGACTATATCTCCTTGAGCAACAATGAAGCAGCTAATGCCATGTCCAGAAAACCAAGAGGGCAATAGCCATTTCAAACGAAGATGGGTAACACCTGTAGAGTGACTTATAAAACAGCCTTGGTGATCTTCCCTGTGAAATACTCATGACTGAAGGACGCAAGTGAGCAGCACCCATGTGCAAGCACCAACCTGAGCTGTAAAGGGCAACCAAGTACAACAAGTTATGAAAGGATCAACCCCAAATGCCATAGTTTTCCACCAAGGACCTGAACAGGACACGGTAACAATCCAGAAAACAAAGTTTGTTACTTGTTGTAACATAATTAATTTTTCTATCAGAGAGTGAACTGTTCTGCTCTTCCCAACACATATATTTTATTTTTTTTCACAATATCTTCCAAGTATATCTGTTGTTCCGCTCAGATTTTATTTTCTTTCTGAGGACGCAGTGAGCCAGGCAACTGCATTTCGTACCAAGTTGTCGTTCAAATTCTAGCAAAAGGTCAGGTAGGCCACAGGTTATGAAAGTCTGTAAATCATTGCCCCAGAAGTAAACAGCTCTCCCTTTTTAGCAGGACTTTAGGGTTTACATGTATTTATTTTCCTAGAAAGAAACTGTATTTTATATTAAAGCTATTTTTCAATCATCCTGTAGGCTTGGGCACTATGCACATTTTTAATACCCATGGATTAGGGAAGCATATGTATATACTAGCTATAATCAAAAGTAAAACACTGCAGTAAGTTCCAGCTAGAACTGGGTTGGGATTTTTTTAAGTATACTGAGATGACTGTATGTGTACCTATGTAGCTACATGACTTGTTTGAGTCTCGGTTTTAAGTGACAAACTATATACTGGGCCATTTAGAGACTTCTTTTCAATCCCAGTTGCCTGGGAACCTTTGCGTTTGTCTCCACTTACTGTGGCAAACAACCTTCATGTCCATTAGTCATGAAAAGTAAATAACTAACTTAACTCAGGCAATAAATCCAAATAATCAGTAACGACAACGGGTGATAAATGTCAGCAAAACTGATATTATATTAGATCCGAGTTAATGAGTAACACTAATGTGCGATGAATAAGGTCCAGAGGTCTGATGAGAACAGCTGACATGAGGCAAATATACAAGCACTTATTTTTATCTCTTGTTTTTTAAAAGATCTAGAAATGCGGTAAAGTGCATTGCCTCACTCTTAAAACACTTGGATATCACCTGAACCAGCTGTGAAACTGTGATCCGTACCCCAGAAGCCATTCAGCCTTTGAGAACGTCTATGCCATATCCCTACCAGGTTTTGCTGCACTTGTGGCTGTGGCTGCAGGCACAGAGCCACTGCACCTCTCAGGGCTCCTGGTTAACCACGATGCTGCTGGTCTCTCCCATCTTCACCTCTTCAGACGCACACAAGCGGGATTTATGCTCCAGTAGCCCTGAAAAGCTATTGGGCTTTTGCATCTGAGTTGTCTGCTTTCAGAAAATGCAACCCCAAATCACATCACTGCCTTAAATTAGCAGAAGAAAAAAGCAGCTACGTTATACACTGCTGTAAACCCAACAGCTCTGGCTTCTTGGTGGTCTTCGTGACTCACACAAACTCTTCCAATGCCAGCTTTCTGAGATAAATTATTCACAAACCCCACAGCCCTTTGTTACAGAGTCCATCCTGCTGTTGAGCTCTCTGAGCCCTTCGTTAAAATCCAGTGACCACACACTGGCTGTACATCCATACATTGAACCTTTATTCACCCCTGTCTTGTGATGCTGTTCGTAGTGAAGCAAAGTAGCTACATGCCATTACTGAGTCTGCTAGCTATTTTAAACTGATTTTTTCACTGGCAAGATTGCTACTCATGGAGCAAAGGAACGACTCGACCTTTGTCCCTGCAGTATTTTCCTATTTTTATTATCGTTAAACCTGCTCTAAACCCTGTCTTTTTTGTCCCTAGCAGCTCCTGTGGGATATATCAGTGCTCAGAAGCTGGATACACGAGCAAACAGACTTTTGGAGTAAAACAGGTCACCATGGGTCTCCTTGCAGTCGCACTCATGCTTCTCCTGGGGTGGTAGAGGTCTGCAGGGCAGGGATGCAGGACATCCCGGAGGGGAAAGATGGAAGGGAGAGATCAAACCTCAATAGGAGGTGAGTGTTGCTGATCTTTTGAAGTGAGGCTGGGATCTGAAGAGGTTGAAAAACAGCCGGCCACAGCTAGTCCCCCGCCTCCAGCACAGAGAAGCAACCCTTGGTACTTCATGGGAAGGTGTGAGAGCGTTTTTACAGTCAGCAGAACAATATTTCATCTTAATCCGTAATAGAGATTTGCACGAAGCCTTGAAGCACAAAGTTCATGCAGCCTCATGCAGCTGGTGGCCCCAGAAGCAGCTCTGTGTAATGAGATGTGCAGAGGAGCTGCATCTTGCTATGGTCCCGTCTGTGGGTTTCAAACCTTCCACTGAGCGCTTTGTGTTAATTGTTCATTATATTACAAAAATATCACTTTATGTTAGTTTTATTATGTTGTTTGTTAATACTGAATGCTTGTTCCCTTGCTCTAAGATAGAAAGGCCACCTGAGATGCTGTAGGGTATTTGTCCGACCTACAGCTCCTACGCCAGAAGAACATCTTCCTTGCGGGCTCCGTGCCATATCTGCTCTCTAAAGGTGTTTATCATGTCTCATTAACGCATGTATCATTAACTGAAGCGACAGGCTTTTTCCATGGGCAAACGCAGAGACACAGCGTGCTCGCACCTATGGCTTTCTAACCACCCAGTTATGGCACTCCTCTGAGAGAGTTTCACTGGGTTTCACATCTTGTAAATTAATAATGGAAAATGTTAAGTCTCCTGGGAGGAATCCAACCTACTGCTGCTTCTCTTTTCTTATTTGAATTTGTGTAATCGTAGCTTCCAGCTGTTACATCTTCAATGTTAAAGAGCTCCTTGCCACCAAAATAGTTTCCATTTGCTTCTTTATAGACTATGATAAATGTACTCTTTCATTTTCAATTTCATAGGCTGAATAGATTGGATTCTTAAGTCATTCCTTGTCCCATAAGTTTTCCAGACCTTAAAAAATTGTTGGTGCTTTTCTGCATTTTGGCTAATTTTTCAAGTTGACTTTGAAATTTGGACTTTTAGAAGACGTCAGAAATTGTCTTAGTGTCGGTAGCAATATCTACACCTACTTCCTAGTGCTCTGCTTATATATGCCGAGATTCTTTTTGTTGATACAACTTGCTAGATCTCATTCATTCAGCTACTTACCAGAGTCCCTAAGTGGCTACTTCTTTCTGAAACACCTCGTTCCATTAAAGGCAGCATCCATTCTTGGTTCCTTGGTTGATTCAAATATATGTAGTTCATCAAGTAATACAGATACCTTGGTAGAACAAGCTTGGATTTAATATTTTTTTCTGTCATTTGATGGTTTCTCCAGGTTTGAATTTTCTGTTTCTCCCATTAATTGAAAGATAATGAATAATTCTGGGCTGAAACAATTTGCTATCTGACTCTGCTTTAGACAGCTTACCACGGCAGACATCAAAAGCTACTGTGAACGGTGAGTTATCAAGTACTCTTTTCTGATCCATCTATATTTACTAAATTGGCTGCGTCTAAGGCAATTCTTTGTGGGACTGGTGCCCAGGGACAGGCTTGGGCAGCTCTTCGCACCGCCTGGCAGGCTCCTGGTTGGTGTTCTATCAGCTGAGCATTTTAAACAGCCTCACAGACAACAAAAAGCGCGATTTAGTTTTGCGCAGGGGCAGTGCCAGACGATGAGGTAGCTCCTACGAGCATCAGAGAAGGGAGGGGAACGACTCGCTCACCTTCCCAAAGGAAAGCGCAGCGACCATTTGTCTGGGAGCCGGTTCTCTCGGGACTTCTCCCTTTTCCTTAAGGTAACGACCTGCAGGTTCAGTTTCCTGCTCCCGGCGGGACTGTAGCAGCAACGTAAGAACTTAAAATGGTTTTGCTGAGAGTTAGCGTCAGTCTGGTCTTAATTCCTAAACGAACGCATCATTTTAAAATGCAATATACTCTATAGAAAAAGCTAATCTAACTGGTGCAAAACATTTATGAGAATGAGACAGTTAAAAAAAGAAGTGATGCAAATATATAACTTCCATGCCCATCATAAGTTAGTATGGTTACATTAGGATTGTAATTTAATATTTTGGCAAAGTCCCGTTTCAGTCTTACCGCCTCCATGTATCTGACACAAGTATGGAAATCTCCACACGTTCCCCAGACCGACGGCAAATCCGATACAGCTTAAAATATACTGGAACTTATTGTCCCACTTGGGTCTGCCATCTTCCTTAGGGATTTCAGGTGGCACTGATAAATCTTTTGACATTTTAAGGAAATATCCTTAGCTCCCTATAAATGGGAAGATCCTTCAAAACCCGTCTCTCCTACAGGTTTTATGCGGGGTGACTGAAGGATCCTGGAAAGGGAGGTGGAGCTTTCTTTTTATGTAATGCAAAGGAATGTGTGATTGCAGTTTAAAGACAAAACCAAGAATTATTATTATATAGACAGAGTTACCACTCTTGACTCTTTTGTGGCTCCTTCTATAGTTGGAGAATGTGGGAATATGTTGTTAATAGGTAACTTGGGATCAAACAGGGTTTTATTTTCTGTTCTCCTTCTGTTCTTAGGTACTTCCAGAGAAGTGTGACACTGAATATAATTAAAAAGAAACCTTTATAGCAGACTTATTAAAACCATAGAATACTTGGAAAAATCTGTGAATAAAGCAAGTGTTGCCATTTCCTCTTTTAGTTCGTTAATAGAGTTAAATGATTGAAGACATCATTTGCAAGTGCAAAAAGTAAATTAAAAAAAAGCAAGAAAAATTAGACTGTGTATGCTCAGACATTAGAATCTGGTCTCTTTTCACCATAGCTGCTAGAGGTTAATCACTTCCCACCTGTCAATGAATCCCAAGTGACTATTTTTACTGTTCATTAAATAGTTACCGATGAATGCAAGAGCTGAGTGCTTTCCTTCAACTGAAAGTGTGTGAGAACATTTTTCCTGTTACCTTTCGGTTATACCAGGGTTTTGCTATTTTGCACTCCAAACCAGTTCAGTCCACGCTTACGAGATCAGCCAGACAGCTTCACTAAATCGACACTTTATGCCTGGATTCCCCTTTTCGAAATGGGAAGAGTTTCTAACCGAAGATGGATTTTTTTTATTTTTAATTTTTTATTTTTCCCCAAAAATACTTGGAGAGAAAAGAAGCCCTGCTCTGCAGCAAAGCATGCAAGTATGGTCAAGTTGCAGCTCATCCAACCAGAAGCCGGTTTCACACCTAGGCTACACAAGTCTCCCCAGATAAGCACAGATCATCTGCTTGCAGCTCTGCAAACATCCAGGTCCACAGCTGGAGCAACTCAACTTCCCAGTCCTTTATCAGGATGTCTCACGGGGCACCCACGAGCCGGCGCGTGCCCCGTGGTTTGGCGGCTCTTACACGGCATCGCTGCTGCCGGGGCGCCCAGCACCCATCGCCCTCGCTGCTGCTGCGCTTCGGACCGGGAGGTGCAGAGGCCGTTCTAGCAAAACGCTCGTTTCCGTACCCGCTACCTGCAGCCCACCGCTTCGAACTCGGTTGTACGCGTTCTCAGTGGGTGAGGTTTTTCTCAGGGGGAAAATCTGGCGAAAATTGTTTTCCCCGTTACAGAATAACATCTTTAAATAGTTTAAATAACCACTCACATTCAAATAATTAAAAAATTGAAATTGGAATGCAAATGAATTTAATCTTTCAAATACATGTACAATGCCTGGTACTTTGCTCTCTATTTAGAGCAGCTATACTGCTCCAAAGATACACTCTAGAGTAGCTATACCCTAAAAATCCCTATTTCTTGTGAGAGCATTTTGATTATAAGGAAGTGTCAGGGTATAAACTGGATCAATTCTTAAAAGGTGGGTGTGGGAAGAGCTGGAAAGTGATACAAATGTGTTGCCTGTGTACAGGGACCACCTACCCAGAGGGGACATTTACACTCTCTCCTTCTGGCATTCAGCCTGGGTGCTCTAAAGGTGCTCCTTTCTCTCTCCAGTGACCACGTACCTAAGGAATGGGACTCCTGACTGCGCTCCTCTGGGTCACACGGAATTTGGAAGCTTGAGATAGTTGTAAGGTCGGTGTCCGTGTGTCTGTGTGTACGTGAACTAGAGCTACCCACCTCGGCTGTGACAGGTGAGGGCAAGAAGCTTTGCACCACTTGGGTGCCTTGGGTCCCCCATCAGCACGGATCGCCCAGGCAAGCGGTGCACCCCTTGCTCGTGGGTGCCGGAGAAGGCGGATTTTTGCCGTTTCCTGAACTGCTGCTGCCCCATTGCAAGGTTACTACTTCTGTCGTCAGCAAAAGCAGCGCTATCTGCTGGGAACTTGGAAGGAATAGGCAATTAATAAAATAGCCAGAGTTATAAACGAATCAAACTGTCATTCTCATACCTAGAAATGTTTTTATTAAATATTTTAAACTTCTGCATGAGACAAATAATATCGGTGGCTTTGCGCAACACAGTGGCATGTAAAGTAAAAACAATTTAATGTGCAAGAGAACTCAATATTAAGTTACCCTTCTTATTGGTCACCCAACCAGAATGATTGCACATGGAAGAGTCACTTCTGGCACGTCAAGCGTGCTGCGTCCCCAAACGGAGAACTGCAAGCCAGTTTCGAACAAGCTGGCTTCAAAACCAGAAGGAGGACAAATGATTTGGGCCAGTGCCCCAATGGCTTGCAAATGTGGCTGTTTTGCTTCCAGGATCCAAGCCATTAACTCTTCATGGTGCATTGCATTGTTAAGTAAACAAATGTTTACCTGGAAACAACACATAGTTATCCTTTTATGAAAAGAAAATTAACTCTGGATTCTTTAAAAAAAAATATTTTTACTTTTCTCACGGACAAAGCATTCTTCCACATGTTTTTAAATGGTTTTATGCTGAATACTTTAAGTTTCCATTAACAGAAGTCTCAGATGTGGAGATGATAAGGCCCGTACGATCACTTTTTTTCTGACAGAAATTTCTGATCACTTTGTAGATGGCAAAGACAGGGATGGCCAAACTAGGCACTCCAGCGAGAATTACAATAATAGCATACACCCAGCTGGGATATTCGACCTTCTGTGTTTTGGGGAACTCCTCCTGAAAGAGCAAACAATCAAGTTGTAGTAAGTCGTGAGGAGCAAATACTTGGGAGTGTGCACACATTCAGTAATTCAACAGATCAAAAATGTGTATCGGAATAGTAGCTAGCCACAATGGCAGAGTAATTTGCCAATTCCACAGCAGTTTCCAGCTCAAGGGTTTCCAGTCTCGGCTGTTTTGGACTTATTTTTACTTAAAAGCGATGGAAAGAAGATGGCATGAAAGAAGCAAGAGGCAGGAGGGCAAACTGGTGGGACTGGTCCTGTCACGCTCCCCAGGAGCAAAGGAGTGTGGGGCTGGGGGGGGGGTCACAGGCCACCAGGGCTTGGTGGCCAAACAGCCTTTGGGTGGGAAGGCTGAAATCAAACGGTGCAGGAGGGCTGGAACATTATTAAGAAGGAAGTGGTGTTGCCAAGGAGGAGAGAAGAAAGCAGACCCATTTCCCCATCTTCCTTTCTCTCCGTCTCTGTCTTATGAAAATGAAAATTCATCTTTACAAATGAAATGTCCTGCACGACTTCTTCTGCTTTAGGAATTGCGATCACAGCTGAATTTAGGACTTATTTTTCTAAGTGTTACTTTTTATTATTACTGTATGTCTTGTAGTAAGTTTTTTTACTGGAAAACTGTTTCAAAGGGGAGATGAATATAACTGACTATGACTCTTAGATTAAAGAAGAATACATAAACCAATTCTAAACAATATTTTGGTTTTATATACTTACGTAGCTAGGGTCCCAAATGCTGTAGAGCAGTTCTTCGTTGACTTTCACCACAAAATAAAAGAAGAAGATAACTAACATAATGAGAGGACTGATAACTCTCCAAGTAACCTGCCAGAAAATATTGGGCTTGTGTCCAATCATGAACTCAATATCCTTGTTAAATCTAGAAACAAAAACAGGAAGTTCAGGACAGTAAAAACTGGTCAGGATCAAAGAGTGCCTACTCATAAACAGCGAAGTCCAAACTACCCCTAGCTGGGCTTCCCACGACTTTGCTAATGTCAGTGTGAAGCGAGGATTGGTAACAACACCAGGAGTGAGATCTAAAAGTAGTTCAAATTAAGGCAGATATCGTTGCAAGTCAGGAAAATTATTTTTGGAAATGTACTTTCTTCAAGAAGTCTGTGAAGCATGTGCGAAATAGTTTTGACACGAACGGGCCAATGCAGGTGGACTTTCTCTATAATATACTGCAGTATTGTTTCACGATTTTTTGGTAAGCCTCTGAGAGCTGCATAAATTAAAAGGAATCACATAATATTAAAAATGAGCAAAAGCAAATTGGAGTAATTTTAAAAATTAGATTCTATGTATAATGTTTGCTTAATTTGGGTTTCTACCAGTTTTCTCTGGTTGAGTATTGAAACAATATTTAGCTTTACACATCATTAACAACACCTAAAAATGTGTTATTTGGGTTATTCGTGGAGCATGCAGTGGACAATGGGGCAAAAATGTCTCCACAAAAAAACCCACAACCAATCCCTGCATTGAGAGTGATATTGTCTGCATCAGTCCTGAACCAATTCATCACCTCTACGTACGATGCAGCACCATGTGCACACACTTCTTAATAATTATTTTGGAAGTTTGAGGCTTCTATTGTTAGTCCTCTTGTCTGGCTTTCCCGCGTATCGTGTGGGGATAAGTCTGATGGGACTATTCAGTTGGTCCTACAGCTATGAACAACACGCAGCATTCAGCTGAGCCTCAATTACTGCGTAAATTTATTTTATCTTTTCATCCCTAACTTCTAAGATCTAGGTGTCATTCTTAAAATGATATGGAGCCCCACGTCCCGACGGCAGAGCGGGTCCAGGTGTAGTTCACGTGAGTATCATGGATAACATGCATGTTCTCCTTCAAGGAGCAGAGCCATGGTTTTACCAATGCCCCTTTCTCAGAAAAAGGTCACAGAAACTCATCTGGAGCCGATACCACGACCTTTGGGCAGCCCTGATAAGCTCTGTACTCAAAGAGGGCTACAGCGATGCGTACTGGCCAGAAACATGGAAGTTTGACGTGAAGCTCTTCTCTGAACCAATCCCCACCCCTCTATGGCCTCAGCCCATGTTCATGTCCTGGGAATAGTTTTAATTTGACTTTGTAAAGTGTTCTGAGATTTTAAAGGGAGGGAAAAGTGATCAACACAGACTTTTCTGTCCTTAACAAATTAAAATAAGCCTTCTTTCTCTAGGGTACTCCCTCTGCTCGTCTAATTTACCTAGGTTGATTCATGCCTCCTCAGGTAATATAAAACTTAAAGTATGGGAAGATGGGCCACAAGGTGGTCACCCCACCGCCAGGAGCAGCACAGCTGGAGGGTCTGGCACAGGTTCAAGCAAAACCTATGGGTGATTGCAGTCCCCACGCTTTTTTCGTATTTCTTACGTATTAATTATGAACAGAAAGATGGTGAAATTTGATTTATTACATCTCTAGAAGGTTGATAGGATAATTACTCACTGCTACAACTGATAAAGTCCTGAGTCTATCAGCTAAGAACGTATCTCAGTAGCCTTGGATTTGCATCCTGCTGTAAAACAGTATCTGCATTTTGCCTGGAGATCCCCGCTTTGGACAGTATCATTTGGCATTCACTTTAAACACTCCTGGGATATACGTCTGTTCTAAACTTTCAGCTCCGTGCCAATGTGCTTGTACTTTGCTTCTGCTGATCAAATATTGAATGCAATTACCCTGAAGAAGATTTATTGTAAATGTCACCGTATTTAAAATGTAAGTGAGCTACAGTGGCACTTACATAACTGTTGCAAATACGTACGTTCTGATGCCTACTTTAAAAATAAATTATTTGCACTCATACTATTATACTCTAGGCACTTGCTAACGCTTAATATTTTCTTGCCGTATCTTAGGGATGTGTTTATTTTAGCTGTTGTTATAGAGCACTAGCTATTATAATGTATTAATAAAGTGGAAAGCTTTCATGTACAAATAAAAATCCCCACTGCACTCTTCACAAGCATTTTTTCTTTTTGTTGAGAACTATTTTAGAAACCTGAATCATATAAGCAACCCTAAACCACAGTTGCATAATTTCAGTGATTTCTATAACAGAAATTTTATACACTGAGATGTAGCAAGATTGCAGCTATACAACTCATCAATTTATGCACTCGTTTCTAGTAATATTTAAGTTGTATTTCATACCTGTCTATTCCATAAATGTAGACGACCGAAAACATCTCAAAAAATGCAATTATTAGCAAGGGAATAGAGCCGGCAAAACTGTCAAATAGAGCCAGCCAGTAATTACCAGACTTCAGCACAAAAATAAAAGCTATCAAGTAAGATCCCACACAAATGAGACCTGTGGAAAAAAAAACCAAAGCAACAGCACATTTAGGCAAAGAAAGCAAAAGAGAAAAAAGTAAGATGTTTTCCCAGTAGCTAGAAAGCTTTCTAAATCACTTTTAATTCAGTTGCAGCCTGAGGGTAACTACCTTATTTTTAAATGGTACTCTGAGAAAGCCTGCTTCTATGCAGGTAAAATGGCAAAACTCTCCTAACATTGCACGGGTGGGAGATGCTGCAAACAAAACGGGAGAAGGCTGAGGAGAAAAAAACCAGAAAAAAAAAACCAGAAAAAAAGCTTCGGTAGGTTATCTAGGAATCTTAAGACCATGCCAGATCTGCAAGTAAACGGGTTGATTTTTCAGCACCCAAGCTATTCCCTGGGGAGGGGGGAGGTCACTTGTCTCTAAAAAAGCACTTACCAGTAACAAGTTCCTTAGGCACTTTGGGGGGTATAATCTTAAGATCTTGTAAAGGTACAAGCACACCTTCCATATTTCCAAACATAGAGGACAAACCCAAGCAGAAGAGCATGATGAAGAAGAGAATGGACCACAAAGGGGAGACGGGCATTTTGGTGATAGCTTCAGTGAAGACAATAAAGGCTAGGCCAGTTCCTTCAACTCCCTGTGGAAGATTTCAGAAGCTCCAAAATTAGGCTCATTAATGTCGCGCAGCACTTAAATTTACCTTGGTATTCACTGGACTTGGTGTATGTTACACCATACCACAGTACTTATGCTTTTTGTTTCCACGAAGACCTCCTAATGCAGCATTGTATTTCCTGTAGTTACAATACAAACTCTATTTCATGGAATTTTATGGATCCCTATTTTCACCTGTAATTCACCACCTTTTTAACCAAAAAAAAAAAAAAAAAAAAAAAGGTGCACCCATTTAATTCTTCTTGTAACTTTTTTCACCCTGGTGTCGAGGTCCATTCTTTCTGTGTTGTGACATACTCATCCTGATCGGGACAGGGATCTGCTCCAACTGCTTCCTCGCTCTGGGATTCTCTTCCCTAGTCATCTTGTCCCACCACGGCTGAAACCAGCTGGTTCCAGAGAAATAAATACCTGCTGCTATTTTGCCAGCTCCGCGAGGCCAGCCTAGAACCCTTGTGGTTTTAGTTACTAGTCAGACAGATTGCCAATACTTTTCAGAGGAATTAAACAGTTTCTCTCTTCAAAAGCAAAATGAGGTAAGCAGAAGTAATTCTTCAGTCCAAGAGCATTCCAAGCCAATTGCAATCAATCAGTGGAAAAATATAAAAAACCAACAACCCCAGAAGAAAAAAGCATTAGGCAATTAAAAAATTGCTATGCGTTCCTACCATATTTATGGTATCAATATGAGTCAAGGTGTTAAACTTACATCATTCAGGAAAGTTTCCAGATTACAGGTTTCGAACTTCAGGCTTGCAAAAATTGTCGGATCGGTCGTGTTACATAGCTGCTGCATTTGTTCAAAGTTATCTTGGGTTACATTACCTTCTGGCAAATCAAATGCATTCATCAGAGTAAGAATATTTCTGAAAAAATGAAATACAATTAATTTGAAATTATTTATTTGTAAGCATCCTCAGGATTCTTTTTCATCATCAAGCAAGTTATTCACAGCACGATGTCTTTTATAAAGATACAAAGGAAGCAATCTTTCTGTTGCTCAAGATCAGATTTTGCAATTGGGAAGTCCAGCAGTTTTGTGCATGTGCAATTCTTTCTTTCTTCTTCCAAGGTGAGTCTGATACTGTCTTTCACGGCACAGATGACAGCTAAATGGATGGGCACTCGAGGGAACCTGTGCAGAAGTTAGGTGCCCATCTTTGCACTGCAGACTGGGCACCAGTTCCCAGACTGGGCAGCTTCTGGGAATGTGTGAGGTGTCTGCAGTTGTGCGTCATGCACTTCTACAGCTGATGTGGAGGAATTTGGCTGGAACCCGCAGGGTCTGGCAGCCCTGGTTAGAAGGGAGTCCGAATTGCTCTGGTAAAATTAGGCACCTCTGATGAGACCTAAGCATTTAAGCTTTCCAGGAGGCAATCTAAATACAGAGCTGACACAGGGGCAGGGTATATTACATTCGTGCCATATGTCAGCTCAGCAGGCATCGATTATTGTGAATTCTGCTTTTTTTTTTTTTTTTGCAGAGTTTCTAGACAATTTTCCGGTGCTTGGTAGAGTTTCATCTAATGAATTAAAATGGGAAGAATTCCATGAATTAATTTGGGTAATTTCCCAGTGTAGAACGCAGAGTCACCAGCAGTACCTGAGGTGCCTACACTGTGATCCAGCTGCAGCCAGGATTCTGCAGGACTGTCGGAACTGCCTGGTCACAGGGAGATTTCTTAAAACGGGCAGTGCTTTCAGTGGCTCATTGCAAGCGACCCCTGAGGCACAACTGCACCGTTCGGCCACTATGTCAGGAGGGCTTTGAGGGTTTGACATCAGCCACAGTAGAAATAGCAGCAGCAGCAGACTAGTAGCCTTTGTTTGGTGGTTTGGTTTTGAGGTAAGTAATGTAAAAACCAATTTTTCACAGAACCAGTTGTACTGAAACTTGCCTTATCCAGTCAGGTAAATACATTCCTTGAGAACTTTTCATATTCACTGTTGCAAATGATTTGGTTTTCACATTTACCTCTAAAACTATAGATATTCCAGCATGTTTTAGTGAAATAACGTATCACGAACTGAACCTACCTGTATGTAAATAGAAATTGTTACATAAACTGCAGGTGTATTTGCAAGAACTGTTTGAAAAAAACACATTAAAACATGGAATATCCTCTTCCTCCCTTGTTACTTTTTGGAAACGTCAGGGAATAATGTAAAATATAGTTGCTTACACAACTTCTATCTAGGAAATAAGGTGGCTCAAATAATTCTCACTCCCTGTGGGGCTGACATCACATGATTTAAATATTTTGAAGACATGAGTGGTCTGATACCATGTAGGTTAGGACCTGCAATTGTTCAGCAATAATAAATCCGTTATCATCAGGCTAACAGAGCTGTCTCAGCCAAACAAACAGCTGTATAGTCTGGGTTTTTTTTTTCAATAACTTACTTGTCGAAACAGTCATCATATCTTTGTGTGGCTCTGAATCCAATGATGGAGTATATGACAGTTGCTGCATAGACGGATGTGAAACCATTGATCACTGAGATAATCAGGGCATCTTTCTCACAGTTATTGCTGCAATTCAAAGAGAAAAAAAAGAAAAGAGGATTTCAAACACATTCCCCAAATAAATACTAAAAACTGGCTACCAAGACTGATAAAAAGTAGTCTACAGACACATAGGTACATCAGTACGCTCTCTAAGAATATACAAGTAGTGAATTAAAACTTGGTGCCTTAAGCAGTTTTGGGGTATTTTTTCCCCCTCAAATAATCCTATTTGTAAGGAATAACTGCCTGAGTTGTTTTCATATCTGGCTCATGGAAAGTAAAACATGAAGGGCAAAAAAGTATGTCTCCTCCTTTTCATGCCTGGCATGCATGTGTGCAGACACACATTGGCATAAACTGTATCTTAGCTGCTGGGGTGTTCTGCTGCAAGGTGAAAGATTTGGGGTTGAATTCGGACAGTCAGAAGGGAAAAGTGACCAAAAGTTTCCACAGCACTTTGGTATGGTGAAGTTGCAGTAGCCAAGAGCACTTGGGACCAGTTTTGTTTGACTGTTGGACAGAAGATGGTTCAAAATGTCCTCAAGTTTTGGAAATATGATGGAACATTATGCTGAGAAGGTTAGACAGACAAGCTATTACATTGTGAAAGTTAAACTGCTTTGTAGAGGCTTCTCTGCTGTGGGCACTTGTCAGCGTATGTGTGCTAAGATGAAAAAATTGCAGAGCCAGAAAGAGATTTTCATCTGAGAGGGAAGATAAAGAATCAATATTAAATTAGTTAATGGTTTTATGTGAAGGCCGTAAAGTTCTAGATATTGTATTTGTCTTGGGCAAGAGAGCACTATTGAGATTAACCTGATGTTGTCATGTTTAATTTTCTGATCACCCTCAAGAGGAGAGGAAAGACAGGCCTGCCCAGCCAAGACCTGTGACACTGTGACCTTTCCTAATCTACAGCATTGCAAACAGGTCTCTAGTGGGTGGAAGGCATTGAATTGAAATTCTTGGCTGTACCCTCATGTCAGTTTTTCCACTCTAACATGAGATTCTCAATGACAGGCTTGATAAAAATATTTCTTCCCTTTAGAGAAAGTAAGATGCTCATGATCCTCTTGGTTATGAATGGGTGAATCCCTGATGGCGTTGAAATCTCACGGTATTTCCTGAGATGTTTTTAATCCCAAATTATGTGGGAGCAGAGTCACTCACACCTGGTCCAGCTGGTGCTGGACTGCAGGTGGCCTAGCACCGCAGTGTAACACGATGGTATTTGCATGTCTTTTTCTTATATCTCCACGAGAATTTCATTACTTTCTGCAGTTTCCTCCTTAAGTTGTGAATGATTGAGAATCGAAGGAACGTGGCCTGGTGCTACAGCCCTGTGTGTTGGAAAAGCAGAAGGACACTGCTCCTTTTCTTTGGGTCTTTTGGAAAAATGTGGAACATTCTCAGCCCTGCTCCTCACGGCTGTGGGAACATTGATTTGGACCTGAAGTGGGGCTGGTCACCTCGCACTGAGACTTGCAAGCACCGAAAGTTCCAGATGAACTTTGGGAAAAATATCTGAAATCAAGAGTGGTGGTAGGGAATTACATCAGTGACTGAAATGCCGGTGTGGTGTGGTCAAACCTGAGCCAAAACTGAAACACGGATTTCTGAATGCATGACCAAACCGGATAAACAAAACTTAATTCAGAGAAATTTATCAAAAATACTAGGTTCAGAGAATGCTGCACGGTTTGTCTTTCAAGAGGACAGTGCTGAAGGGATGGAAGGCACCAAGGGGCACTGGTGGTCGCTCCAATATTTTGGGAAGGTGAGTGCAGAATATAGCACCACGTCGTAATTTGCTAACTGGGTCATTCCCTGGGTGATGGGAGTTTGTACTCCATCTCTTCCCTGGCCCCATCGCATATATATGTAAAGGAAGGAACTGAATGTGAATTTCAAAACTCCTAGATAAATCTGCTAATCCCTAAGCTACAGATTTAAACTTTGGCCTGTAAATTGCTTTGAAATGTGTATACCATCACCCAGCTCCCACAGCGTGGACACAAAGGGCATCCATCCCCGTGCCTTGAGCGCTCCGGCAAAGGAACCTCCTGCCCATCAGCCGGCGGCGGGCAGCCAGCCCCCTTCTTTCTAGCCTGTGCCACCACATCGTTCTGCAGGAAAGCACTGCGACCTGAAATCTTGGCTGGCGAGACCTAGGATCGGTCAGAGATGTGCCTTACGTGGCTGAGGGGATGGTGTCCCGGTCCCAAGTAATTACTGTGTAGCGATAAGGCAGAAGTGGACACGCTTCATTCGAAAGAATGAAATATTCATATAAAATTTGGCTTTTGCCCGGCTACTTACTGAACAGAGTTGTAACTGGAGAATGAAATGAGGCCTCCGAAGGCCAGGGAGAAAGAGTAAAACACCTGAGCACCTGCATCCAGCCACGTCACTGGGTTAGCCAGCTCGGTAACCTGAGGCATCAGACACACAGCTTTAAGCATCTGCAGCACTGCTATTTAGACTGAATACCAGGGATTTAAAACAATAATTAAAACAAGAACATTAACCATGCAGAACTCACCATTTTTGAAGAATGTTAACAAATAGGTCAATACTTTTGTCAAACTTAATTTTTTTTCAAAAAGAAAACCTATGTGTAGGTTTTCTACAAGTATTTTGAAAATTGATAAACAAATTACTTCCTGTAGCTGACAGCTACCATGCCTGTTTCCAGAAAAGGTGTTTATTATTTAGCATTAATAATGACCATCCAGAGGTGTTCTCGTGGAAAATGAGACCCCTTTTCATTTTGTTTAAAAACTGTTGTGTAGTTAAATCATTCTCTTAGATCTTTTGTCCACATAGCCATACAGATTAGATGGGTTCTACTCCCAGCTGCACGATTTGTGCTTTAAGGTTAAACTTGTCCTTAACTAGCATACAGCAAAAGAAAGCAAGCCCCCTTATGGCAATCCCATTGCATTGCTCCATGATGATCCTTCCTTTTTTTATAACAGATTTTGTTGAAGGGTGGAGAGAGAGAATGTGTGTGTATATATGTATATTTTTACATCCAATGCAAAAGATCCACCCCCCAAAATCAAGATTTTAAAGGCATCTCAGGGATAGTGAGAAAAGCGCGAGCGGAGGGGACTAATTTTCAATTGGTTGTTAATTGCAGAGAGAAAGAACTACATCGTGTTTCACTAAGGGACGAACCATGCGGTGACTTACGTTAGGGGTGAAGAGATACACGATTCCACTGGTTGAGCCTTTCAGCGTCAAGCCACGGATTAGAAAAATGGTTAGCACAAGGTATGGAAGAGTTGATGTTACATACACAGCCTGCACAAGAAGCATGTAAATAAAACACTTAAGTAAAACAGAACACTTGAATAAAAAAATAGCACTGCAGGGAAGAAAAGAGGGGAATAAACAAGGTACTGTGATTAACAATAATGGGAAGTTTTAAGAGAGTCACAATTAACATATTTCACCATGTTCAAGAGAAACAGTATGTGCAGTACATTTTGATAATAAACATTTTCACGGTTATAGTGCTCTATTTAAGACAAATTGTCATTGTTGAAATTCAACTCAGATCGTTCAAAAGCAGTATAAAAAGTAACCTACACCCTGAGATCAGGTTGATGCTGCCAATGCGAGGATGGGCTCTTAGGGCTTTGCTGGGCAGCAGAACGTTGGTCACTCTTTTAGAGAGATAATATTAAGGACTAGCACAAACCCAAATAAATCTGTACATGTATGTTTTGAAGGGAATGGCCATAGCAAAAAGACCGAGTCCCTCCAGCCTTCATTAAAGGTTAATATTAATGTTAAGGTACTAATAGCTAAAGAATGTTTTACTAGGACCTATGAGGACAAGGAAGCTGAAGTGCTCACAAAAAGCCCCACATAAATCAAATCAAACCAAATCAAATCCCATTTCATTCAGCTTCCTTCTTCAAAAAGCAGCCTCAGTGATGACACACTAAGTTTTAGACATGCTTTTACTCAAGGAACAGGCAGTTTCTACAATATGATTAAGTCAGTATGAATAAGGAATCACAACAGCATAATGAATATCATCGCATAAAAACCCAAAATAGAGTACCTTTCCTGTTGTTTCGATGCCTCTGATTGTGCACACGTACAGGACACCCCATGCACATGTTAAACATAACAAAAGCCACCACTGTATACTGCCTGAATCGCCAATGGAAGTGGAGATGTTTAATGTTTCTCTGTACCAGAAATAATCTACAGGAGAGCTCTTGGCACACTCTTCTACGTAATCTGTAACCACAAAATGGTTGTCATTCTGTATGTCTTTTATTTACTCGAAAAAAAGGAAGTTAAATAATAAACACCGGTGTTCTAAATTATACCACCTAATGCCAACAATTTTGTTGTTGGCAGATTTCAGATTCTTAGAGGCTGGTTTCATGGAAAAATGAGAGATTTAAGAGAGATTTGTTCAACAGAGATTTTAATACAAATTTTGCTGTTATTTCTATTAATTCAACCATGCAGGTAAAATCTTGGAAGCTCACTCAATGACTCTTCTATTGTTATAATTTTTCTTTTTTCCTACAAAAATATGAGGTTAGAAGCCTCTTGTGCCAAAGAAAGCATGGAGAGGATTTCTGAGCATAAACGCATGTATATTGCATGGAGTTAGGCAGATGTTTTTCAATGATAGCACGCTTCCTATTTATTTCATTTAAAAAAACCAACCAACCAACCAACTTTGGGCTTTCCACACGCATCCTGCTCTTTCTTGCCTGATGGATTATGGGCACTTGCTCTTCCCCTTCGGCTCTTCCCCTCCCACACCTCCTTCAGATCAGCAATACTTTGTCTTTCTGTTTCGTGGGGCATCGTTCAAGGTCTTGACAGTTCAGGTTGGATTCTCAGCTCCCTGCAATGCGCTGACCTGTGCAGTATTCTGCCCTGGCCTGCCCATATATGAGGCTTTTTATACTTATTCTGGGAGGAGAGGAGCAAAGCTCTCTGAAGAGCTGTTCATTGACCCACCAGAAAAACCTGCTTCATACAGTTTCATGCAGGACTGGTTACGGAAAACAAAGCTGCTCTCACCAAGCAGTCTCCAGGGTTCTATAGACTGCTGTCATATTGAGAGATACCGGTGTTTCATATGGATTATGCATCTCCTTTTTTTTTTTTTTTTTTTTTTTTCCTTTTCAGTATGCTAACTGAGGGCTATTGGTGAAGAGATGGATGAAACACGTTGTCTAAATCTGGAAAATGTTAGTGTTTATGCTAGGCTTGCACTTTGTGAATATTCTGTATGTGAACACATCTGTCAAAATCAGCCCTGAAGTTTCATATAAAAAGTCAAAGTTTGTCTCAAAGATGAAGTGTCGATCACGTTTTATATAATGTGAATTTTTACAAAACACAAGTATTAAAATAGCACAATGTTCCTGACAGGACTGCCATTCTTTACTGCTGTTTTACAGAAAGAGGCTCGATTAGGCTAATTGCTAGAAACAATGTGCTGCACAACAAAATCCAATATTTTGTAAAATATACCTGTTCGGCTGTCATTGAGAGGACAACTACTCCAAGGCAGGGGCTCTTGGAAGGAGTTGAAGAAATACCACATGACCCAGGCAATAATAGTGTTATAATATAAACCCACCAGGAAGGATACAAACATTGCTGCTATGCCTGAAACAAATAAAATCAGAACACAATGTAAATTTCAATACTCTTGTCTTCAGGACATATCAAAATATATAGCGTGAGCCTCAGCCTTTCCCTACTGTCCTCCCCACCCTAATTCCATGGTTTACACCCTTTCCCCTCTCCTCTATTTTGGATGTAGGTTTAATCACTGTGAATTTGTCACCTAAAGGTTGGCCAGGTGAGACCTACATAGACGTACAGCCTAAAAATTACTCTAGGACAGATGCTGATACCCACTTAGGAGCCAAATTTATGGGTGGACTAACTCCCTACAGACACCACACAATCCTATTCACAGTCTTGCCACCTGATACCCGGGGAGTTTGGGGTGCTGGGGACATGTGAAGCTCAACCGACTTGGGATTTTTGCCTAAATGAGACCCAGATTTCCCTCCTCTTCCACAATGTCACTGCAGAGGTCAGCAGAGGTGTTGGTGTATAGGATGGGTGGCTGCAAGGAGGCACAGCCTGTGAAAAGCTGCAGGATTGAAGCCGCTATCTCTCCTTCTCCGCTTGCTCCCAAGTAATCAACCTCTGGTGACTTCTCTGGCGGACAGTAGATGCTAATGATCAGCTCTTGGGGGCTCTCAGGTTCTAAAGAAGTTTGAAAAATTCCAGATGCAATGAACAAATATCTTTTGTAATTGATTTACAGATGCAGCGGATGCCAACAACAGTCCTAACTGGCTGTGTTTCTTCCCTTCCAAGTGTGTGGTAATCACAGACTCACAGCGTGGCTGGGGTGGGAAGGGATCTCTGGAGATCATCTGGTCCAACCCCCTGCTCAAGCAGGGCCACCTACAACCGGTTGCCCAGGACCACGTCCAGGCAGCTTTGGAATATCTCTACGGATGCAGACTCCAAACCTCCCCAGGCAACCTGTGCCAGTGCTCCGTCCCCCTCCCAGTTTTTCCTGATGTTCAGATGGCATCTCCTGTGTTTCACGTGTAATGAGGTATCTGTAGAGGGTTTTTTTATGCTGTGTGCATAATGCTGCTTTTACTACATCGTTAGATGGAGTGTTTGAATACTCAGAAGTCCGGTACAGATGTGATGAAGAATTTTCTGCAAAATCCTGTCTCCGTGGCTTTTGGCATGGTACCTCTCTCAGATGCAAGAAAGTCACGTTCCATGGAGCTGAAGTCTGGTAGACCAGCTTAGAGAAAGACTCAACTATTATTTATCCACAGAACAGTTACAGAACAAATTTTTGGGAGACTTAAACATTCATCCTAATGATAAAAATAGCCAATATTGATAATACAGAAAACATCTCTGAAGCCCGAAATTGGTCTCACATTAGAGAAAGGTTTTAACCAGACCCACAGTACCTGGGTATGTGGACACAAAATTGTCGTAGTGCCTTATCACGATTAGTTTGACCTATCAATGGAGAGTTAGCGAGAAGGGAAAAGTAATAGAGCCTGGAATCTTTTATAGCACACTGGAATAAAATCCTGAAGATTTGCTCTTCAGATTATCAGTTCAGAGACTTGTGCTTTTTCAGGGGGCTTTTTGTACCCTCTTCAGACTTACCAACCCCTTTCAGGGTAGGGTGGATAGAGCTCCAGACACCCACACTGCCTTTCCTCAGCCTTTGACCAATGGCAAACTCAAGATGAAGCAGGGGGATACCCTCCAGGACTAGCAAAATCAGGAAAGGGATCATGAAGGCTCCTGTAATGGATAAGAAAAAAACACGATTCCCATCAGCGAAGTACTACAATAAAGTACAAATGTTAGATTTGTGGGCTTTTGACATAGTAAGCGACTTGCAAGCATGCTTGTGGCAACCTTTCTCTGGCTTCTGAGCAATGCTTTTGCCTGATTGCCCAAGCAGGGGACTTGATTACGTATGTGGTTTCAGGTAGGAATTTTTATTCTTCCCGAGTGACAAACATAAACACAAATTATACACTCCCAAGGTTAAACTTTGAAGAAGCCACCTTTGGATTGCAAGTGGAGGAAAGGTGGGCACTTTCCTGGAATGACCTTTTTTTTCCTGCAAAACATTATGGTTTTATAATTGTGAATCATGCAAATTATATGAAGTAGCTGAATGAACTAACCAACATGCCTCTAAAGATTAGGCAGGAGCCTGGGGCTGTCTACATAAAACAACCAGTAACTTCCTGGCAGCCGTGTTCAACAGCTTTTCTGTTTGAGTAGAAGAGATCTGAAGTTCAGGGTTCAAACCTTGTTAATTATGACAAGGCTGGTTAGTATAGGACAAGTTTTTTAAATTAATTTTTTCCTGAACATGGTGTACCTCGGACATGGGAGATAACACATAACACCACACTGGAGTACCAAAGTGCAGAGTCAAATGCTTGAATATTGCTATATATTAGAATTAGGGTTATCTGTCATTACAAAAAGTCTTTAACTTCCTAATCATAGGCTGTAAATAATCTAAAAGTGCATTAAAAAAAATGCAGAACAGTATGTGAATGGTTCAGGTTTGGGAATGTGCTGACTTTTTTCCCACGTATGCAATGAAAATCAGGTAGCGAGTGAAAGAGGAAATTTGAAGAATAGAAACTATAGTTTTGAATTCAAGGCAGTTGAATGTTTTTTGGAAGAGCTGGACTGCATGCTTGTCTGCTCCGTGGGGTATCTTCTTGATGATGTCGTCTACACTGGAGTTTTAGAAACGATCATTACTGCAAAGTCTTCATTTTCTGCGTACTTCAATAAAGTCTGCTAAAAACAATACTGTTGTATCAAGTGGCCACTACTATAATGAAATCAGCCAACTATACTTTTTGCTTTCCACTCCTATGGAATTCAACTAATGCTAGCTACTCACCTGTCTTTCACTGATATTTTTAAGATTTGCTAATCAAAGTCAGTAGTTTTGAATATATAAAATGCTATTGAAAATGCTGGGCACTTTGAAAATGCACATGCCACACATCAGGTTGAATGACTAATCACTGATGCACCAGAAAACATATTTTTTGTTGAAGCCAGTTGCCAAAGGTAACTGTATAGACATGATATTCTCAGACTTCTGTAAAGCTTGTCATTTAGCAACACAAAAACTTCTTACTAAAAATGTAACACTTTCTAAAATCAGTGTAGCTCATCTTGCGTGCATTAAAAACTGGCAATCACTGTAAAAATGGAGACTGACAAACTGAACAGGTTTCAGAGGAGAGCTGGAAGAATAACTGACTCGGGACATATTTTTTCTCAGTTAAAAACTGAAGGACTCATTACGAATTATTATTTGTAGAGAAGTTTGCTAAACTTCCAAATTTGCTCCCAAATTGTCCCAAATCAGTGGGACAACTTCCACGCACAGAACCTCTGGCCTTTCACAGAGACAAAGTCGCTTATCAATGCGTGGAGCTGCAAGCAGCCAGAAATATGTCACGTGCTCCAACCTCATGTCGGGCTGGGACACAGTTTCCCTCCTCTCACACTCCGTTCAGGAGCTCTCATGAGGGTAAGATGAGATAAGGACAAGATAATTGCGTTTATACCAGCAATTTTTAGTTCCAGAGCATTCTCTGTTTTAAGCCCAAGACACTTCCTAAGAGTCTGAAAACCGACCCTACAGAGTTTGTATGGATGCTCCATCAGGATCTTTTCTTTTTAGCTCCCCTTTCAGATGCCGAATAGGTCTCTGCTGCACCACAATCTCACTTCTCTCTGGTAAAGCCCTTCCTCAGCAGTGGTAGCAATTCAGTCCACACGATGGATCTGTACAGCTACCCGATCCAAATACTCCTCATTTGCACTCCGGGTAAGTCCTTGTCACCCTTGTAAACTCAATTAGCAGTGATTTTAGATCGTGTCTTGAGACTTAACGGACTGGCAGTTAGTTTTGCTAAGGTACATTGCTTAACCATCTTTGCTCCTAATGGAGACATGTCACTTTTTTTTCATCAGGTCACAGTAAGATTGCTTAAGGACTTGATTAGAAATTCTCCCCCTGGTCAAAGATCTAGTTGCGCAAGGAAATACACAGCCTTTATAGTCCTTTCAATCTATGGCCACTTGTTTCTTATCATATCTGTCAAAGAAAATATTTTCTTTGGTAGCTACCATCTCTGTTAGCAGAAGGGAGGGAAGATCACGCTGTTTCCTATGGAGCATTAGAAGCATTTGCTTTAGAAAGCATTCAAAGGTAGTCTCAACTTTTCACTTTCAGTAGAAACCAGGCTGATCGATATCCTAAATTCTGCTTGAGACATTCTTGCAAACCTTAAATGCAAAGCGCACCTCCACTCGCGCGGCTCTAGCAGCCTGGGTGGACATCACGCCTCACCCTCCCAGGTAGCGAGACGCAGCGACGGCCCTGTCCCCACGCCAGGACTCTCCCCGTGGACAGCGTAGTGCCTCAAATTTGCTGCAAGGCTCCCAGAATTGAACCCCACCTTCTATGGTGGACGTGCCATGAGCGCTCTATCAACCTCAGGGGATTCCCTGAGGCCTCGAGATACCTACAGAGGTACTTCTTTTATGACTTTAAGATGACATAAAAGATGTCATAAAACATTATGAGGTTAAGGTGTCATAAAAGAAGTCTTTAAGCATGACGCATCTTTGACAGAGCAGTCAGATAAAGGGACTCCACGACCTTCCTTGCGCAGCCACAAAAAGGGGAAGGGGTGCCCTTGGCGGAGCCGTCTATCACATGAAATAGGTGTGCTGCCCAACTGCCTGCTCGCAGCTCCCCAGCCTCCTCGCTACCTTGGAATCACCGGGAAATAAATTTCAGGTTCTGGGATGGACACAAATGGAGAAGGTGGGTCTCTGTCCACCCCTCTTGTTGTCACAGACATAAAGAATATGGTGCGTGTATACACCTGCAGCGCAGAATCTATATCCCTATGCAAACAGATAAAACTGAAACATTTCTAGCTTGAAGGGCGAGCCATGTATAGTACGGTAGCTCTGATGAGTTAAAATCGCAGAATGTGGCATGTCAGAACTGGATGAATAAGTAAAACTACCTATAGTTAGCTGTAGGAATATTGGTATCTTTTCAAGAGAAATAAAATGGCAGTTCTCCATTATGTATGCCGCTTCTTTTTTCTCTTTCTTGGGTTGTTTCCTTTCCAGGGTTAAACTCTAACAGCCAGCTCAGAAATCCAACTCTGCTGTATTTTCCATTCTCTCAATTTCTCCCCAACCTTTCTGAAAGAAGCTATAATGGAAAAATAAGCGATAATGATTCTGCAAAGCTGTTACATGGGACATAAAAAAAAAAAAAAAAATCAATTCTTTTTAAGCTGTCACAATTTTGTGAACCTAACAAATAAACCAATGATCTGAAGATAAATGCTGTATAGCTGTATAAAAACAATGAGTAATCCCCCAGACTGAAAACCTTACAGCTGAGATATTAGATTCTCATCCTGTTTCAGTACTGTATTTCAGAACACATAATATCTGGTTTGAACATCTGTATAGCTATTACTCTCTCTTTAAGAGTTTCTAATGTGAAGTTGAAAAAAATATTATTGCTTTTATATAATTCCTCATAAAGGGAAGGCAGGTAGACTTCAGATGGAGATGTTTTTCTATACTATCATATTCTTAGACCTCAACTGTAGTGAGGCTACCGGTGCCAGCAAGGAACTGCTGATGTCATTACTGTCACTTCATTCAACGTGGCATGCACGGAGATGAAAAAGTTCTCCCTCATGCAGTGGCAAGGTTCACTACAGACATATGCAAGCTGTAGACTTCAAGACTTTTTTTTTATCAATGGTTTAAACATTAAATATACATCCTCTTTTTTATAATACTTATCAGGGATGAAACAAAAGTGCTTAACAGTTGATTAAATGACATGTTGCTCAATAAAGATTAAGCAAAAGCTATGTGTAATGTCAGAGATAGCTATCAAATGAAAGGAAATTTCAATCTCATTAAGCTGGTGAAAGCACCAAGGCAAACATCGTCGCTTTTACACTGTGTGTATATTGAAATCTAGTTCACCTGTGGTAATGATGTATTTTACAACTTTTGAGATGTGAAAGGGATAAAATGTGCTCTGCTCTACTCTACTAAATTTTACTGGGGTAAATATTCCATTTTTAAAAATATAAACTCATAATCTATGACAACAAAAGTAAATTATGTAACCCCCCATTTCTTTTTGTATATTTGGATATCACAGTGTTAAAGCACTATCATAGTGATGTGTTTAGGAAGAAGCAGCCCTCAAATAGTTCTAGAATTAAGTTCAAACATCTGAAAAGAAGAGTTATCTATAAACACAGGGTTCCTAACTACCTTCACTACAGTCAATTTGCAGAGAAAAAAATCCACCTTCCTTGAAGTCCAAGTTCTACAAGGGTAAATTTTATACTTCACTATAGTCCATTTACATTTCATGAGGGATATAAAATGTGCAAACACTGATTCACAAAGTAGGTGGACATCCAGCCTCATTTGGGAGTGTCCTGGCTGAAATACTGACTATCTACACTCTTGCTACCAGACCTCACCTGTGTTAAATGACTCCAAACGTTCATCCATATAACTCATATTTCAAAAAGAAAGAAGTTAAGATAGCAAAGCCAACCCTCAGAAATTAGAAACTATTTTCATGAGGTAGTCTATGCAACCTTGATTCTGCATGCACCTTATGAGACAACCTCTAATTATGTGATCACATAGCACTGTTTCCCATCCCCTGCAGATATTTACTGTGTGATAAATAGCTGTATTTTTTTCTATCTCTTAATGCATGGCCATAATCCAACATCACATCCAAAGTGAGCTTTAGGACTCTATGAAATAATCACGCCAGGGACGACCTGAGGAGCAGCATAATCCCCATCTGCAGTGAAAGAGAGCAGCAGCAGGGATTCCTGCTGCTCTGCACCCAGGATTCCGTGAAGACATATCCTGAAGACACAAAGTGTGAAGCCATACACCAGCCAGAGTAAAGGCACTGGACAGACTAGGGGAAAATGGAGCTTCCTCAGTGCACTCATGAGTGTGGTATATGCTTTGTATTAGCTAATTTGGAAGAAAGTGCATAACGTTGCAGTTTTCCCCCTCTGTTACAGAGGCACCTCTGTGTCTCTGAGGGGGGCTGCACAAATGCAAAGATGAATGAATCATCTTGACCACCACGTTGAGTGGCAAAGACTAAGGCAAAACTTGTCCAAAATGTCTAGTAAATATGTATTTCCAACTGGAGGTAGCTGAAGCCAGACTTAAGAGTGTCTGCGCAATCAAAGATGATGCAGAGTGCTACATCTCTCGGGTGTCTGCTATGCTGTGAACATGGCTGAGTGGGAATTAGAGAGGCAGGAGCCAGAAAATCTCATGCGGCAGAAAATGTCTCAACACCAAAATATCTTCCGAAATAAGAACTTCAAGATCTGCTTTTGCAATACGGATGTGAATACACACATTCAAATTCAAAGCCATCCATCCAAAGAACAGCAAGAGCCTGGTTTTTTTTCCGATTGAAGGGAGAAGTTGGAGAACAGGCGCTGTAATAAGAGGATGGCAGTGGTGGCAGGAATTGGATTTAGACCTACCAGAAGAGGCTGAGGTGCACTTTACAGCAGGGAAGGAGGAGGGATTGCACAACAGCTCTCCACCCTCACGTGTGATATAGTTAATGAGTCCTTTCTGAGAAGCCACGGGAAGGCATCGCTGCTCACTCTTATGCATTGATATGAGTCACAGAATTTGGTGTTATGCAGAAGAATTGATAGAGAAAGTAGCAAGTCTGGCTACAGGGACACATATCTGTATAGTAGCTCTAAGCCCAGAGCCAGCTACGTCATTTCTTTGCTATGTGCTGCCTTTCAACTTCTGTCTAAAATTTGAGTGAGTCCCAGGGAAGCAAGAAGCCGGGGATAAGTGTTGTTAGTGTTCCTGAGCAAGGACAAGCCACAGGATGATAAGAAAGAAAAATAATTGCTGTCAAAGGATAAATTAAAACACAGTACTGACAGACACACACGAGCAATTCATAAATCTTCGCTGACATCAGTCAGAAAACCATCATGCATACCAAGTTCTTTGTGTCCGTTGGATGTTCATCTTTCAGCTGCATTTCATACAGCTAGAACACAAGGGAAAGGAAATATAGATGGAAAAGCAGGAAAGTGCCTATAAATCAACCCCGGGAAACAGGGCATGTCCCTGTCCCCTAAGACTAAATAGAAGTACCTGAAAAGCCAATGAGTGCCATGAATTTTGGAGATATCTGTCCACTTTTTCAAATTAAAATTGTCACACATGGAAAGGGGGTTATGATTTTTTTGTGTGTCTTGTAACTTTTTTGTTACAAGAGTTGACTGAGCTGCAAATGACCTCCAGTTTGCACTGCAAACTCTAAACACCAGCCCATGTTAGAAAAATCTTAATGTTAAAAGCATCTCTTCTTGCAACTGAGTCATCTGTTGTTAAACGTCCCTGAGTTTGTACCAGCAACCCCCCACAGAGCCCTCCTTGGCCCCTACTCTAACTAGGAAGAGCAGTTTTTAAACATCTCGCTGTGTACATTTAATGAATATTACTTTGAAATACTGTTCCTTAAGCCAAAAATTTTCTTTCAAGATCAAACATCACAAAGGAACAGACACTTTTTACACATATCCCAGAGTGAAATGGAGATAACAAGTAAATAGTGGGCGGAAAAGACTGTCAGGAAATGAGAAATTTATGTTGTCATATAATATTTAAGCAATGGTTCAGCTCAAGATCATCTTTCAAAACAAACAGCAAAACAGTGAAACAAAATTTTCTATATAGTCATTCAGTCCTAACCTGAACCCTAAGGAGTCACAGTAAATTACATGGCAAATAGCATACATTAGGATTTTAAATGAATTAATAATACGAACAGCTAAAAATATATTCTTAACGTTAACTACTTTCACTCTGTTACTCCTATCATAAACTACACACACATTGACCGTACAGCTGATAGAAAGATCAGTCCAAAACCAATGAAAACCCTATTATGAAAAGGTCATTTGGGATCATGATCAAAATCATGCTCCCAAGTAATTTATTAGTATTTTTAAATATACATTATATAAATGTAAAGTAACATTAGTTTTAGATTGAGAAAATATACTACGTACATGACAGCGCAAGATTGATTTGATCAGTCCTGTGTCCTGAAATAAAAACAGTCCCTTCCTTTTCTTCCATCACTAACAAGACTTCAGTGGGTGTTCATAACCGGTGAAATAACCTCCATCGGACAGTCTTCTAGAGATGAACATCGCTGTTCTTACAGGAACTGACCAGTTCTAAACACATGCCATTCTTTGTTTCCCAAAAGAGAGATTAAACCTAGTTTATAGCCAAAATTAGTTAAGATATATTAAAGACATACCTCCTCCATGGCTCTGGCAGAGATACGGAAACCGCCACACGTTTCCTAAGCCCACACAAAACCCTACGCACGTCAGCATATACTGAGCCTTGTTATCCCATTTTGGTCTGGAGTCTGCCTCTTCTTTCTCAAGGACCTCAAGTTCTGCATGGGAAGGTATCCTGTCCTCCAGGCCAGGATTGGGCAACTGTAGCTTCACCATATTTTAAATTTTCTGACTGAAAACGCTGCCCCAGTGAGGAGATGATGAAACAGGCAGCTAGTTAGAAATCTGCACAAAAAGAGAACATCTATTTGCTGTCTTCAGCTATATATAGTGAACCTTTGGCACTAAACTTGGAAGTGCAGGCTTGTGGTAAAAAGAAGCGTCAGCAAATCATTCGATTGACCAAGTCAGCTCTGACACTTATTAATGCTTTATCTGTCAAGGTTTTATGGAACAGTCTGTTCATCTAGTAGAAGACATTGATTTCAGCTAATGTAATTCAGGAGATAATTTGGCTATAAACTGTAATCGCCTATAAGGTCATGAAACACCCCTTGCCACTCCCCTGTTTAAACTCACTTAAATACATATACAGTCCTAGCAAATACGGAGTAAAAAGATTCCACTGGCCTCAGACTGAATATAGAGGTTTCATGCTGGTCTTTGTCAGGAAGATAAACTGCTTGTGAATCACCATCACATGCAGTTTCCCATAGTGTATGCTTACAATATTGTATGTTTCGTGATAATTACCGAAACATGTTCTTCCTTCTCTGTAAAAGATCTTACTGTACTAAATGCTCTGACAAAAAGGATGGAGAATGAAAGGGATTATAAAATCTGACCTTTAAAATCATAAGCGTAATCTCCTTACCCTAACACCTCTAATCAGTATAGAACAAGGTCTGAAGAACATAGCATCTTTCTTGTAAACGGGCTTGAAATCAAAGGTCCCTTCACCTTTTCAATGACCCTATGATACACTGGTCAAAAATGAAAAAGAAACACTGGTTAACAAATATCACAGATACTACTCACATCCTCATTCTTTCAGTACAATCATAACAAGACCGTTCCGTTTGTACCTCAGGGTTATCAAAAGGTAAGTACTTGCCACTGAAAACTGTACATAAAATCTAACCCATTATATGTCATAAGAAAGAATTTTGTCAGCTAAGCCCTACAGGCTCATTGCATACAATGATACAGGGTGGCAAAAAAAAAAGAACTGGAAGGGATCTTGTAAGTCCAGCCCCCTGCCAAAGAAGGTGAAGACATCACAGCATCCCTTCGCAACCTTATCATATTGAGTCAAATCTGATTTTTTTGTACTCCCTATTTCTAAAAGGCTGGTCTAGAATTGCAGTCCTCTTATGCCCCAAGAAGGCTGTTCATTATCTTTTGTATAGAAGAGTTATGAAAAAAGTCTTCATCCTTGACATGGACAAGTGTGTAGAGTAGCCAAGATGGATTTTCCCTGTGCCTTGTAATCAGGTATTTATATTTCCCTAACTTGACTTGAAATACCTCTATCAGTCTCCCTAGCGATAGCACTTGCCTTTTTCATGACCCTGACAGTTCTGTGAATGAGCTGTCTCCTGATTAACCACTGGATCAACACCTTTCTTCTCCTTTGGTGGTTCCAACTAAGGAGTTCCTAGCTAGCAGCACTTCTTTTTCTAAGTTACCAAAAGCGTATTTTACGTTTCACCCAGTTTCTGCTACTCCAGTTCATCGACCTACTCAGTTCTTCCTGAATGACACTTTTTCAGCATTCACAATACTTCTGAGACTGTGTCATGAGTATTTCACTAACACGCTACTATTTTTTGTCCTTAGTTATTAGCAGAAGAATGACAAAAGACTGTTCCTAAACCGATTCTTGAGGAACTGCATTAGTAACCTCCCCTTAGACAACGATTTCTGCTTTCAGTACAGCTTACCATCATCATCAGACCTTTACCTAGTTCTTTGTTCATGTTATATCTCCTGTTTAGCTCAGCTAATACATCCAGTTGTGGTCAAGTGGCAACTGGTCTACTGAAGTGCAAAAAGACTACATTAACTGTACTTCCTTTGTCTAGAAGAATGAATTTTCACTTATAATTGGCAATAGAGAACTTTCAAATTGCAGCTCTTCAACTTCCAATTTTGCAGAAGGACATTGACCTATTGGTCAATAGCAAGAAACTGCATGGTCCAGGAGCTCACAACTCATCTGGGTTATTATTCCGCCTCCTGAATCATTGGAAGATAATCCTAGTATTCATGCTGTAGGGAAAATGAGGCAGTAATAGAGCAGGCAGAATACAAATAGGAAAACCCAACATCCTCCCCGTAATATTTCTATATTCCCTGAATTGTAGGCTTTAGTTCTAAATCTTTGCAAAGTCATATGTAGAACCTCTTTCAGTAACTGAATCAGATCGTGATTACGTGCAGTCCACACAACACATCTTACAGCTACAATCTAATGACTCTTTGTAATCAGAAATCTTTGATAATCGAGATTCTGTATAGAATTTATTGAACCTAAAATAGCATGTTTCTCTTTAAGCACAGTGCAAGCTGACATAGAAGGAATGAATATAGCTTCCTTTGGGAATCAAGTTATATGAGGACAACTTGCTACGATAGGAAAGAAATTCACACTTGTGTTAGGATGATCTGAAAATTTCTCTCTGCTAAGTTTCATGTGCAAGCAGTTTCCATCAGGATCCAAAAATACATTCCAGATTGCTTTCTGCTGCACAAATCCCAAATGTCTTTCCGGAGAAGTTTATCTTACTTTGATAATGCCAGGTTCCAGTGGTTGTTACTTATCTATCAGTTGTTAAATATTTGCAGAAGCAAATATGCTGGTAAAGCATCTAGCTCAAATTTCTTTATCAGTGTAATTGCATGCCTAATGATCTTGGGAGGCACAGCGCCTTTTTCTGAAGGACCTCAGGTAGCAACGAGATCAGCTCGAACATGACCCACAATTGCACGGAGGGGTTGTCTATATTGCCACCCTGTGGATTTGAACAAACAAGCTGGGGCTGCTCTGCGATAGTCACAGCCACTTGCTTATTCAACCGAGCCCTTTCCTTTGCTCGACGGTAAACTTCTCCTTCAAGTAACACAAGGCTTAGGTTTGGCACATCCCACGGGGTTTGTTATGGCTAATAAACCTCTACGAAATCAATCCTTTCATGATACAGGCTGCTAAACAAGACATGTTTTGCAAATTGCTAATTATAAATGCAGGAGAAAATGGATCTTACGTTTAGATTGGATTACTTGTGTTAAAACGTTTCTAATGACACATTTGTCTTTTTGTCCACTACCCCCATATTTTTAATGTACTATTTTTTCAAAAGTTAGAAGAGGCTATACAAAGAAGTAAGCCAACTTGTCCATAAGTAACTCTCAATTTTACAAAAACTTGATTAAAAAGAAAATATCCCCTTCCTTAAAGTCATATATTTTATTGGAATATACATACATACACATTTGTGGAAGAATATGGGCATATTCCTTTTCTTAGATGAAAATGCCCCTGGGGGGGGTGTCTTTCTTTGTGCTGGCGTGGGCACTCCTGGTCCAGCACAGCTCGCTCACCCCGCAGGGAGCCATCCCCGTACAGAGAAGGACAGGTTCTTCTCCCGCGAACGAGTCGAGTTGACTGAAGGACCTGGCTGAAGCGCTTGTCTTCTTCTGCCCTCCACCATGGGCTGGAGGGGACTGAACTGGGGGAACCTCTTCTTGATGGGTCCTATGAAGGGGAGGACAAGGAGCAACCAGCAAGACAGGGCAGTGGTCTGTTCTTTAAGAAACCCAATTCCTTTCATTTAAAGCCAGTGAGAAAAGCAGAGAGCAGTGGCAATATACGTGGTTTGCATCCAATCATAGTTTCAGGAATGAAAAACAGTATGGTCCTCTCCTTGTGATCCCATCATCCCTGGTATGACATAGGACAAGTCTGTAACTCTCCAAATATTTTCAGAGTGACATTTACAGAGCATTGCAGCTAGAGGCAATTAATCATACACACCGAGTTTGTTCTCTAATCTTGCCTTACAATATACCACGTTATTAGGATTAACTACATTATTTTCTGACCCTTTTTAGTACTTTAGCAGATACTGGTGTGAAATCCCTTACTCTCGTGATTCTATAGCAGTATCTCAACAGCATTAATCATATTTTTTTGCAGTCGGCTTCTACTTTGTAGTCAAAGCAACATATACAGCAATCACAATTACTCTTGGTTGTGTGATAAGCCTAAAAGAGGAAAAGATGGAAATGTAAAGATGGTGGTAACTATACAGCCAAATGCCTAAAGCCCAGGATTCTCATTTGGAAGCGTAAAGTGGTAAAGATGTAATAAAAGTGAAGAAGAAGAAAATTCAGAGGTTAAATGAAATGCTCTCTCTGACAGCCTGTCCCTGGCAAAATCTGCTTGGACCATCTTTTAAAATATGCGGAGAAAACGTAAAATCCTTTCACAAGCTGCCAATGGCTAAAATCCTTGACCAGCTATGCAAAGAGGGAGCACTGAACCCCAGGGTCAGGAGGAGACTCAAGACCCCCAGCCTAGGGGACACTAAAGGTCATATTAGAACAGGAGATATGCAAGCAAAATGTTTCCAAGTTGCTTAGTTTTAAGGCTAATAATCAACGGCAGCTGGTTATGAAGTTTACCTTGCCAAGAAACGTTCTGTAGATCTTTAACTTGATCTAAGTTTTATGCTCTGTTGTTCTCAAACTCTACCGGATAAGTAACCAAAAGACACAGCTCCTCAGCTGGCATGATTTGATTTCCCGTGTGTGTGCTTCAAGGCTGCTGTCGTCAGCCCACAGCAGTTCAAGCAGGGATACCTTGAAAGCTTTGGAGAAGTCCAATAAACTTTGGAGGCTAAATCTCTTTCCATTCAATTGTAAACTTCTCCAAATGGGAGAGAAGTCCTTTTGTGCCAGCAAGTATCACTGCAGAGGAGAAACAGGACAGCACTGAGCTGAGAAACTCTCTCTCGGGCTATTGGGAATGCAACAGAGGTAGGACGTCATATACAATGACTTCCACAAGCATCCCATTCTGGAGTGTTTTTATGGTGTCAGGGAGTTTCCTTCAGCAATCTGACATGCCTAGAAATTGCCAGTCTGTGTTTATTGTGGAAGTAGCAGTGTCCTTAGCCACAGAAGAATTAATGAGAACAAGCTATGAACGTCATGTCTGCTGTCGTTCATCCAGAACTGAGCTGACGCTGATGCCCATGTGGCACTTTTCTCCTTTTCACCTTCCAGAAATAGGCACGATCTTTATTTTTGTATAAAATGAGGTAGGTTGTGTAATACTTACTTCAGCTTTGTATATAATTTCACTTCAGTAATATCAGCTCCAGCAACATGATTCTTCTTTGTTTTGTTCTTGGTGAGACCAGGGAGGGAGATGTGCTGTCCTTAATGTTGCACTGCATATATTCAGAAGACCCCCAAAATATTGTTTTCATCTTTGAAGAATACATTTCATCTTTGGAATCACTTTAGGAGGGAACTACAGGTAAGGTGCATAGGTGTAGAAATGCTTCTGTGGACAGCACCAAATTACCTGATCTCATGACGGCCAGCGTCGCCCTAAATTTCTTAGCCAGTAAAGTGCTATTGCTTGGATCTCTCCCACCACAGGCATCTCTTCTCTAGGCAGGCAGCAGAACATGTTGATGGTTGTAGGTTGTTGCTTGCCATGTTCATTAAGCAACGAACAGTGTTCTTTAATCAAGGTTGTTACTGTTTCCTTTTCCAGTGCTGTAGTATAGAGTGAGATGCTAATAGGATGCTGAACTCCATCCAACTCCTGCATGCCACCTTTGCATAGAGGTCTACCGCAATACCCACTTTGGTGGAGACAAGTTCATTGGTCACCGAACACCACGTTTTTTTCTCAGCTGTCTTGTTATTACGCTCCAGTCGTGTTCGGACCAGAGACCTCTGACCGTGTAGCATCGGAGATGCGCTCCAGAAGCGCTGATGGGAACGGAAGGTGCCGCTGAGGCTGCTGGCTGGAAGACCCATTAGCCAGAAGGGGTGGGTAGTCATTAATAATACGAAGTACCAACCGCTTCAGCTGAGGATTTCGTTCTGATGGCGTAAGTCAAGTTTAGAAGTGAGGTGTCTCATAAGTACAAACCCGCAGGAGCAGGTATGAAAAGAAGGGGGAAGAGGCGTTTTTCCAGCAGCTGGGCGGCTCGGGCTGGGATCAGCCTGGAGCACGGGGCTGTTGGGGGTGCATGACAGCGAATGGCCATCACGGCAGGTCTCACAACCCCTCTGCGCTCTTCAGACTCTTCCACAGACTCTTTGTTTCCAGAGGCACCATTTACTTGAGTTGTTTGGTTGTTGCCATTAGTATTATACACAGTAGCTAGCACTTTCAGGGCTAGTTTACCAGCAATGTTTCATCTTTTCACTTTCTCCAACGGCTGTCCATAACCTGTCTGTAATTAGTCTTTTTGCACAACTCCTTCCACAGTAATTTCTCAGACAGTGGTACCTTGTGAGTAAAAATATATGCTGTGACTGCGCTTGTCCATTTGGCATAAAGCTTGCCACACAGGTGACTTGTCAGCCACCACCCTTAGTGTTGTTGTACAGTAGGCTACCTGGTGTACAAGCTGGGAGGTGTGACCGTTCTTTAACAGCCCTTCTGATGTTAAGGTCCAGGTTGCCCCCTTTGCACCTGCATGATTTGCCAAGTACGTGAGTCTTGGTACTGTATAAGTCTTCAAAGTTGTGAGCTTTCTGTAAAGGTTTTGACAGAGCTTTTGCCATGTTAGAAAAGCAAGAGTCAAGTTTCAATATTCAGATTTAGAAGTCCCTATCCAGACGTAAATTTTCAACCCAGGGTATTATTCAGAGTCTCCCGGAGCAACTGTGTTCAGCTTATGTTGAACACCTTCCAGTGGCTGCAGTCACTGATTGTGCAAGAATCATGGGTTGGGGTGATGAAAAAGCCCCGACATTTCATTTTTAGATCAGCACAGATGCAGAAAGGTTGCTACAAGGGAGATGGTGGTTTGCATCCCCTCCCATGTGTGGCTTGGCATAGCAAGCCTCGCACATTGAATGATGACTTGGAGTGATTGCACACTCTCAGAGAACCCAGGTTCAGCTGTAAGGCCTCTTTGTCACCCATTGGTCATTAATAGGCCAAGCTTTTGTTACCCTGGTTGTCAGAATTCATGGAAAGAGTATTAAGATGGTTGATCAGATTGTGACAGGTCTCTCAGTTTTGCCACGTAAGTTGATTTCAGTATCAAAATAGTTCTGTCTTCCTTGATACTACCCAATACACTTTGCCATCCATAAGTCAAAGTTCTGCTAATACCAGTCCTTTGGGGGTCTGTCCGTACGAGGTCTTCTAAACTTATTTGGTTTAGGCCAGGTGCTGAAATTTTACTTGTTTCTTTTATCTTCTTCAAAAGGTATTTAGGTCTTAGCAGTTTAAAAGGCCAGTTTGCCCACTTTCCAAGACTTTGAAACTTCTCTGTGCTGAGAAACGGTTTCTCACTCTCCCAGTTGGACTTTATGGACTGAATATACTGCTGCACACATTCACAGACAGAACATTTATTATTTTTATTGGAATATTTTGCATAGGGTAACGCTCACAGGGGGGATCGGATCTCTTGACAGAGACGGCTGCCTGGGTGCCGATGTCGCAAACATCCCTCAATGGTGTCTTCAGCCAGATGGACTGAAGCTCCCCAAAGTGTTGTTCCAGAGAATTCTGTGTGATCACTACAGTGTATGCATCATCAGTTCTTGTTGTTTATCTTAAACTGTAAGAAACACATCTTAACTGTGAATAAAAGACAGCCCCAATGTGCCCATCCTTCGATAGGCAGGAACGATTTCCACTGACTATATAAAATTATGCGTGGTTTGGTCAATTCCTTAATCGACAACACGAACTGCTTGGGGAAATCCCTGGCTGTGCACTGGATCCTTCACCCCAAGTGCTTAAGCAATATATCTAAACATCCAGATAGCGTCTATCAGCTTATGGAGCAGAGCTCCTGCGTATCAGGAGGAGCTCCCTGGGGGAACCTCTGGCGTGGCCCCAGCTGCTGGGAGAGCTCCTGCAGCCATCAGTCGGTTGTTTTGTTGTGAAGTGGCTGGCCGATCACCTCATTGCCAAGCTACCCTAAATTTCAGTGAGTTACTTCTTTGCAGATCCATCTGTTGTCTCAGCTATGCAGTGATTAGCTGGAGAGCTCCTGAACCAGGCAGTCAATTAAGGACTAAGTGGCTTTGGCATGCACACAGGCAAAGACTCCATATCCAGCTGCACCACGACTAGAACTACAGAGTAAACTTGAATTTCATCCTTTTATCACAGCAATAACTTAGATTCCTTTGATTCTGCCACAATACCTGAACTGTTGACCGCTGTTTCTGCCTTGTGTCCTCCACAGAGGAACACTCGCTATTTTCTCATCCTCACACGGGAGTGCTCAAAAGCATGATTTAAAGAGCAAGAGGCAACGGGTGGCTTCCCAAGAGCAAGACCTGTTGTCATGCCAGTGGTCTTCTGGCAGCTCCTATTTAGGCAAAAGGAGTGAGAGAAGGCCAGACCCTCTGGGCTGCTCTTCTTCACCCATGCCCCTTCTGGAGCATTTCGTAAGGAAGATTTCCCTTTTCCAGCACCCAGTCCAAGTTCTCTGAAGTCCAAAGTGTGGTTTGCATTTCTTTTTGTGTTGCATGCACCCAGGACAGCAGCCGTGTCACCCAACAGACAGACCAAACAGAACACGTGTTTTGCTTTTATTGAAAGCACAAGACGTCTTGCGGTGTTTCCTTACCTGTGTCTACACGTAGAAAGTCATACGAACACAGCTACTGCCCTGCGGGGTAGGGACTGGGGACAACTTAGCTGTGATGATGCGGGATGGGTAAATGCGAAGGATTGTGTCAAATACAAAGAGATTAAGGATCTTTTATGGAGGGAACAAGGACTTCCAGAGTGTCTGAACACTGTCCTAGAGCAGCTGGATTGTAGCTCTTCACAGAGGGCAGGAAGACAAGAAAATCCACACAGGGAAACAAAAAGGAGCTGACGTGCAGATGAGACATCTGAGAGATTCTGGAGGAAGGCAGAATACCCTGTGTAACAAACAGACAGAAGGCATCACCCCAGTCTTTCAGTGGGAAGGTCATCTTTAACCACTCCTCTTTAGTTAAAGCTGGTGCACTTATCTGTTTAACGATGCTGTTCTTTCCCAAGAAAGAAAAAACTTTCCAACATATTCTCTTCTCGGCACCAAGACCAAAACTTTTTACATGCCAATTTAAAAATTGGCCTATTTGTAAAAACTTAAAATTGTGCAGTTTGCTTGGAATAGTTGGAATAAAATAGGAAATTCCACTCCTCCCACCCACCTTGCCCAAGTTACAAAACAGTGCAGAAGTATGCAAGGGTTTTTATTAATTGTTATTGTTTGTTTAACAGGTGAGTGACTGTTTTCGTAACAAAAAAAGTTCATGAAATATTTTGAAAACAAATTATTAGTGCATTCTACATATATATGGGCATTTCCAAACAAATAACCAATCCAGAACAATAGCTGTTGGGCAATATAAATCTCACAATAGAACTTTTAACATAACAACCTACAAAGGGGGAATGTTGCAAAAATATGTAACACACCAACAAACATGAGTTTTGGTAGAAGCTAACAGGACTGGTGCTTCTAAACCAGTTACACACTTTTAGAAATCCTCCTCAAGTAACTCTTCGGTCTTAATATACTGACCTGCAAAGTGTTCATGAACAATAGTTCAACAATTAGTTGTGCAAATAATTGACACTTCTAAAAAAGTGAAAGCGAGTATCAAACATTTATTACATTGCATCCAACCCTGTACAATCGAGCATATGATGCTTCAACTTATATATTTATACCAAAAAAAGTGTTTTACTCTCTTGAGTACATTTTCTTTAAAACATTTTGAGTGATCAGTGACAAACTATGAAAAAAATGAAAAAGCATAAAGTGTTTGATCTTTTAATCCTAAGAACTCATGAATACGTACAAATTCAAGCCATGAATCTCAAACACATTGGCATTGATTCACTGGCTGCTGTTTGTCATCCGAGTTGCTTAACTGCCTGTACGTATGAAGTGTGCCACAGCTGTGTGGTCAGACACTTTCCACATCCTGAAGGAATTACACACAGGGTAAGTTATTCAAACTTAAATTTGTTTTACGGGGCATTTAGGGCATGTACATGTGGCCAGCTACAGCGGCTTGGCTCAGGCTGTCACACAATAGTAACTCGATTGTGTTCTCACCTCCCAACTCGCACATGCTTGGCATCCAGACAAACTTTGGCCTTTCTGGTGTTTGTGATGGTATCTCCTTTTTTTTTTTTCCCCCCCCAGGTCTGTCTATCTACTACAACTTTATTTAAAAAAAATATCAGTACATAACAGACTAATAAATCAATACAACAGTATAATTAGTACCACCAAGGCGAGCAAAATCACAACTGGAAAAATGAGTAGTTGGGAAACATGTATTCTGTTTAGGAATTTTACTTCATGTTAGATACTTTTGCTGAGTAACTGGATTAGGTTGCACACACTACTTCAAAAGATTTATCTGCTGTCTTCTGTGCCCAGACTGAAATGAAACCAGGAGGAAATACTAAGAGAAAAACCCGTATCTGCTGGAGGTCTCTGTTAAAATTGGATGGGCATTCACTTAGCTGGATTGCTTCCGAGCCATGCAGTAGCTGATTGCCTAGAGCAAACATGTTTGTCAAGTCTAGCCCTCAGTAAATAAAGAACTGCTAATTAAAGAACTGACAACCTACTGACACCAATCAAAGTCAAGGAACAGAGAAGACCAGATGTTATAAACAAAAGGGTAAACACTGCCCCTTTGAGGTCTAAGGCTGGATTAGAAAGGAGGAAGAAGAAAGAGTTATTCTCCAAAATACATGGCACATTTGAAAAAGAAGGTGGTTCCTACTGCTACAAGGACCCAAAGAATACTCAAAGTTTTAAGGGATTTCAAGCATGGAAATGCACTGTTTTCTTGGTCTTTGTTTGTTTGTTTGTTTGTTTGTTTTCATCTAGATCTGCTTATTTTACTGCACTAACTAAATTAAAAAGCCCCCTGTCTTTAAAGTTTGCAAAGCTTGTGTATCTGTAGGCTTTCACGGTCATGTGTATGTGAAGTGGTGAACCATAAGCTCAAACTTTAAGAGTCGTGGAAGAGTATACTTCAGTTCTGGGAGATCTGAGACGGTCAGAGAGGGAGGTAGTGGCTACCAGTGCAGGTTGCATTCAGGTTCCTATCTGCAAATAACAAACGGGACCTGTTCAGGGAACAGAGCCAGGTACAATGGCTGTAACCCACGAAGGTTCCTGCAAGCTAACCAGGCAGCAGCCAGTGCGCTGGGATGCAGAGGCAGCAGCACAGTGATGTCTATAATGGAAGCACACTGTTGGGTTACAACTAAAACCTTGACTGAGAAAAAAACCTAAGTATTCTTAACATATCTCCAGTATGATGAGAATGTAACTTTGAGTTTATACACTTCCTAGTATTCAAGCATGGATCCCTAGCTCCAATGAGACTTTCATGAATCTGTTTCTTCGTGTGTTATTTTAATTAGCATCTTTTGGATGTTTCATTCATAAAGTACTATTTCTATATTAAGCTGGAAGACAATGCAAGACTGATTAATTTGAAACAAGAACATACTATTCCCCCCCTCAGAATATTAATACATACATTTATACACACACACATTCACACATACATAATTTATATAAATGTATGTATATACACTTAGGATTTATGTGGCAAGTAGCTTGCTCAAACACAGTCTCTTCCAAACATCTGCTTCAGAATCAGTCTTGCTTAAACAAAACAAGCAAACTTAAAAAAAAAAATTAAAAAAAGATAGCATTGAGACATCATGTAAAACATCAGGGATAAGGAGTACAATGTGCTACCCCACTTGGGGGAGACAAATCACACTTCTCTGTTGATGGAGTATGACCATCAACTAGGTAAATCACTCTAAATTCTGTTTTGCTGCTTCTGATACCTATGGAAGCTGGCATCTCTCTATACTACACGGCAGCCTGGAATACAAACACAACAGAGTTTAAGAGCATGCACAGCTCACTGGAGCATCTGTTGTTAGACAGTGAAAGGAAAGGCACCGACACCGCACGTCCCATGCAAATACAAGTGCAAAAAGGAGGAGAAACGGAAACGCAGTAGGAGAATTTAACACCTTCAGACTACAACTGTGATTGTCCCTACTGTGCATGGTGGATCACGTGAAATCCCATTACTTCCCCTACTTAGCGTTTTCCTAACATGGCCTTTTCTGCCCTCTTGAACTTCTGTAGTTCAATAGCTAGTTCCCAATATCTCAGATACAGCCACATAAGTCTTCCATTTTGACTTTTGTTTCTGTTCAGCAGATTGCCACAGTAGTTATCATGTTTGAAAATATCTTTTAAGCCACTTTCCATATGTAGAGCCATAGCAACAGGATCAGTTGCTGCTTTAACTAGCAGATTTCTCTCTATTTCTAGTCTCTGGCCTCTGGGTACAACAAGGCTGCAGTAGATGTCCTGTCTTTCTTTGAGTCCCTCTTCAAATTCTTTTAGTACAATATTGGCTCTCTTTTGCCACTCTTCTTCCTTTGCCAGACAACTTTGATACAAGTTACCTTCTGCTCCTGAGCGCAAAAGGACTTGTTTTTCTCGCTCTAACTTCTCCTGCTCCTGTTCTAGGATCCTTCTTTCTTCTACTAGTTTGCGACTCTGGGACACAAGGGCTTCACGGTAACTCAGGGTTCTGTGGCGTTCCTTTTCAAGCTCCAACTCCAAATGAGCGACCGTGCGACGATTTTCTGTGATTATATCCCGGTATTTGGCTTCCAGCTCTTTTTGTAAAGATGAATGTTTTTTATAATATTCTTTTTTTTCTCTTTCTATTTCTTTTTGACATTCTCTGGTCCAGATCCAACCTATCACATATAAATGAGACTTCAGACATGCGTATAACACATATAACACTGATGGGTATGATGAATTAAGTATGATTCTAAAGAAGCTATTAAGTGGTAAAAAGCTTCCTTTCCTGCCCTCCCCAGTGATATTCACTTCTATTCACATGTCCCACAAAATGTATTTCTGTGGGCCCATGTTTCACAGCAAGTCACTTTAAATGACTATGTTTCCTTTGAAGTAAAATCTCTCCTAGTCTTTTATTGCTAATACACACACTTCTTGGATTAAAGAAGGAAAATAAAGTTATGGGAAAACTAACCGGAGGCTTCCAATGCAGGAACTAACTACACTGAGGACTTTTCAGGTCCAGTCAATAAATGTACATCCGCAGCTCCTTGGGTTGTTACCTTTGGGCTCTCTAGCACATCACATGCCCACTCTTCTGAGAGCGCCATGTAAATTGGAGCTTATTCAATATGGATTCAATTCCATGCGTGAAAAACGGCCGTTGCCCTAACGCTCTAAACAGTGCTTACCGTCACAAACGAGCAGACCAGAGGGAAACCCCAGATGGGGTATTACTTTATCACTGCACTGCTTCAGAAGTTCCCCTTTGGCGGGCGGGTGAGACCCCCGAGCGCGGCCGCGCACCCCAGCTCCGTCGGCCAGGCCCCGGGCGCTACTTACGGAAGGCGGCCAAGCCCAGCATGGGCACCAGCAAGGCGTAGTTCCATCTGCTGCCTTCATCCCCGGGCTCTCGTTGATTTGGCAGGATGTTCCAGTTGGGAGGATCATTTAAGTTATTCATGAAGGCACCTTAGACGTACGGGAGAGAAACGGGGCGTTACTCGGGCCGCTCCCACAGCCACCTCGCACCCGGACCACAGCTAACTCCGGGACGGGTATTTCTGCCCCAAGACCCTCAAACGGCGGCCCCGTCGCTCGGGGAACCCTGCACCGACCCTCCTTCGTCCAGCCACAGGCTCCCCGGCCTGCTCCCTAACTACCGGCCGGCCACCCCCCACGGGCCTCGGCGCTGCCGCTGTCACCGCCCACCCCCTTCCCCGTCCGGCGGCACGTTAGCCGCTGTTGTTGCCGCCGTCCCGAAGGGCTCCAGGTTTCCTCCGCGTTGCAGGCCGCGGCCCCGGCCCCGCCGACAGCCCGTGGCGGGGCGGGGGGGTCCCCGCAACGGGACAGACACCTACCGGGCCGCGGCGGAGCGTGGCCGCTGTCACTTACCTGCCGGCCCCGCCCCCTTTTCGGGCCGGCCCATTAGCCTAGGGAAAGAGGGGGGGAAGACGAGGGGGGGACAACGAACCGACTCGCCCGACCCCTAAGCGCTCCCGGTCGGCTGGTCCCGTCCCAGCCGGCTCAGATAGCGGGATGAGGCGGAGGTTTGGCGAGGAAGGGGACACACACACCACATAGAAGTACGCAGGCTCTCAACCTTTGAGCTCCTCCACCCCCCCTGCTCCTAGCACAATTGGTTTCTCCCGCCGAGCCTTGCGGGTAACGGAGCCGTCAGCGGCGCTCCGGCGCATGCGCCCTTGTTGGCGCCTGCGGGCCCGTGCGAAATGGCGGCAACGGTAGCGGCTTCGCGGAGCTTGGCGAAGCGCTGGCTGCGGCCGGCGGCGCGGGCGGTGAGTGCTTGTCCTCGGCCCGCTCCGCTCCGCTCTGCCGTCCCGGCGGAGGGGAAACGGTCAGGCCGCGGGGCTGGCGCGGAGAAGCCCCCTTCAGGAGGGAGACGGGCCGGCCGGGCCTGGGGACCCCCCCTCCGCGTCCCCTGCCGCTCCCCTCAGCCGCGGCGGGGGAGTGCGCCTGGTGCCGGCCGGGCTCCCCCCTTGCCTTGCCCCGCGGCCTGGTTCGCGGCGGCCCGTAGCCGGTGTCTCCCCAGTGACCTTGGCGGGGGAGCACCCGCCCCGGGGCGGGGAGCCGCGGCTGGGTTGCGGGAGCGGGGCAGGCCGGGCCGTGCGGGGCCGGGTGCCCCCTCGGCGGGCTCGTTCCCACCGGTTCTTTTTTTTTTTTTTTCCGAAGCGGGGCCGGCCTCGCTACTCGGCTCCTGGGGCGGGTTACTGGGTGGTAGCTGACTGTGGGCAGGGCCTGGCCGCTCCTCCTGGCTTGAGGAGCGAACGCAGTAGCCTTAGGCCGTGAGCGGGCTCCAGGAGGGATGGGAGAAGGCAGCGGGGACGGGACGTGGTGGGGAAGGGCTCTGGAAGAGGCCGGCGGGTGCAACACCTTCCAGCCCCAGCACCTGGGTAGAAAGCTTACTGCTGGCTGCTTCTGGACCTGTGTGGGAAGGTGGTGTATCTCTGCATGTTGCTTGAATCTGGCTAGTGGTTGCTTCCAGAAGCAGTGCTTCTTAAACGTTTGACTGTTTTGTTTTAGCTGATCCGTAAGCAGTCCTTAGCGAAGGGTTGTTTTCCTCCGTGGTGAAGTGGGAGTTTTCAGCTTCTTTCCACTGTTCTCACTGTGTGTGTCCGTAATGAGCTTAGGATTGCAAAAGATAAATGTGTGGGAAAAGGACCCTGTAAATGCAGCTGTAGTTGTCTCTGTCTTAAAAAGCAAGTGCAGGAGACAACCTGCTGGGAGGGAGAAAGACTTAAAGATTGTTATTATGTTTTAGATGGTGGTGAACTGGCTCTGGTTGGACCTTTAATTTCATAAGGGTGGTGATGTCCCTGGTAGCACAACAATTTAGGATTAGTGTGATCAGCGTTTACTTAAAATTTAGTGTAATGTCTTTTTCTGCTTTGTGGAATTCTTTTCAGACTCATTCTGAACAAAACTTATGGTGGCAGAAATTCATATGTATAACTTTAACAGAAAAGTGTATGTGGATGGGAAGAGCAGTTCTGAAAACTGTTTTCTCAAAGCTTAGATGTGAAAAGCAATCTGCTAAACAGTTGTGTGGTTTGGGTTTTTTTATAATGCATTTCCAGAGTCCTCTGATGCAAAATATATTTGATAACCGTTTATAGCAACTTCAGAAAATAACAAAGTTTTTTCAAATGAAATTAGTTGCAAGGCATTGTGGCAGAATTCTGACTGGAGATTGCAGCAGGCTGTTTACTCTGAGGGGAGGAAAAAAAAAAAAGGGGCTTTAGGGCATAGCCACAGGGGAGGTGGTTTGTGTTGTTTTTTCCCCCCTCAGTCATTTTCACTTTAAGCAATGCTAAGTATGTACAAACCTCTTCATTGTGTGCTGTCTTTACATGCAGTAAAGATTTTCTTTGTATTGCTTTATGCAATTACCAAGTGTATTGTTGCTCACCTATGAGAAATAATTTATTGCAGTAAAAAGAGCTGTACTGTTGCTGCAACAACATTTTGGAAAAAAGCATTAGGAGTATATGCTAGAGAATGCATGGTTGCTACGTTTAAAGAGTGCACTGTAGCCTGCCAGGTCAGTTAGAGTTCTGCTAGTCTGACTTGGGTTGCACTTGGCCTGTGAAAGCAGTTCTGCTGCAGAGAGGAAACCCCATTTTAGCTTGAGCTGTAGCTGTTGGGGAAAGCTGTTTTGCAGATAAATTGCATCTGATACTTAGGCTTCATCTGGCTGTCCGTGAACTAGTTGATCTGAGTCTGTATGTGAAATGTTAATGAAGATGATCAATACAGGAATTAAGATGGGCATGGAGTTGCCCCAAAGCGTGGTGACACAGCAGAGTGGAAGGGGGAGAGTAACTGCCTGGAGGAGGGTGCTCGCAGAACTCTTTGTGAATAGGTGTTAAGGCTGATCTTACTTGAAGATGGCTGTAAAATCCAGAAGTGTGTTAGCAAATATGATGACGCATTAGATTCACTGTTATGCAAGATGATAATTAGAGGAAGCTAGTATGAGAAATGATAAAACTAGGTCGAGGAAGGTGTACTGTAGTTCAGTTCTGGTATGGAGGAAGAGGGGAACGTTTGGAAAGGATAGGGAGGGAAGATCTGCTTGTTAGCATATTATAGGGTGATTGAACCATGAATATACCAGTTGCTGGAAAAGACAAATGTTACTCCAGTGCATTTTAGGACATATTTCAAATAGGGAAGTGCTGATGTCACTGCATGGGTCACTAGTATGGGTTTGTGTTGCTGTTCTCATCAATCATACATTCTCAGTTAGATGTGTTTTTCTGAACAGTGCAAAGAAGAAATACCAGGTTCCAAGAAATTGGGTATTTATACTGTGGAGACTAAAATTCTTATTCTTTTAACCTGTTAAAGCAAAGACTGGATATTGGGTAGGTTTGTGTGGTAGGGTTTTTTGGTTTTGGTTTTGAACATGCCAGGAGAGAGGGAATAATATTACAGAAGGGGAAAACTGTGCCCTTGTGCTTCATTTGGGTATTAATAAATGGTTCTAGATTGGCCACTAATTAATAGAGAATGAGAAAAAGAGAAATATAGCTGACTTTTGAAGCAATGATGAGCTGGAACAGCTTTCCCTACCACCTAACTTTTTTATCTTCATTACTCTTGACCACCTGAAGTAATTAAAATTCTGAGGTTTGCTTGATGTGAGAGGTATTTTCCATTAGTTCCTGTGGTTCCCATAAAGCTGTCTCCATCTTTGCTTACATATGAAAAAAAGTGTAAGAATACTACAGCATTAATTGCAAACATATTCTTCTGTCAGTGCAGCCTCAGATAGGTCTGGGAGACTGGTTAGCTTTAGTGATGTAAATAACATAGCCTGCAAGTAGCAGGGTGTCACAGACTGTTCTCTCATCCAGTCAAAACTTTTTTTTTTTCTGGTTATGAATGTAGGAAAGCTGGAACTTCATTGCATGTAGCTTTAAAATAAGTTGATACAATGTTCTCGTATATGTGTTATCAGTGGTGAGTAGAAGTTTGTTATAAATGTAGGGTAGCTGAGAATGCTGAAAGTCATCTTTGTGGAAACGTTTGTTGTATAATAGTTGTCTTGACTTCTTTCCACAGTGGCCAGCGGCATGCCAGACTCTTGCACGCAACTTGCACTTCACGGTCTATGGAAAGAAAAATGCTTCTACGAAGGTTTCTGATTCGGTATGTTTGTACTTCTTTATGTCTTAAGTAGCAGGTTAGAAAATACACATAATGCTTGAGACATGTGAAACAACCTGGTACTTGGCTTTTAGTGGAGTGTTGTGTTCAAGTATGTAGTGAGATTGAGTTGCTGAAATGCATTGCTTTTTTTTAATGATAGTTTCCACCCAAGACAGTACATAACAGATGTAGCATTTGCTTCAAGAGTCTATTAAGAACATGAAACCTATACTGCTTGTGTCTCCATGAAACTTAAGTTTGACCTACCTTGAAATATTTGTGATCATAACAAACTGATTTATTTTTCCAGATTTCTACACAATATCCAGTAGTGGACCATGAATTCGATGCAGTTGTTGTGGGTGCAGGAGGAGCAGGTCTGCGGGCTGCATTTGGTTTGTCAGAAGCTGGATTTAATACAGCATGTGTTACAAAGCTGTTTCCCACCAGATCTCATACCGTTGCTGCACAGGTGAGAAATGGGGTAGAACAAATGTTTAAAAAATGCCTGCTGTCAGAAAGCTGATTTGAATATGCACACAAACATCGTGTTTCAAGGCCACGCTTCCTTTTATAAATATTGCATATTTAGCTGAAACTACTTTGGAGGACAATACATGTTTAGATTCTATTCAGTGCTTTTTCACTGCATTCAGTGTAACTTTGCAATTCGTTGTGTTACACGAAACAGAACAAGATAAGAGTGAGTGTGAAACTGATAAATTGTGCAGGTTTTTCACAGCCACGTTAAATCTGACTTTACTGTATTTCTTGTACACGGAGGCATAAATGGTGTGTGACTTTTAACAGGAATGAGTAAAGCCTACTAAGGCTGTACTTCAGTAATATAATTCCAGGAAAATGGATTTTCATTTTCAGGGAGGGATCAATGCTGCTCTGGGGAACATGGAGGACGATAACTGGAGGTGGCATTTTTATGACACAGTGAAAGGGTCTGATTGGCTGGGTGACCAGGATGCCATACACTACATGACCGAGCAAGCCCCAGCTGCGGTGATAGAGGTGAGACTCACTGGAATTGATGTTGGCTCTAAGTATTTATAACACAGACTAGCTTCCAAAGAGATCTCCTTACTAGGAACATAGTAAAATAACTTGTTGGATTGTTATGCACAAGAGTTTCTGATGTGTTTGTTTGGGTTCAACAGCTGGAAAACTATGGGATGCCGTTCAGCAGAACTGAAGAAGGAAAAATCTATCAGCGTGCATTTGGTGGACAGAGTCTTCAGTTTGGAAAAGGAGGACAGGCTCACAGATGCTGTTGTGTTGCAGACAGGACAGGACACTCCCTCTTACATACTCTGTATGGCAGGGTAAGCAGCTGTGAAGCAAATTTGGCTTGGGTTTTTGTATTTGCAATTGATGATGTTTGGTTTTTTTTTTCTTCCCCCTGGAGGTTGGGGGGGGGGGGGAACCACCCACGTGTAGCTCTTCACATATGAATGAGGAATCCTGGGGAATGATTGAGAACAACTCTGGATTTCCTTCCTTCGGCAAAGTGGAAGGATGTAGCCTAGGTGATGCTTGGTTTTTGTTAGGAGTATGCAGAAATAGAATAAATTGAAAGATCGTAATTATAATGGCTCTCGTGAAGACAATGTTAATTGGCGTACGCTGTTAGCTTTGTGGCCTGTAGTAGTTCTTAACTGTTAATACTTTTGTGTCTGTTAACTAGACCCAAAGACAATTTATGTAAACCTTCCCCAAAGAACTTCTTTCAAAAAATCTGACACAGCAGCATTGGGGAACCCTGAAAAAAGGTACAAGGCAGTGTTTTATTTCACTCATCTTCAAACAGGGAGCAGGGGAAGCAAGAGGTGTAAATGCATGGTGGCGTACTGTGCGTTTCTGAGCTTGCTCTATGGCAAGTAAGTGGCTGGTGTTCCAGCATCTGTTCCTATCAATTCTACAAACCATAATTAAAGAAAGGTTTAGTTGTTTTAAAATGGTAGTGAGCTACTTGAAACCTGAAATTAAGTAGCTAGTAGCTAATGTTTTTTTATTTACTTAGTAGGTAGCTAATTGCTCTCCTTCAGGTTCACACTGTATGTGCTGCTGCAATATGAATGTTCAGTGCTGCCAAACGCTGGTCTGATCCTTGAGGGCATGAAAGAATGTTTGACTCGATGCCCGCTGCTTTTGCTGGTATACTAGGCTCCCGGAGATGTATTCTGCTTCTCTTCAAGAGGTTAAGTAAAACGTGCTTGTACATGTATCAAGCACCGCAGCTGACTAAAGTGTTGCCAAATGTAGAGGGAAATAACAAGTCTTGCTGACTAGCTATGACTTCTCAGAATTAAGTGGTTTGATAACCACTCGTGTCTCTTTAAGCTAGAATAGATTCATTGGCAAATTTTTACAAAGATTTGTGAGGAAACTGGCTTCCCTGAGAGTTGGTGGGAGTGGTTTTTATCCTGATACAGCCTGTATGCATTGACAGTTTTGAAGAGAGGTTACTTTGGTTTCTGGATTTTTCTTAAAGTTCCTTTTTTTATTTTCCTCCAGTCTCTAAGATACGATACAAGCTACTTTGTTGAATATTTTGCCTTGGACCTACTTATGGAAAATGGAGAATGTCGTGGTGTTATTGCCCTTTGCATAGAAGATGGCACTGTACATCGTTTTAGAGCAAAGAACACTGTCATTGCTACTGGGTAATGTAATGTTTATGTTTAAGGACAGATACTTGAGTGTGCTACTAGTTGGAAGTCTGTGTGTTTGTACATGTATTTGAATCCACAGTGTAGAGATGCCATGTTGGCTTGAAAAACATAACTTACCTGTTTGTCTGCTTTCCCCACTTTGATCAAAAGTAATATAACTGAATTCAGTCATTCCCCCTGAAAGAAGGCAGCTTATTACTTTTGTGACCAAGTATAAATTTAATATGAGGTCTAACTTTGAATTCTAGAACAATGACTCAAAGACGAAATGTGCAAGAGCAGTATGTGTGATCCAAATGGTCTGAGATTTTTAAAAAGTGCTGTTTAAAGCAGAGATTGTTGCAATACTACCAATGTGTATATATCTGTAGGGTTCCGAGTTTCCTGTAGGAAACAACTTTCTTCAAAATTTGGGAGAATCTGTTACACTAAGATACCAATATTGTAAGTCTGATTGTTGTAGGATGAAATTGTCGGATGAGTGTAACTTAACATTACTTGGTTGCAAAAGTTTGTATACCTTTATTAGAATGCTATATGTGTTAGAACGCAATAAGCAGCAAAAGTCCCTTATCTGTTTCAGTGTGACAGATATGTTTAAAGAGCATAGCAAAATAATGGCGTTCGGTTGCCTATATAATTTGGCTTTATTAAAGCTGAGGCTGTTTTCGTACTTGAGTACTTTGAGGTACATAAAATATGTAGATTGATACCTCTTCTGAGAGTTTGTCCTGAAATTGGGGGTATTTGCAGTGCTCAATAACATTGGAAGCTAACATGTTTGTTTTAGGCACAAGAATTCTCTTTTAATACCTAATTTTGGGCAACTAGGTTTTGAAATCTAGAAATATAAAATCAGGGTGGTGTTGAGGACTTAAACTATTGTTATATGCTATTTTTGATAAAACTGCTAAGTAATAGTTCAAATCGAGTTTAATGCTATTGGGTTGTATTGAGAGAACTTCCTGAAGTAACTTTTTCTGGCAAAAAGGCTTCTGATATTAACCTAACTATCCTGCTTTGGAACTGTTATTCTTTTTCTTGGACCTTCTGTCACCAGCTGTTTTTTAAATACAGTTGAGCATAACAGGACAATACCAATTTTCTTTTCTTTTCTTTGAACTTAGTACAGGCGACGGCAAAACTTAGGCACCTTGCTTATTAACCCTCTGCTCTATTTCCACTATTGTGCAAAGAGCATAGCTGAGTGGTATGTTCTGGTGATACTTTTTTGACTGCTAATTCTGTTAACTTTTGTGTCCTGTAGTGGGTACGGCCGCACTTACTTCAGTTGTACATCTGCTCATACTAGTACGGGTGATGGCACTGCTATGGTCACGCGAGCTGGTCTTCCTTGCCAGGACTTAGAATTTGTACAGTTTCACCCTACAGGTACAGAATATGAAATAATACAGCGTTATTTTTAATGATTAGAACAGATTGGGGTTTTTGTGTTGTTTTAAAATGTGCTCAAATCAGTTTGCACTTTCTGCAGCACTTCATTAGTTGCTTGTGACAGGTGTTCAGACTTGTCTGCAACTGCTGTGGAATATAAATTTGAGAGTAAGACACAATATGAGAGAGATGTCTCAGCTGTTCTAATGTAAAGGCCAGTGTTAAGTATTTTAAGTTGCTGTCTTTACCATACTAAGAGGTTTTATGAATTCTGAGTTGAAACCACTTCACCTCTTTAAACTTACATTTCCTCTCGTCTTTAATATTTTGAAGAGTTTGATATTAGATACAGGAGCAACAGGATAGATGCAAATGTTAAGGAGTTGTATACCAGAATCTTTTGTGGAAGTGGGGTAGTTGAAGTAAAGGTATATATTTAGGACTGCAGTTTTATAGCAGAGGATCAGGATCTAAACTGTGGACAACAGTGGTCACAGACTAAAAAGTGAAGATCTGCTTTTTTGGTTGTAGCTAAATGAATGCTCAGTTTTAACTTGTGATAAGTGGTGATTTTTTTAATTGTTCACTTAGTTTTACAATGTTATCCTTGTTATGTCATAGAGATCCAATGTTGATTCGACTTAGCTAAGGTTTTTCTAGTCAAAGAAGCTTCATTACTTGTCTGAGAATTCCATAGCTTTTCACATAATTATCAGGTGCATGAATTGGTTGTCATCATAGAAAACAAAAATGCTGAGTGCTGAAGGCTGACAGGTAGGCCTTCCTTCTCCAAAGGAAAAGAAGACTTATTGAGTAGGCTTTGACATTCCACACAATTGGAAGCTGTCCTGTACTGCCTTAGCACAGGAGAAGAGGGAACAAAGATGAGCAAACTGGCCTTGAGATAATCAGCTTCTGGTTTACTTAAAGATCTTGAACAAAGTAATTCCTGAAGGTCTACAAAATCTTTGTAAAAGTCTCCTTACCTGTTGCCGGGTGCAGATCTCTTCTAGTTCTAATATTTTAGATACCATGGGTGTTCGAAATCAACTTGCTCACCTTCCAGGAAGAGCGTTTGAAAGGAATAACAATACTTGTTTCTGAGCAGTCTTGAGTCTTGGGAGACAGTTACTAGTGTTATGATTAAGGTGGAATAAAATCTATCCCTGTGACTTGTTTGCATTATTTTAAGGCAACCTTGATTGTTTTGTTCAGTCCTGGTCATCCCGATTATGAAGCTGGTGAGAGAATATCTCATTTGATGGTTATTTTCTTTCTTGACAGGTATCTATGGGGCTGGCTGCCTTATAACAGAAGGCTGTCGTGGAGAGGGAGGTATTCTAATTAACAGTCAAGGTGAAAGATTCATGGAGAGATACGCACCTGTTGCTAAGGATCTGGCTTCCAGGGATGTAGTATCTCGTTCTATGACCATAGAAATCCGTGAAGGAAGGTTAGTTAAATATTCTAACAAAGCTGCAGAATGAATACTTAATCATACTAGACTATATGTGGTACAATGTGATAAACACCTCATAATTCAGTGGAGTGAGCTTTAATAACTGTTAGCTGAACACTGCGTGTAGGGAAAAAATTTTGCTTGTTAATTCCTAATGATACTAAAAGGGAACACAAGATGTTAGCAGTATCCTGTTTGAATTTGGTGCCTCTAGAGACACTTGCTCAAACAAGTTTAATGTATATGCTCTTAACTGCAAACAATGGAAATAATTTGGTGCTCTGTTCTCTTGATTAATTATCTTCAATTCTTAGATATTTCTGCAGGGATACAGTGGTTTAAAGTCTGAAGTACTGTGAATTATTCTGAAAAGAAAGCTGGGAGGTGAAAACTACATGTAAATTCTGATAGGTTCAACACTTTTCAAATATGCTAGATATTCATTTTTGTCAGATAACCTTTGAAAAAATTAAAGTCAGAATTTTTCATAAATGAAACAAATTGGATTAGAAATATTACTGGTGTTTGCAGAATTCCTGTTATGTGTTCCAATGTTGACTTGGTTTTTTTGTGGTAGGGGTTGTGGTCCTGAAAAAGACCATGTGTACTTGCAGTTGCACCACCTACCACCACAGCAGCTAGCAACCCGTCTCCCAGGAATTTCAGAAACAGCTATGATATTTGCTGGAGTTGATGTCACTAAAGAGCCTATTCCTGTTCTGCCTACTGTGCATTATAATATGGGAGGTATTCCTACTAACTACAAAGGACAGGTAAGTAATAGATCACTTCTAGGATTTTTTTTTTTTTCCAACCTGATAAAAGGAAATGATTTTCCAAATACAAAAGCATTAATGTTTTTCATAAATGTAAGGATGCTGAGTAAGATTAGCTTAATAATAATATTATAATAATGATGTCAGAGTACTTAAAACACACAGTCTGGTTTGTTTTTGTCAATAACTTGAGAGCCATGTTACAGCCCATCTGGAGATGAAGAAATGCCTAAATTGAAGTTACTGTCATGTCTGACAACAATTCTCTTGTTTATCAAGTTGGTGATAATATGTAGTTGAACAGGGATCAAACTAGGGCTCTATTACAATCTGTAACTGCAGTTAATGTATATTAATTCTCTGTACCTCATGTAATCTCTACACTAAAGCAGATTGCTTCAGCTCATACTAGTTAGAAGTCAATGTGATGGTGTCAGGTGAATTTTTCTGTTTCAGTGTATTGTACTTGTTAATTTTCAATGTAAAATTTTGCCTTAGAAATGTGTGCAGATCAGACTTTCTTCCTGTGCTTTTCTGACTTGCTGCAGAATTGTGATGAAGAGCACATGGTTCTGTTTCATCACCATAACTAAAGAAATCTTAGGTTTTACTGCCATCTCTATTTACGTAGCATTGCTACTTACACTTTAGAACTAAGGTATTTATTGTTTTAGAGTTGGAGAAGACTTCAGATTGCTGTGTTTCATCCTTACATGCACATGGCCTTTGCAAATACGGAGGTTTGTGCTGTTATAAACTGTTTAAGAAATGAGTATTAATTGACTGTCTGAAATGATAGGTGATCACACATGTGAATGGTGAGGATAGAGTGGTACCTGGTTTATATGCTTGTGGGGAAGCAGCCTCTGCATCTGTCCATGGCGCAAATCGACTTGGAGCAAACTCACTTCTGGATTTGGTGGTCTTTGGCCGTGCTTGCGCCCTTACTATTGCAGAGACATGCAAGCCTGGTAAGTCTCACTTTATTTTAGACATTTGCCTTTATGATTTCATTTCTGCCCAACAAAGAGTTGTTGCTACCTAATTCAAATTCAGAATGCTAGACATACACTCTTATTTGTTAGAAAAGGCAGAAATCGGTGTTTATGCTTTTTATAGGCATGTTCTTTGTGATGCAACTGCTTGTCACTAACATTTGCTTTGTGAGTTGATCATCTTAAAACTGGAACTGGGTCAATGCTATTGGCAAAAACACTTGAGATTTTTCACAGACTAGCAAAACAGAATATTGAATTATGAAGACTGATTTCTCTACATGCTGCACTGTATCTTCTACATCAAAATGTACAAAATGTATTATAGTGGAATTTGCTGCCACCTTGTTGATATATAAGGTGGACTGCATATGCAAATGGTAAGAGATAGATACTAAAAATCATACCATCTCATCCCCTATATGTGGATTATCACTGCTGAATGTTATTTTTAAATAATCTCGTTCAGCAACAGTTAGTGAGCTGAAAAAAAAACCCCCACCCAACCAACAAAATACTGTGAGAGGCAGTTATATTGCCAGAGCAGCTGAAGTCCAGAAGTAGTCATCTGTTTTCTCATTGCTTAATGTCCAAATTAATAAGACTGGTTTTTTTTCAGTCTGACTGTGCACAAGGTACACAGAGTAATGGTTCTTGATGGAACCAGCTTGGATCTAGCAATGCCAATTGGCTCTGGCTTTGTGCAAACACTTATTTGGATCAGTCTTTCTGTGACTCCTTTGAGTTTGAAGTTGCAGGAGGGTTTTTATTAGTCTGAATGCAAAGCTACACGAGAGGTGAAGTGTGCTGGTAAGATGCTGTGTTTGGTTTGTTACCCAGTAACAGATGGGTTCCAGTATTAGAGGCAAGATGCAGAGCTCATGTAACTGCCAAGCTTATTGACTGGTCCCTGGTCCCTTAATGGGCCCAAGAGAGTGTGGGAGGTCTGGTGGTGAGGAGACAAAGTATTAAGGGAAGGTAGTAAGGAGCCACGAGCATGACTTATTCTATAGTCAGCATCAAGTGCTGTTTTTAAGGAATTAACAGCAGAATTTAGCCAAACCTATAAATTCCCTACTAACTGTCACAGGAAAGAATGTGATTCATATATTCTACTGAGAACTCTATTTTTAAGTGTAAGGATACTATTGGTGGGAGTTCAGGAAAATTACAGTTAACCTGTACCTCGGAGGAAGAAAACAGGTTCCGTTTTAGTCAAATCTGACTTTTAGTAGTTGCTAGTCTATGAAACTGACAAACCAAAACCAGTCACCTACTAAACTTACTGAAATTTTCTTATTAGGAGAGCCAGTTCCCTCCATTAAACCAAATGCTGGTGAAGAGTCAGTTGCTAATCTTGACAAATTAAGATTTGCTAATGGAACTGTAAGAACTTCAGAAGTGCGACTTAACATGCAGAAGGTAAGCCTGGTGAAGCTCTCAAGTATGAGGTGTGAGAAGCTGCAAGCAGCAGGGGGCTTGGTCCCTTTGCGAAGTACACTTCAGGATTTGGTTTGCAGAAGTAAAAAAAGCAGTGTGAGAAGATTGGTTGTGCGCAGTAAAGGCTGTATCAGTTTTGTTAGTTTCTTCTTCCCTTCATGGCTATTCCTCTTGCATAGTTTACCCACTGTATAATAGGGTGGGGTTTCCTCTGGGATGAGCAGAAGAATATTTTTTCTTCAGGCTGCAGATGGGTTTGAAGTCAAAACAGCTCTGTATCAAGCTGTTGGAACTAATGAAGTCATGTGGGATATTATGCATACATGGCATATGAAACTGATTTTGTTTTACTGTCTTGCAGACAATGCAAAACCATGCTGCTGTATTTCGTACTGGTTCTGTACTCCAAGAAGGCTGTGAAAAGCTTAGCCAAATTTATAGTGATCTGGCTCACCTAAAGACATTTGACAGAGGTAACTTGATAGCAAACAATCCACCTTGGCCAGAGTACTCTCTGGGAAAAGTGTTGTGTTTGGTTTTTTGGTTTTTTTTTTTTGTCTTCTGTAAACCACCTTATGTGTTTCTTGAAACTTTGGCTAAAGACCGACCACTTTGAACCTTTCAAAATATTTTGTAGAGCCCTACTTGCCAAACATGGTAATCAGTAACGTACTAGATCTTACTGGTTGTTTTCTGGCTGCATACTCTTTCAAAGAAGCAGAGACTGAAATCAGATTTAACTGTATAAGGTACTAACTGCTGTTCTTTCATAACATGATATGAAGTTATTCACATACTAAGATGAACTTTGTAAGTGTTGTCCGAAAAGACCAGGGAGTTGCAAAAAGATAAGACTATTCATAGGTCGACCACTTCAGTTTTCACTCTTCAGCTGAGCAGATAGTGCTGCATACAGATACTGGCATATCTTGCAGTGTATCTTAGGAGAACTTGGTTAGTTAAGTACAACTGGTGAGGTACCTTTTTGTCCACTCACGTGTATTTCTCTCCAACTACTGCTATTCGACATGTATCCTAACACTGAAAGTAGAACTGGCTTTCTTGGACAGCTCTCACCAAGCATCAAGAAAAGTGTTACAATAGCTTAGAATGTAGGGATCAAAACGAAGATACATTCATGTAAGTGAACTTGGGTCCACCTTGGAGATACTTAAATGAAGAAGAACCTTGTATAACTAGCAGGTTGGTTTGTTCCCCCCCCCGACCCCGAGGGTGGGAAGGAAGGGAAAGCCCTGTTGTCTGGATCTGCTAGGGATCTACTTAAAGAGCTACCATGTAGCCAGATCTTGTGATCCCAAATGAGGTATGGGAACTGAGTTGTAGGTATGGTACAAAGCAGGCAAGAATCCACAGTGTAGTTTTGTCTCGGCAGTACACACGCAACAGGGTCACCTGGTAGAACTACTGAATTTTTCTAAGATTCATTATGACTGTTAGGGTGTAAGAATTGTTACTGTGCCTTGCAGGCAATAGTGAATAATTCAGTACTGCAGAGTACTGTGACTGCAGTAGGTGGAGCATTGGCTAGTTCAATTCTAAGTATCAGCAATAGGACACAAGTAAACTGAGGAATAACTTGTTTGTAGAACATCTTCCATAGTATTTTAATATCTTACTAGGTATTGTGTGGAACACTGACTTGGTGGAGACCCTGGAACTGCAAAACCTGATGCTTTGTGCTCTACAAACCATTTATGGTGCTGAAGCTCGCAAAGAGTCCCGGGGTGCTCATGCCAGAGAGGACTATAAGGTATAAACATTTTCTGTGACCTGGATGTAGGATTGAATTTTCTTGTTACGTGTCCTCAGATGGATTATTTAAAAGTTGTAATTTCTTCAAAGTACAGTCTTTAGAGTCTTGAGTTAAGACTAGTGTAGTATTTGTTTTGGGTCACATCTGTTCCATTTTATCTGTTCTTATTTGTTATGTATAAAATGACCGATGCATGCAACATTGGGTTACGGTCTTGAGAGAAGAGTTGTTCATCTTGTTGTTCAGATGTGTGCATCTGAATGATTAGAGAGGTCTAAACCAGGACTATAGTAATAATAAGGTCATGAATGCATAAACAGGACTGCAAGCAGAGTAATTGTCCTATGCAGGGAACATTACCTTAAAGCCCTTGTTAAGCCTCAGTATTTAAGATTTGACATAGGCAGTGTTAAGATAAAGCTTGTCTATTAGGAGACACATTGTATTACAGTTGTAATTGGAATGCAACTAATCATGAGGTGGTAAAGTGATTTGCAGATGTAATTTCTGGTCTATACCAACCTAATTTTCTCCTTAGTTACGGATAGATGAGTTTGACTATTCTAAGCCGCTCCAAGGCCAACAGCGGAAGCCATTTGAAGAGCACTGGAGAAAGCACACCCTTTCGTATGTGGACATCCCATCTGGGAAGGTATGTTGAGCCTGATGCTTGAGGGTCTTTCTCACGGTCAGACAGCTGCTTTCATACACAGCTCTTGATATCATGATAATACTGCAAATGATTGTCACTGTCTGAGGTACCTGGTACAGTTGGAGCAAGTATACTAATGTGGGAGAAGTTACTGTTGATCTTTGGGAAATGACTTTGCAATTTGAGCTGGAATTGTTTTTCCCCTTGCCTCGGGCTAGTTCAAAAGCTTTTTTCTTTTCCTCTGATGGTGGCAAAACCTGTTGTTGGTGTTTAGCATAAAGTTTTTGTGGTATTTCAAAGATAGAACTGAAATCTGACCTATAAAAATCTTGAGTGTTTTTTTGTTTGTTTTTTTTATCCCATACTCTGAATACTCTTTGTTTCCTCTCTCCCAGTTTCAGCTTCCTTGAACCTAGTTTGAGGACAAGTGAGAACACTTCGCTTCCTGAATAGCTGCTGAGGATGGAAAGATAGAGTGACACAGTTCTGTCTCCTAACTGACCATTGTGTTCTCTATCTTCCAAGCCTTTCCTAGCTTAAAGAACTAGGAACTAGCAATCTTAGCCAAAACTTTACTTTTGTCCGAAAGGCCTTTTTTAAAGTAGTAGTCTTCTGATACCATTTCTGGTCAGGCTTTGCTTCTAAGGAATCAGTCCATGGTAACTTGGTGGACCTTAAATGTTCTTTGTAGGTTACTAACTTCATTTTCTATGGAAGGAAAAGAATAATGGAGAAATTAGCTTAACATCAATGCAGTTGTTCAGTTATCTGTGTTATTTGGTCATTCTTGTTAGCTAGGCTGTCTTGTATCTAAACAAGATGTTTGTCTTAAAGTTCTTTGTTCTCTTTTAATTTAGGTTACCTTGAAATACAGACCTGTGATCGACAGAACTTTGAATGAAGAAGACTGCTCAACTGTGCCGCCTGCTATTCGCTCATACTAGTAACTTACATTTAACTTGCAGTCCCCTCCCAGAGGGGGTTAGTGTATATAAGCATAGCACAAGCAAATCAAAATAGTATTGTCACTCTCAATTAATGGAAAATGCTGACTAAATGTTTCTCCAGCTTGTGTTCTGCTGTGGCTTACTGTACAGTTATGAAAATGGAATGCAGGACAGCTTATGTTCTTTCACCCATCTGTCAAAACTGACAGGGAAAACACAGAATGTGTCTAAATAAAATGATTGGAAGTCTTGTATTTGTATTTGCTTGAGTGTGCTGTTATGTATATAATTACAGTGCTTTTATTTTGAATGTATAATTATTTCCATATTTTAAGAACAAGAAATGCATTGCAATAGTTTTAGACAAGATTGAGATGCTGAGTTTTATGATACAGGGACTTAAAATTAAGTGTCATAATTGCTGACTGTAAGTAACATGAAAGAAAAGGAGATGATGCACTAGTAATTACAACTTTATTAAAATTGTCATATTGTTGTTTTATTGAAAGAAACAAGATACTTCTACTCCAGTTACTTCTTCTAAAATATACCATGAACAGAATATATTCTTAATAGCTCACCTCTGCTATCTCTGGAACTGCTGAAGCCATTTTAGTGGTGTGTCCTCTGTGTGTATTTCGTCGACTGTCTTTTCTCTCAGAGGAGCCAAGGGCAGTTTTGCAGAAGACTTACCTAAGTGTTAAAGCTTACCTGGCTTGAACCTAATGTGCTTTAGTGTCAAGATGTAACTTGTAAGGCATCAATAGAGCAGTTTCTAACAGCGTTTCTATGAATAACTCCCCATTCTTGGAGGACTGAAGTGTAATTCAATGGAGCGTTTAATTTTTGACCATTTTTTTGTTTTCTCAACTGCTGACTGTTGGCTGTTGTTGGAAAAAAATGAATGTTGGAAAAACTGGAATGTTGCTGGCTGTGGTTGGAAAAATTGAATACACCATATTTCACTCTGGCAGCAGTGTTTCTGTACCTTGCACCAGGGAGTGGGGACTGGACTGAGAAACGAAGCACTACCCTTGCGTGGGCTGGAAGGGAAAAGGGCCCTGACTGTTGTTAAGGGGGGAGGAAGTAACGTTCCATACATCTTTCACAAGATTACAATAAAGCAGCATAAACTAACGCCATTCTCCCCCTCCTCTGGAAGTTGCTGTTCCGGGCCCTTCGCCCGGGGGGGGGCCGGCTTTTCCTCAGACCGCCTGGGGGCGGGAAGGGCGCGAGGGGCGGGGCTCAGCCCGGCCGCTGCGCAGGCGCCGCCGCCTGGCCCCGCCCCCGCCGCCTCGGCAGTTCTCCGGCAGCAGCCGATTGGCGCGGAGGAGCCGCTACAGTGATGGACGCCCTTACCGCCTTGACGTTCGTCCGGGGAGGGCCCGCTCTCTCTCTCTCTTTCTCTCTCCCCTCCCCGCGGCCGGCCCCCCCCCGGGCGGTACTCCCCGCCGCCGTCACCATGCACCGCTCACTCCGCGCCTGCCGCCGCCTCGGCTGCTCCGCCGGCTTCCTCGCCCGTCAGCCGCCCCCCTGCGCCGCCGCCGCCGCCCGCTGGAGCCCGCCGCTGCGCTCCGCCATGGTGAGCACCCCGACACGGGGGGGGGGGGGGGGGGGAGCGGTGACCTCTAACTGCCACAGCCAGCCGCTGCCGCCGTGACTCCTCCCCCTTGCGCCCGCCGGCGCTCGCGCCCCTCCGTCCGCCACCGGAGGGGAGAGAGGCCGGGGGGCGGCCGCGCTGCCTGAGGGAACGGCGGGCACCGGGGGCTTCAGTCCTAACCCCGCCGTCCCCTGCCGAGCTTCCGCGGCTCTTTTCCCCTCTTAAGCCGCCGGGGCCCGTCCCCGCCCGGCGGCGGAGTGCGCGGTGAGGGCCGGGGCCCGGCTGGGTCCCCGCTGGGCAGCGCTGGCGCAGCCGGTTTTGGAGCCCCGAGGCGGTGTTTGTTCCCAGGGACGGGCCGGTGGGTGTTCGCGGCGGCCGGCCGTGCCGGTGCGCTGCCCGGGGGGAACGGAGATCGGCGTGGTGAGCGCGGCCGTCAGCTGCCTCGGCATGGCCGCGGAGGGGAGGGGTGGCATCCGACCGGGTAGGCGGGAAAGGTGTTGCTGCAGGACCTGCTGTGACAGAGCTGCGGCGTGCAGCGGCTTCTTCCACAGAAATTTCAGGCCCTTTCTTAGAGCCGTTGAGGTACAGATAAGACAAAGCCGTGTCCTCGCAGAAGTGGGGCTCTCTGGAAAATCTTTGGGGCTGCCCGAAAACTAGGGGGCTCTCAGCTGAGAACCGCCTGTGAATTCTAGCGGGCATCCTCAGTCGTTCAAGTGCGGTCAGTTGGCTGTCAGGCTGAAACGTGAGTGGAACTTGTTTACTGCACGTGGCTCAAGGCAGAAACGAAAATGCTGTTTGAATTAGGCACTCTGAACCTCAGTACCAACAGCTGGGGTGTTGCGCGGAAGCCTTAGTCGCAGGCGCGTCTCTGTAAGTTCATTCCTTAAAACAGGGAGGTAATTCAGACTGTCAGAAGAATTTCTGCAGAAAATGGGGTTTCTAGGATTCTATTAATTCATTAGTTTACTGAAGTAGTTAGTAAATTTCACTAGGACGGTTTCCAGTCTGTGAAACTGAGGTGTAGAAAACAGCATTTAAAAGAACAGGCTTCCCAGTGAGTGAATAAACTGCATGGTGAATGAAACATACCTGTATAAGAAAACTGATGTCAGAGCAGACAATGTAACTCAAACCGTTGGCCTGTCAGATGGTTCCCTCTTTTATTTTTCTGCTTGGCATCATCCAAGAAAGACATTATAGGTCATGGCCTTCATTTACTTGCTGAAGACCCGGTATTTATGAAAGGCTGCAATCTTACAAAAACCATGTGTTTTGATCTTTGCTGGTCAGAAATATGACCTGTCCTGTAAATAGGCATTATTAATTGCTTGGGTTTAAATAACAGCCATAGTTACAGCAAAATGTCCCTCAATGAATTTGGAACTCAAGCAGCTGTTGAATTTTTACAGGAAAACTTTATGTTTTTATTCCAAGGCGACCACCAAAAAATGTACCAACCAGTATTTAAATATAACGCCCCCCACCACTTTTTGATGTATGTAGAGATTTTTCAGCAGCAAGAGTTGCTTTGGAACACGTCACGTAGACACAACCAAATGTGCATGTTGTCCTACAGTATGACTATTGTGTTGCCTTAAGAGCTAAATTGCACAAGATGTTTTAAATGGAGTTGTGGTCATAATGGTCCTTCTTCAGCTGAATGTTGTGAAATACTTGGTTTTAGTTTCTAAAGAGTAAATTTCAGAATTTGTGACTCAACTGATATTATAAAGGAGAAATGATGTTTAAAAATGGAAACGTTCTTCAGCTGGTAAAGGAGAGCAGTTGAACACAAATTCCATTTTCTGCTAGCCTTGAAAGATTGGTTTTGCCGTGCTTAAAATGATGATTCTTTGAATTGAAATACTTGTATACAAAAGTTGCTGCATCCTTAAATCAGAATGTAATTTTCCATGGGAAGCGTTATTGCAGCAGTTCTGCCCTGTGAATCTCTCCAGCGTGTTGTGGTGCAATCAGTTCTAGCTGATTAGTTCCCTGCAACAAGGCAAAAGTACAGTTATATTTGCCTAACTATGTAAGCTTTGGACTATGGGTTCTTGGGATTTTGGAGGGCAGAGTGCACTTTGTCAGGCCTCTCTTAAAAAAAAAACAACAACATATATATATATATATATATATATATATATAGATTTGTTTTGTAAAGGTGAGGAATAGTAGTTCTGAGTTGAGACTTGCTGTGGCTATGATAGAAACTAAGTGAGCATAGGAGTTTGCCGTAGCCTGTGGCAGAGTTGCTAGGTCTCCTTTTGGCTTCTGTGGCCCGCTGGTGGGGGTTGACGCAAGTGTGCTGCTCTTGCGTCATTTTACAGCAGGTTCCCTAGGTCAGGGAGTGACTGCAGAAAGCGCTTTAGGTAGGGGAACTGGGATCTTTGGCTCATAAAGCTACTCAAGAGGGTGAATTCTGTCTAAGGACTGGGGGAAGCAGGGTTTTTGCATAAAAATTCAGACAGTGACTTCTGTAGGCTGCTACGTTAGTCTGAAGGTAATGTTGAAGTTTAGTTTAGTATGTATGAAAAATATCACTTTGCTTTTTTACCTAATGTCACTTGTTACTCTATTAATCAGCAAATGACATTCAGCTTAAAGCACCTTACCCCATTAACTTCATTGGAGCTTGTGAATGTGTGTAACGTGGAATTGGCTAGGAGTGTAATTTTTTTTTAATAGTAGGATTTCATTGTTAAAAGGTACTTGTACGAGGAGGTACTGATCCTATTTATCTTTGTTTCTTCATTGTTGACATTGGAATTACGTAAGTTTGAGGAATCAGTTGTGCAACTGCTAGCTTTTTTGTCTAGAAGGTTACAGGTAGTTTAACTTTTTATATTGTTTGAGTGTGGATACTTTCAGTGATTGAACCACTGATGAGATCAAGAGCTGAGCTTGGAGCTGAATTGGTTCTGCTTATCCAGCTCTAGGGAAAGCTTGACATTGTCTGCCTACTCAAGGTGTCCAAATACTAAAAGCAGGGATTTCAAAGACCATGCATCAATGATCCCTACTGTTGGAATATCAGTATGTGCACGTGTACAGTAAGACCCACAAGCATCCCTATTTTTTTGGTAGTAAGATGCTAAAGAAGTGTTGACTGCGTTCTGTTTCTTGTTAGCATGTAAATGAATGCTAAGTGACTAATATTGGATAAAGAGGATTAAAGAACATAAGGGTGGCATACTGGTCCACACTAAGCTTTGTATTCTTATGGGGTCAGTGTCTGGAAGAGCATCAGCCAAAACACAAGGTGTGGGGAGCAGGACAGCAATGTGAGAGCTAACCCTTACTGTTTGTGGGCTGGGCTGCAGTTTCTTTTGGGTCACACGCACCACCGACTCTGCAAGAGTGCCCATAGCAAGCGGGGCTGGTGTCTCTGGTACGTGACTGCTGGAGTACCTGATGGCAGAGCATCTCCACCTGGCTGGGAATGCTGCTTAGGACAGTGAAAAGGCTGGAACAACCCCTGCCCACCACCACCGCCTGCAGCTTGCCATCCGTGGTGATGCTGATGGACCTGGGCAGGCTGCTGCAGAGAGTCAGTGTTGCTGAAGAGGCTGTTCTGCCCAATACCCAGCTGTGCTCCTGTCCAAGAAGACTGAGACTCACCAAGCAAGGAGCAAGTAAAATGGACCAAGAAAAGAGAGGAATGGTCTGCCTTCAGAAGTGGACACCTAGAGAAGAGTAAGAACTGTGCAAACATATATGATGCTTTCCTCTTATTCTGACCCAGGCTCTTCATTTTCACATCAGAGGATTTCCTGAGTCTGTGGTTTGTATGATAACCCAATTTAGATCTTTCTTCTGAGTGCTTATCTTGCTTTCCCTCAACTAGTGTGGGCTTCTTGCATCCGCAGCATCAGCTGGCAAGGAGTTTCATCAGTCTGCTAATTCTGTGAAGAGCTGCTTCCTTTTACTTGCTTTGAACCTGACTCCTGCTAGCCTAATGTTATGGTTCCTGTTTCTTCGAAGAGGCAGTGAGCAGCTAATACCCATCACCCTTCTACTGATGCTTGTATTGACCTCAGTTTTCCTTCAATTCCCAAGTTGTCTCTTTTCTGAACAAGAAAGTCAGTTGTCTTAAGAAATCTGTTCCTTACCTTTCATCAACTTTATTGCCTGCCTTTGAACTGTTTCCAATAATATGCTTTTTGGGGATGAAAGAACCAAATCTGCACAAGGACTTCAGAGTGTAGATGAACCGTGGTGGCACAGCAGTGTTTCTTTTTGTATCCTCTGCTTTTCTTAATAGTTCCTAACATTTGATTTTTTTTCTTTCACTGCACTGCAACACTGACTTGATGCTCCGATAGAGCTTTCCCAAGGACTCGCCCCTGAGGGTCATGGTTAGGTCAGAGCCCAGCATTTTATATGTATATACCCTACCTATGGAGCTGGGATTGTTTTACTCTATCTATGATTAAGAATTACAAAAGAATTCTTCCCCTTCCTGAAGACTCTGCAAGTAGGTAATCTCTTCTGGGGAAGGATGAACACCTTTCTCACAGAAAATTGGGACTTTGCTGACCAAGGCGTGGGGAGAGGAAGAGTAAACTGCTCCTGTTTCCTGTCCACTCCCATAATCTTTGTAGAGCTGCATGTGAATGTGATCACATCATCACAAATGAATGGATTGTTTCACAAAAAGTAAAAAATTACTTTTTTAGTTGGTGTATGTCAGCTAAAATTAACTTACCTCTGGCCGTGTTAGATAATAATAAATGCTAGGTGTATATGTGATACAGAAATACTGCCTTATGAAAATATTGCACAAAATATACCTAGATGCAGTTTCTTTGTGTTGCACAGCTAGGGCAACAGTGTTTCTGGTTTATTAGACTTAAGAAGGTAATTAATTGTCAGTAACTCAGTACTGGATTAGTCAGTTGCTCCCTTCCAGTATTTTATGTCTCATGTGCAGTGTGGATTTCAAACAGGGATTCTGTTACATGTATGTTGACTGGGTGGATGCTGCCTGAATTCTTACTGTGCTAGTTCTTCAGTTTGATTTTAATGAAACACCAGTTCCATAAATTCTAAGATAAGTTACTAATTCTTCGAAAAGAAGAAACCGAGTTTTTCGTCAGGATGATGTGTTTTGTACAGTGTGCAGTCGAGGTCTTAAGTCTTGCAGTGCTCCCTTTCACCAGTGGGTCTGCTAGGCTACGCAATGTAATTAGTTGTGACTTTTAGTGAGACAGGTGCTCAAACTAGAGAAGTGTCTTAACTTTGAAGATATAATTAGAAGAATACCTATGACTAGCTGCGTGTCTTTGTTCTGTTTTTTTCCCCCTTCTTGCACGTTTTTTCTTAACTGTATCTGCTTTCAAAAAGGATGTGCTGTTTACCAATGTTTGAAATGCCTTTCTTTCCTTTTCCATAGTCCACTCAAGAGGCTTTTAGGATAGAATATGATACCTTTGGTGAACTGAAGGTCCCAAGTGACAAATACTATGGTGCCCAGACTGTAAGATCTACAATGAACTTCAAGATTGGAGGTGTTTCAGAAAGAATGCCAGTAAGTAATTGAAAGCTCTGTTCGTTTCTTGTCTTTAAGTATGTTTTGGATGTGAGAGTGAATACCTTCTTCTTAGACTTTTGCTGGGAGTATGAGCAACTTTGAATTTTAATTAAAGTTAAAAATTCCTTGGCAAGATATTGTTCTGTGTTAGAAATACTTTTTGTTTTATTTAAATAAATGGAATGTTGCTTTTGAATAATTATTTTACTGTGTTGCTTCACTTTTTTTAACAACGGGGATGAATAGAAATCTATCTTTAATTTTTCTGAAGACAAAAGACTGAATGGAATAGTTTGTTTGCTATAGCTTTATGTAGTTTGTTGTTGAAGATGTTTAGTGTAGCATGAGTTGATATGAAGTTACTTTTTCACGTGTAGCTGTGCGTAGAGCATTAGTGTGCACCTGCTTTGTCATGCACTGGCTTTCTGTGTGCTGAAATGTGTGTTGGTTTGCCTTCAAAAAGGCTGTTTTAGAAATAGAAACAGTTGTCCTTTTCCGTTCATTTTAATGGTTGTAATCTGTTTCGATACACAAAGCATACCTGGACTTACAAAGAAAGGATGAGCTGTGTACTGCTTTCTGTACTGCTTGGATAAATGTTTCTGTTAATGGGAGCATAGGTCATGTGATCTGATTGCTCTTTGGTTTGGTTGATGGACTACTGCTGTATTTAAGTTCAGAAGGAGTTTGGTTTAGAACTAGACCTGTGCTATGGGTTCCTAAAATGTCCTTTGGGGAAGAAAAATTACGTATTTAAACTTACTTTTGTGTCTCAGGTTCAAGTTATAAGGGCTTTTGGCATCCTGAAGAGAGCAGCTGCTGAAGTAAATCAAGATTATGGTCTCGACCCAAAGATTGCTAATGCTATCGTAAAGGCAGCAAATGAGGTAGGAACAAACTGTTCAAAATACTAGAACTGCCATTGTATTTTTGTTAAGCTTTTCACCTCTTGCGTTTCTCAAGTTGTCAGAGGAAGGCGTTTATTGTTAGTAAATTTTGTTTTTTCAGGTTGAGAAATAATTTACTTTATATAATGTTTTACTATTTTACTTCTTACATTTATAGAAATGATAGAATGTTCAAATACATTTTGATACTTAAATTATAAAAAGAATGTAATTTTTCCCCTCTATTAAGACTACTCATTACTTGCATAGTGTTGACTCTTACCAGGTGAACAGTATAAAAGTACCTAGGAGGGGAATGGAATCTCTGTTCATTCAGCTAATGTGAAGTCTGACATGCCAAGCAAAGCTTTTTCATTTTGGAAGTCTCCAATCTCTTAAGCAATTGCGTCGTGGTAATGTGAAGACCATCTGCAATCTGAAAAGTTCCTCTGTTACTAGTCTATTTCCTCTTCAGACTTAAGCTTACTAGTAAATCTGTGCTCTTAAAGTATCACTTTTATAGCTAAAGAGGACATGATGTGACACGCAGGCATCTCTTTCTCAGGATAAACGCCACCAAAGTGCACAGAGTTGTGAATGACCATTATTTGAGGTATGGTAATACCAGGTGTGTTGCTTTGTGTAAATCAATAGATACATTTATCTAGAAGCATTGTTTTACAGAGCTTTCTTCTTCTGACTAGCTTCAAAATATTTCAGTGTTTGTAGAAGGCCTTATCCTCTCTCTAGCAGCTGTAGCACCATAAGTCCCAAGAGCTCTGGAGAACTCCAGAATATGTGAAGTCTCTTCTTGTGGTTTCTAGGGTTCTCCTCGTGGATCAGAAGTTTTGGTGGCTAAATGCTACTTAGTTTAGGTTCATGGGTTCTGGAAGTTGTTTGGGACTTTTTTGTGTTTTAGAAACACCCCTGCAGTGCTATCCTTTCCCTTACCTCTGAAATAATTTTCTAATGTAACTGAAAAAGAAAGAGATAAGGCAAGGAATTAAGTTACTCTTGGAGGTGGGAACTTTGCCCCTGTATAAGATGGGAAATACATAAGATCCTTTCCTGAAAAGCATGATGTTGTTGTGGTTTAACCCCAGCCAGCAACTAAGCACCACACAGCCGCTTGCTCACTTCCCCCCACCCCCAGTGGGATGGGGGAGAGAATGGGAAGGAGAAAGGTAAAACTCGTGGGTTGAGATAAGAACAGTTTAATAGAACAGAAAGGAAGAAAATAATAATGATAATAATAATAATATTATGACAATAACAATAATAAAAGAATTGGAATATACAAACCAAGTGGTGCACAATGCAATTGCTCACTACTTACCAACAAATGCCCGGTCAGTTCCCGAGCAGCAATCCACCCCCAGGCCAGGTCTCCCCACTTTATATACTAGGCATGCCATCACATGATATGGAATATTTCTTTGGCCACTTTGGGTCAGCTGTCCTGGCTGTGTCCCCTCCCAACTTCTTGTGCCCCTCCAGCCTTCTTGCTGGCTGAGCATGAGAAGCTGAAAAATCCTTGACTTAGTCTAAATATTACTTAGCAACAACTGAAAACATCACTGTGTTATCGACATTCTTCTCATACTGAGTCCAAGACATAACACTATCCTAGCTACTAGGAAGAAAATTAACTCTTCCCCAGCCGAAACCGGGACACGTGATTCCAGGAGGACTGATGTATCTTGATAATCTGGAGATAGTTATCTAGCCTCTGAGCTGTGACAACAGATCCTGTGCTTTGCATTCTCGACTTTTCTGAGGCTAATATGCATGGGGGTGATACTTCTGAGCACAGATTTTGATACTATCACAAATACACATTTTGAAAAATCTGTAAATGCATATAAGGTTCGGCAGGCTCAAAAAAATACGGATCAAACAGGACAGTATTTGTACCTGTTGTTCTGTTTTGATTTGAGATGGTAGTTGTCATAGCCTACCTACAGAAGATGTAAGTTGGTATAGCTATTTTTCGCTGATCATGACTTTGTTCCCATGGGTAATCAGCAAGTCAATACCTGTGAATCTCTTTAAGTCCATGTGATGCTCTTACTTGTTTATATGTGTAACATACTCAGTCACACTTGAGGTACAGTAAAGACAGTCACAAGTCCCTTATAGGCACCTCTCAATTTAAAGCCATGTAGGTCCAGGGCAGTATTAGGGAAAGCAGGACTTACAGGAAGAAGGTGTTTGATACCAGCAACTATCTGCTGACTCATTTTGTTGATGCAAAATACGATGTCTACAGGTGTAAGAGGTCTGGAACTTCCTGGTATGAAATTTATTTCTGGAGACATTTCAGAGTCCAATTATACAAATACCATGTACTGCATGTGCATGACAGATGGCCTTTGGCAAAAACACCTCCTCTGGGGGACTATTTCCCATAAGGAATGGACTTCTGAATGCCTCTAATTCAAATTGTTATATAGTTGTGATCAGTGTTCATGATGAAACTGTGCTGCTGTTGAACTTGATTTCCTAGGAGAAAGCAGTGCACCCATGCTGATCAGGAGTTTGTAAACAGATAAGCACTGTCTGAAAACTGATGTTTCTGACACCCAAAGGATGGTCATGACCCAAGGAGACATAACACTGAATCAGTACCCTGAAGCACCTTATGTGCTCTGCTTGAGAAACTATTTAAGGTATTTTCCTTCCCCAGGAGATCTTACTGACCTGAACAAATAACTGTGGAAGGGAGAACCAGCACATACTACCTCTAGTCCTACCCAGGAGGATTAGAATCCAAATTGCTTTAAAATTTGGGAAGGGGAGGGATGTTTTTGGACTTACACAATCATCTGCATTGTTTGGGAAACAAAAGATACAACCTAAAAGACCTTTTAAAAATATTTTATTTCTATGACTGTAGAACATGAAATCAAATTTTATATTTCTCTTGTGTTTCAGAATTCAGCATCTTCAAAAAGCATAGCAAAAGTTTTTTGCCTTTTTAATATCTAGTATTACATCAAATTCTCAATTATTCTGGTATAAATTCACAATTGTGTGTATATTTACAAATATAATGGAGAACATTACTTGAATTATAGCTATAAAATTCTCAAGTTCATCCTTTTTAATTGTTTTTGTTCCAGTAGAACAACTTTTCTCTTTCTTTTTCCATTATAGGTGGCTGAAGGAAAATTAAATGATCACTTTCCATTGGTGGTGTGGCAGACTGGTTCTGGAACTCAGACCAATATGAATGTCAATGAAGTCATCAGCAATAGAGCCATTGAGATAATGGGGGGCAAACTGGGGAGCAAAACCCCAGTACATCCGAATGATCATGTTAACAAAAGCCAGGTCACTATACTTGCATTATACTTCTTTTAATGTCAAAAGTATTTTTTTTGGAATTGTGAATTTTGAATTGTCTTACAGCACTGTTTAGATTTAAAAAAAAAAGGGGGGGTGGGGGCGGGAAATTTTTTGTACAGCTTTGGAAACAATTTTCCAGGTTTTACAGTTTAAATGAATTTTAAAATCTCAGTCAGTGACATTATGAGCTTTTTTGATTAAAAATTTTGAACTCATTCATGACATGAATTCATTCATGATGTAGTGGGCAGAGGTGGCCTGGTGACAACCGCTGCTACTACAGACAGTCTTAAAGAAGTTAAATAGAGATCCAGTTTCTAAAGGTTGGATACTTATAACTGTTATCTCCATAATACATTGCATAAAGCATGTAGAAAGAATAATAAAGCGTCTGAAGTCCTGTAATGGGTAAATGAAATATCCATTTCATTTTTTTTCCCCCAAGGATCATGGTAGACATTTTTATTGTACTTGGCTCTTAATGTTTTCTTCAGATTAGCAGAAGTTTAAGCCACTGACTTGGTTGTATCGCTTCCTGATATTTTGTTCTTACTCAGTATCCTGGGAATGGATTTAAGATTACCAAAGCAACACAGAGGTGTTTTAAAGCCACCTACAATTGCTTTAACGTCATCCATCCATTTGTTACCTCGTAACTCTCTCGTAACTACTTTAACAAGTCTTTTTCTTTTTTGGTCCCAATGTTGTTGTGAATAGTCATGTAGTTAACTTTCTGTGGGTATAGTTATAAAAAGTGGTCTTTATCAATAAGGTGCTGGACTGGAGTTTAGCAGATTTGATTATCCCTGCTGATTGACTTGTGGAACACTGCTAAGTTGCTTACTCTTAGTTTAGTTTCTTCATGTTTATAAAATAAAGAGAATAAAGCCATATGTGTACATCCTGCAGCAACAATGGTGAGAAAAACTTGTAAATAAAGTTCTTGAACTTCCTTCACAGAGTTCAAATGACACTTTCCCAACGGCAATGCATATTGCTGCTGCCCAGGAGGTTAATGAGGTGTTGTTACCTGGCCTAAAGAAGCTACAGAATGCACTTGAAGCAAAATCCAAAGAGTTTTCCCAAATCATAAAAATAGGGCGCACTCATACACAAGATGCTGTTCCACTTACGCTTGGACAGGTAAAAAAAAAATAAATTATGCATTTGTTTGAAAAAGTCTTGTAAATATATCTGAGGAAACTGAGGCAAACTTGAGGAACCCTAAATTATGTTGATAGCTTAAGAGAAATAATAGGAAACTGGCTGAATCTCAGTCAGGGTATTTTCATCTTTATTGGAGTTTGCTGGATGCTGTAGTCTAATTACTGCATCATAAATTTTCTTCGTTTTTTCCATGTGTGTTTTACTTCTAACAGTAGTAAGATATAAATGATTTTTAAATGATGTTCCATTACCAAATAACATGATGCAATATTTCTGTTACACTGACGTTGGAAGGAAGAAGGTAATTAATCTCTAATCTGTAATCTTAGATAAAAGAGGTTTTGCCAACACACAAGGCTACTAAGTATTTTGAATTAAAATCTTTGATATATGATCTTGTGTGTGTGTGTATATATATATATTTATATATATATATATGATAGGAAATCTTTGTTGTCATATTGTAAAGAGTGGCTTATATTACATTAATCTGGTAATGAATTAACTTACATGGCTTTTTATCAGTTTAGTTTAAAATTTATGGGTTTTTTCCAAGAATGCACAGGTGGGTTTTTTACTAACCAAAATTAAGTGAAAAAAGCCCAGGATCTGTTTCTCTAATTGTACCTTGGGAACATTAATTTAATCTGAGAGCTGATTTACCTTGGATTCAGATGCTGCTGAGTACACAACTGAGATAAAAGACAAGAGAAAGATGCATTGTGAATACATTTTTATATGTTAGGTTGTTTTATGTGGAGTTGTTCATACTGTGAGAGCAGTCTTCTAATACATGTAAATTTTCTCTCTTAATGAGAACATGCTAAGATTTAGCATCTGTGCGAAGTTCAGTGGCTTTAGGTTTTTAAAGAAATTAGTCCGACTGTATTAAAAACCTAAATAATTCTAGATGCTTATTCTTGGTTGTTGTCTTTGTTCCTTTATTTTGTCCTCCTTTCTTTCAAAGGAATTCAGTGGCTATGTGCAACAAATTAAATACGGTGTGGCTAGGATTGAGTCAACCATGCCACGGGTGTATCAGCTGGCAGCTGGCGGGACTGCAGTTGGTACAGGATTAAACACAAGAATTGGCTTTGCTGAGAAAGTTGCTGCTAAAGTGGCTGAACTGACAGGTGAGGAATAATATTTCAGAGTTACCAGTAAAGCAGTATATGTAACACGCAATCAAATTCAAACTAAATCTTTCACTTTCCGTACTTCTCATAAGCTTCTCAAATTGTCTTTGTGTTTTAACATGAAACTTTCTGTTAATGCTGTATTTTATATGCCTTATACTTAGGGTTTTTCCTGGAATGTATTTTTGTAGTTACACCCGATGCATTGACAGTGACTGAAATTACCACGTTTTTCTTAGCAAGGCTTATTGGAGATGGATATAGTTTCAAGCTTCTATTATTAGTCCAGCTTCTGTCTTGACAGCCGCTCCTCTGACTCGCTTAATCTACAGTGACTTGGCACAAAAGAAGAAGAAAAAGACCTCCCAAAGCCAGTACATTTTTTCATGTGACAGTAAAAGTTAGCTGTCTGATTTTTTGATGCTGTCTTTATAGATCTTAAAGCTTAATTTACAGAACTACTGAGTTTTTTGACCTGTGAACCAGTTCTTCTGTGTCACAGTATCAGTTTTAAAAATGCCCCCAAGATGGATGCGTGTACCTTTCACTTAAGTTTGCTGTAAAACCTGAAACTGCTTATCAGCAGTATTTTTGTTTTAATGGATCAGTTATTCACCATCTCACAGATGGTCAAGATTTTCTTGTACCCTGACAGGGAAGAAGTAACTTGTCATAAGCAACAGCAACTGAGAAGCAGTACAGGGCTTGTTTTGGTGCTTGAAGAAGCCATGGGTGGTGTTAGCTCTCCCATCTTAACGCTTGTTAGGTGTACCATATGGGCAGATTGTACGAGTTTAAAACAAGTATGGCAGACTACTGGAAATTCTACATGTTCTTATAGGGGAATTTTATTGGCAAGGGCAAAATGGAAAGATTGGAATGATATCTGCAACTGAGAAGGCAGCTATGCAATTCAGAAGCCCATGCAAATTGGGTGGGATTTCGCATTTGGCAGCAACTGTGAAACATAGTAGAAATTCTGCTGTTTCTCTAGCAAAGGTGTTATGCTACTCTTCTTAAAACTGGCAGTGTAAGCTCAGACCAGTAGTTTTGTGGGGCAGAAGTCCAGCGCACAGTCAGCATCCCTGTGCACATCCTTAGTGATGTCCATTACCACTAATAAAATTCTGCTGAGAATTTTCTTCCAGGGCAAAGCCCAGAAGAAATGTTTTTCGTGATGGAACCTAGCCTTAAATCTCAGGCATTTAATTAACGTAAGCAGAGCTGTTGCCTCCATTGCTCCTGTGCTCTTGCTGTTGGCAGCAGTTGCAGGCATCCTTCTGGGTCTGAATCAGCTTTCACATGTTCTCTCTGGTTTGTTGTTCTCTTCCAGCGCTGATACTCGGATGCATCTTTTTTTTTTAAGTAGCTAATTCTATTGTGATTACTTTTTATTTATCCTGATGTCTGCGCTGTGCCACAAACCCCTCTATTTTCATAAGTGAGAGAAAGCATCACGACAATTGACAATCTAAAGAATCTAACTTGATTTAATGGAAGAAATACATAAGTTTGGGCTAACTTGTAAGAGATTATTGACATTCACAAAATACTGTGGTGCAAAGCAATGTTTTGTATGCAACATGGTATGAAAGCTTGAAAATTGCACCTTTCTTGTGGGTACGTGCTCAGATTTCATATTCTTCTGTATTTTAGTGACTTTTATTGTGTTTTTTGTATTGAATTTAATCTGTTGTAAGAAATATGTTTGTGTGGAAAGGTGTGGAGAAGAGAGATGACCTTACAGCATTACTAATTTTTCTTATTTTTATTCGGCTAATTTTGTGTTTGATTATCTGGTTTATATCTGCAAGGAAGTGCCTCACAGGTTTAATATTTCTCCCACCTCCCTGTAGGTTTGCCTTTTGTCACTGCTCCAAACAAGTTTGAAGCTCTTGCGGCTCATGACGCTCTAGTTGAACTCAGTGGAGCTATGAACACAGTGGCATGTAGTCTGATGAAAATAGCTAATGATATTCGTTTCCTGGGTTCTGGACCACGCTCTGGACTAGGAGAACTCATCCTGCCTGAAAACGAACCAGGAAGCAGCATTATGCCAGGTACAGAGAAAACGTACGGAGAAAAATTGCCTGTTTCTTTTGTTTTGAACCACTAACTCCTAACAGATACTTACCAAACACCACCATAAATGTCAGAAAGTCCACGATTCAACACTCGTGTCAGTTTTTATCTTCTGCCATATTTTACCAGAATTTGTGTTCATAGAAATGCTTGCTTGCACAGCTCTGTGTTGGCAAGTATGTGGGGGAGAGTAGCATCTGCAAACATATGACTTTGTTAATACAAGCATACTTCTCAAAACCTTCTTTTAGAATTGCAAGATCTCTACAATTGTTATGTAAAGGCTTTTCTGAAACAAGCTTTAAATGATTAATCTACGAATTGTAACAATATTGTGATGTAAATTGGCTTCTGTCTTTACTTCCTAGCATGAATAGTGTTATGTACTCACATTTTCCCTTCTTCAATGATCCCATTGTATGGGAGGATAAGAAAGGAAGGAATAATATTAGTAATCATTCCTTGCCCCTCTCCTAAAAAAGTATCTATATGTGAATATTGCACATCCAAAACTATTCTAAGCATATTCTTCCTGTATGATAAAGTATAAAAGAAGCGGGTCGTGAGCATATCTGGCTTTAAAAAAAGCAGATAATGAATGTTCTTATTAGGATTATTTCTAGAAATGAAATCGACTATGAAACTTCTTTGTTAGGAATTTTTGTTGGTTTTTTCCTGACAAAGTAAACATAGTGTACTCATTTTATTACAAAGTAATTCTAACAAATTAGTAGTACTTTTCTTAAGTTGACTGAGATTTGGTAATGATTTACCAGAAATGCCTACTTGCACAAGTAAAGACAGGTTATAATCTCTTGGCTATTAAGAACTGTGGTAATTAACACCTGCTTAGCTCATGCACATTTGATCCAGTTCACAAAAGCCTTGGTAGATTGCTGAAGCATCCATAGCTGTCTTAAAAATCCTAGCTGAATTAGTAGACTAGTACAGTCAATTTAGTATCAGTTATCGAAATTATTTCTTTTCTGTGGAGCACAGATACAGATGAGTAAGACGTGTTATCTCCTATAAAACATCTTCTGTTGAATGTGATTTGGTAAATGAGGAAACTACTGTTTTTTGGTTGGTGGGTGGGTTTTTTGGGGTTTTTTTTGGTTGTGGTTTTTTTTTTCCTTTTTTTTTTTTTTTTTTTTTTTTCCTTCCTCCTTCTTCTTTGGTAACCTTTTTCTCTCCCTTCCACAACCAGGAAAAGTGAATCCTACCCAGTGTGAAGCTGTAACTATGGTGGCAGCCCAAGTTATGGGAAACCATGTTGCTGTTACTGTAGGAGGTAGCAATGGACACTTTGAACTGAATGTTTTTAAGCCCATGATGGTAAGTTCATAAAGTTTTTTAAATAGCTAGGATTTTTGAAATTATTGTTGGTACAATCAGATAACTCGTGGGAAAAAACCTCAGTGAATATTTGGTCAATATCAGCACCAGAGAAGCTAATAAATTGTGAGAACAAATTTTATTCTTTTGTATGGTCTTTGTTATTTTGACAGGCAGTCTTTTTTATGTGAAACTATCTTATGCAGATTAGCTTTTATCTTAACAATGTATGCTTATCATCAGTCTACGGAAGTAGGGAGAGAGGAGCACAAACTGAGGCAAAATTTTTTCCAAAGCCAAAGAGAATTTGGTGTTTTAGCTAGAAATGAGGATTTTTTTTTTTTTTTTCTTAGCAACTATCTGTTACTAATTTCTGTTCCTGCTGAATACCAAAGGATTACATGCTTTTGGCAAGTGAGTCATGTAAAATTGTAAATGATTAGTCTTAAACTTCAATATTTAAAATAACGTCTGCCTTCTACAGTGTGAGCAGGACACATCAAGACACATACTGCTGCTTCTGTATATTTAATTTTAAAAAGTCAAGTTAATTGAGTGTTACAAATCACCTTGTACTGAAATTTGGATGTTTTGACGCCAAGTCCTAATTCTTATTTTCTTCTTTGGGCTATCTACTTTTTTGTTTGTTTGTTTTTCTTAAAACCAACCAAGAAGGAAAAAATAAACAGAGGAGAAATTGAGGAAAAGAATATAAACAAAAGCATCAAATCAGAATATTGTGGAGAACTGTGTATAAGATGTTGAAGGAATAGTACAGAGGTTAGGGTAGGGGTGATAGTTTAAAAAGAATTAGGGTGGCTTGCAGAAAAGATCCTAATACTAAATAGAAATAAAAGGAAAGTTTTTGAGTTTTTGTTGTCTTGTTGTAAGAGGCACAAAGGAAGCAGCATGTCATATGTTATTTTTCTGCACAGCCTGTACTGACTGATACGGCTTTTTTGTTATGCTCGTTAGAAATGATTGAAAGAAAATAGAAATTTTATGATAAAATCAGTATTTGTCTCTTCCTTACTGTGTCTGCTTAGGGTAATCATTTTTTTCTGCTGATCTGAACATACTTCTTCTAAGCATATACCACCTGGTTTTGAAGAAGAAAAAAAAAATCATATTGCACAGCCAAGACATGTACCCAGCAGAAGATAAATTTTGATAGAAACAGACACCTCTCTTAAAAAAAAAAACCAAAACAAACAAAACAAACAAACAAAACAAAAAAACCCAAACAAAAACAAACAAACAAACAAAAAACCCCAACAGTGGCATGTTATGGATTGTCAAAGGAGAGGACTAATGCCAGACATTATTGTACTTTGTATTTTTAGATGTCCTCTCATGATTATTACCCGAGGGGGAAAATGACAGTTAATCAAATGCCTTCGTGGATTTTTTACTTGGTTATTTGTGAACTGTTATGACAGTATGATTATACATACTGTGGTCGTCTTTATGCAAGAGTTCTGCTATTGAGTGCTTCTCACAAATTCCTTTAAATACAAGTGGCTGAACTTAGCCTGCTAAAGGAGGAGGGTGTACTATTTACTGTACTTCTTCTCTACAAATAGCCTGTTAAGGAAGTGGATATTGCAAGGGAGGCAATGGTTATGAACAAATGTGCCAGACTGTACAGCTATTAAAGTCTGAATATAATAGTTGGTATTTCTTTCTTTTTTTTGTTAGATTAAAAATGTTTTAAACTCTGCGAGACTTCTTGGAGATGTTTGTGTTTCTTTCACTGACAACTGTGTAGTTGGAATCCAAGCCAATACGGACAGGATCAACAAACTTATGAGTGAATCTCTGATGTTGGTAACAGCACTGAACCCACATATAGGTAGGTTTAAGGCTCAGAAACTTCTCAAAACATTATACTGAAATATTTTGCAGTGAAATTATTTTGCGCACATTATTTGTATTGTCACAATGTTTAGGAGACCAAGTCATGGCTCAGGCCAAAAGTTAATTTACGTTAACATCACAAACTGCTAGTACTGTTGAAAAAGACGCGTCCTCCTTGCAGCGGCCATACCAGTGCATTATAAAAATAATTCCGACGACAGTAAAAAAAAGAGGAGATTGGGAGAATTTGTGTACCTGTCATCCTGATCTGACTGCTAATAATAGTAATGAAAAGTGAAAGATTACTATATGGGATTTTTTTTTCCTAAAGAGAAAGTCACATTTGATCTAAATGGATTAAGAGCAGAATAACAGAATTTACCGTCACTTTAAGTAAGGAGTTGGTGTAAATGTTTGGCGTGCATTTACTGCGAGTTAAGCAGTAATGGCAGCATCCAGCAAATTAATTCTCCAAAGGCCAAATGTCCCACTTTTTTCTCACCTCTAACAAATCTTCTGAAACTGCAAATGGGTAACTTGTTCGTTTTGTTTTCTTACAGGATACGACAAAGCAGCTAAGATTGCCAAAACTGCGCACAAAGAAGGGACAACGTTAAAAGAAGCCGCTCTAAAGCTGGGATTCCTTACGTCAGACCAGTTTGATCAGTGGGTGAAGCCTAAAGATATGTTAGGTCCTCAGTAACTGCTTTACGGGGGGGGAAAAAAAAAAGTGTTGTTAACATGAAAAATAAATAAGTACAACATGCTTTTGTTTCATGTGTTTTTGTGGTTATTACTTTTTAACAGATCGGGTGAACTGATCTTATGGGGGAAGATTCTACAGCTACTTTTTTTTATATTGGAAGATATATTATATTAAGATATATTATATTAAGATAACTTAAAAGGTATTTTTGTAGGTGGCGGTGTTGAAGAGGCGGTGCAAGCCCAGTGGCATAGAAATGATGCCACACTGTTTGTGTTGAGGGAGAAAACCGCTTCCTGTAGGTCATCGCCGTCCCTCACCCGGTGTGGCCCCACGCAGCCAATGGCAGCCCGCCGCCGTCGCGAGGAGAGCGGAAGTCCGGGGGCGTGCCGCCGTACCAGTGCTTCGGGGCGGGGGGGGGGGGGGGGGCCCGGCCGTCGGTGGGTTTCCGGGTCGGCGGGGAGCTCTGTTACCGGGACCGAGGCACCGCCGCCATGAACCGCTTCTTCGGCAAAGCGAAGCCGAAGGCGCCTCCGCCCAGCCTCACCGACTGCATCGGGACGGTCAGTGCCCTCCCCGGGGCGGGGGTCGGGGGAGCGGCGGAGCGGGCCCGGCCCGACCGGCGGGGCGAGGCCCTCCCCTCCCGGCGGGCCTGGAGGGCCGGCGGCCCGCGGGCCCTGCCCGCCTCCGCTGCTGTGGAGCTTCGGCCCCGGGTTTAGTGCCCGTCTCCGGACGGACGGACGTGTCGGTATGCACCTGTGCACAGGTGTGCGTCTGGCTATCCGGGGGTGGGAAGAGAGCGGCGTGCGGGCACCGGGTCTGCCCCTCTGCGTGGGTGTACTTGAGCGTGTGTAGCTACACGGCCGTGCTTCGGCACGGTGTGTGTGTGTGTGCGCGCACACGGGTGTGTTTTAGCGCGCACCTGGGCATCGGCGCTTGTACAGAAATACGCCCATGCCTGTGTTTCTTCGCTGTGCGTAGGAGCGCATCCCGTAAACCGATGCACGCGATGGGCGTGTACGGCCTGGCTTCCTCATGGATATTTCCAATATTTCCGCGCTAACTCCCGCCATGCCAAGTTGCGAGAAGGCAGGGACAGGAGCAAGGGAACGAGCCCCTCTGTCCCATACAGGAGTTGGGAGGGCAAATCCCACCTTCTGATGAAGATTGTTCCGTCTGCTACGGACGAGCTTGCCGTAGGGTCGATGGCAAAGGCGTCTGCAGGTGGACAGTTGAGCCCAGACCAAGTAAGAAATGCTGAGGAAACACGTGGTGGAACACTTCACAGCTGTTGTAAGGTTGGCCTGCCTGAAAAGAAGGTTAAGGAAAAGTTTTAAGAAGGTTAATCTTGTAATTTCATAGTCTTTTTTTGGCTTTTAAGTTTGTGAAGAAAACCGGGGTATGTTTTTACCACTCCTTCTGTCGTAAACTAATTTTGAGATGTGAAGAAAGAACACAGAGGTCTCGAGCATTTGTCCGAGTGCTTAACAAAGTCAGGTGAAACATCAGTAATGGTTGTGGTATAAGTAGAGGGTAACTGAGCCATTGTCCCTATAACCTGGCAACAAAACATTTCTGTGGAAAATCACCATTTTCCTCCCAGAAGATTTATTTTGCTACCCAGTGAAGAGACTCTTTTAGTTAAATACCTAATATTTGTCAGTGCTGCCTGCACAAACCCATGCACGTCAGTCTCTTGTGTATGCCAGTGGCTGCGACGAGGAGAGAAGTGGTCACAGTTACTGTTTTTCCCAGAACGTTATTTTATTGGCAAAGAATCTGCATTGCTGTCTAGCGGTATTGAACCCAAAGATAGCTCCAAGTACATTTAGTTAGAACAGTAAATAAAGCATATCCCCAAAAATCAGAGTGAGCTTTCCCATCGTTACCAGTGAATGCTTTGGTGGATGTCTGGAACTCCAAAATCCATCTGAGATACTGTTATTAATACTGAAGTTTGCCATTTCAGCGCTATAAGCAGAAGATCAGGAAATCTCTTCCTCACAGCAGCCAACTCTATATTAGTCAGTCAGATTTTTGAGGGCTGATTTTGACAGTTCCAAGTTAATGTGCGTTTTCTAATGTTGAGACAAATAATAACAAAACCGGCCAGATTTCGATATGCCAGTAGGCTGTCTTCCACTAGGAGCTTGTTCAATCCCAGTGGATTTTGGGGGTACATAAAAGTGTAATTTAAACGGCTGCTTTGACTGGCAATGCCAGGAATTGAGGATTTTTTTCTCAAAAAGGTGGTCGTGGCCACTACCCACCAGGAGCTGCATGCAGTTTTGATCGTCTTCTAGTTGTCTGTAATGACATTATCTGAAAATTTGGCTATAGAAGACAACAGGTTAACGGAAACGCAGACTTTCAGATTTATTTTACATATGCGGTGACTTGGCAACCCATGATGAATTACAGGGTGGCTTTTAAGATATGAAATCAAGAGCCTGTGTTGGTCAGCTGTTGAGAAATGAAGGGCTGGGTCCAAGCACAGCTCTTGGTACGAGGAAGTCTATAAACCGCTGTTAACGTTACTGAGCTCCATCTTAGCTTTTTGCCCTGTTTTGACAACTTTCAATTTCTGTGGATGGAACTAAAATTTAAGACAGTTCTGTATACTAGTAGGTGTGGGCAGAAACATACTTCCTTTTACAAGTTTGAAGTTTATGCATTAACTTTTTGTGCCAATTTACATGAGGTAATCTATCTGATCTGAGAATAACTTGCTGTGTTTTCAGGTCATTTTCGCAATAGTGAAGTCTCTAGTACAGGTCCTGCTAAAAGATGAGACAGATCATCAGGTTTTTTTTTTTCCTTAAATTACCTGTGAATCATTATTGAAGAGAGTTGTGTGAGATGTTAAAAACTTGCACTGTTTCTTTAGCATGTTAAATTCAACAGTTTGGAGACACAAGTAATATCACTTCTATGTTGTTTTCAATCTTAGACACATTTTGTTATATCTTTTGAAAGAGTCAGATTGCTTTGTAAAATCTCTTACTGTGTTACTTCAGTGGTAATTAGCCATTAAATGGCAGTTAGGATTTATTGTATTTGGCGAGCAATGATTAATGTTTAGAGTTACTATTTGTTAAAAATGTAGACAGCTCTTGGGCGGTAATGATGCCTGTGTTTCGGATGTTCTTTCCTGTGTATGCAGAAGTAGTATGACTGAACCCAATAAGATCAGCACACAATACGCTTTTTTTCCTGTGGTGAGAGAACAAGCATCACCTTAAGATATCGAAACAATTCAAGATTTTTGCATTTAAAGAGCTGGTTCTGTGGGATCACTAATCTGAAGTGTTTACTAAAGCCCAGGGAACACTTCTCCCTACTTCTCTTCGATGGCTGGTTACTATCGAGTTTTCCGGCTGGCTGTGCGATGCCCTCCTGTCACTTATTCTCCATTGGTATGTTCCCATTCTCCCTTGCAGTTTCTGCTCGCTGTCTTGCCCGCCTGCCGTGCTTGCCTCAACATTGCACTAAGTGGCAGATTTTTTTTATCCTTGCTGGCTGAGCACAGTCAGATGACTCAGAGCTGTCATGAGGCTGGTAGGAGGAAGGATCTGTGGCATTGGTATTGTTTTTACTTTGTCTTCTTTCAAAAAACACTCCAAATTTATGTTTTTTCAGAGTAGTAAGTAGGAAACATAGGAACAAAAGACTAATAGTTGTGACAACAGTGTTAAAACTCAGTCTTGTATGTGATGTTCTTTTTTTAATTGAAATAAAATGTGATTTTGCTTAATAGCGATTTGGGATACCACGATCACTTTCTTTTGTTTAGATTGGGGCCCTTCTTTAGCAACGAAACGTACCTCGGTATGCCTTATTTGTCAATAATAGAAAGCAGCTCTTCAAGTCCTAATACACAGTCTAGTTTTCTTTTGGATGAATTAGATCCACTGTCCCCTCTTATGTCTGTTCTCATTTTTAAAAGCTGTGTAATGTCCTGTGTAACGTGTGTGTCCAATTTTTATGTAGTTAATCGAGGTGGGAGGATCTGTCTCTGTTTTCTGCTAGTACTGCCTAAAAGAATCATTATATAAATAAACCAAATAACTGGGTTTCCCCTGTGAGGGAGGCTGACCTCAGAGATACATTTAGCTGATGAAGATCTTGAGGAGATGCTACACTTTGAGCCTGCAAGAGGTTTGCAATCGCAAATATCTCTTTTTCTTGCTGTTAGTAAAATATTTGGCCTCATAGAAAGCTTAATACAATTTTTTCAATGCCAGCTGTGCCCAGGCACTTTAATGTCTTGTGTGGAGTGTTCATATCAAATGTTCTGCTCAGGATGCCTCTGGCGAATGCAGGTTGCTGTCCTAGAGCAGAGATTGAAAAGGATCACTGAGGCACCAAAATGAAAATCTGCATAATTGTACATGTTTAGCCACACTATTAGCAAGTCAAAATTGTAAATTTGCACTGATTGGCCTCACGCTATAATTGGAATGTCAGTGTATTCTAATCCCTAGAGAGGCTCCTTGGAATGAGAAGTTAATAAGCTTTATTTTGTTGTTTCCAGAGAAATGCTGTGATAGTTGGTTCATGTTAAGGAGGCTTTCTTTGTCTTTTTTATGAATTTGTCTATACTGTTAGAATGATCTATACCCATGCTTGGTTATGTAATGACCACTTTTAACCTTCTTATGCAGAAGGGTTAAAATATTTCCATGATGACAGCTGTGATATGCTTTGCAGCAGGGCCGTTGGGCTCGACTGCTGGAGGTCTCTTACTGAGCTACGCAGCTACTATTGGGATTTGAAGCAAAAGTGCAGTAAGAATTCAGAGTAGCTACCGGGTGGAACTGCTGTGTCCTGGTGCCTTTTGCGGGAAGTGATGGGGAAAGTGTCTCTCTGACAAATAAGTTAGGCACCTTTGAAAAAATGGTTAAGTCTGGGCTTCTTAAATGTAACCAGTCATCCAGGTATGATTCTGAAGGATTACTGTTCTCTCCTCACCAGAAATAAACCTCTAGCCTTGCTGAACACATCCCTGTCCCTTTTGCATTGCCCCCTATCTGCCAGCATGGTACACCTAGGTTTTTCTTTCTCCGTTCCAGTTTAGTCCCTGGCACTGGAAGTTATCAGAAATTCCTGAACAGAGGCCTTGACTTGAGTGGGTGTGCAAGGGAGCATCTCAAAGTGATGACAACATGTTACAATGGCAGAGCTTTCTGCAACCTCAGAATGTTTCTTGTGCTCCTTGTAGAAGGTGTTTCACTTGATTCTGGGTTTGGATTCTCTACAAACTGTTTATAAAACCACTGAGTGAAGAAACAATTCAGTTAGAAGCATAATAAAACTGAGGCTGTTCTTTTTATTGTCCATTACCTGAATAAAACCTTAATGAATGTTTTTGTTTGTTTGTTTTCCCCATTATGTATTAAAGGTGGATAGCAGAGCTGAGTCAATTGACAAGAAAATTGCTAGGCTTGATGCCGAACTAGTGAAGTATAAGGATCAAATGAAGAAGATGAGAGAGGGACCTGCAAAGGTAAGAATCTTCTGTGGGATTTAAGCATGAGAGGATGTGACTCATACTTCTTGTCACGTAGTGAACTGGCGTGATTTAGCCAGTTCATCAGGTTCTTAGAATTGCATCGTGCCTTACTGATGAGATCTAAAGATCCTGCAGAATTATTTTTATTCTGAAGCATCTCTTAGACATGCATCTTTGAACAGTGTTTTCACTGGTCTTTATTTCTTCCAAAGTGTAATGTAATTCCTCAGTCAGAAGTAAGTTGCTTCCCTTCTTCTTGCTGTTACTTGAATTAAGTCTAGTAGAGAGGCTGTTTTCTTCATCAGCCAAAACAAAAAGGTCTGCACTGTGCAGAAAGGGAGTAGGAAAACCCATTTTTGAAAGTGGATGAACATGTAATATAAAATATATCTATCTAATAATAAACCTATCTAATATAAACAGTATTGTTAAAGTACCTTTCACAGTATTATTTGATGCTGACCATTAAAATGTGTTGATGAAAGATGGTTCTGGTGGACTAAGTTTGACTTTGTATTCTGCTTATCAAAAAAAAATTTAAAAGCCAGAAATTTTGAAAGTATTTTCTATTAGAAGCTTTACTTACAAGCCTATTTGGTTAATCATTAATGCAGGACAAATGCTGAATGTGACTATTGTTAAACTCTTTGCACTGGTAACTGAGGAATCTTTTGGAAAACTTAAATGCAATACAGTAGGTTTAAACAGTATAATCAAGAGTGAAGTCAAATATTTTTCCTAACATAACGATATTGTGTCTTTCAGAATACAGTAAAGCAGAAAGCATTGAGAGTGTTAAAGCAGAAGCGAATGTAAGTTTAAACCTTTCTCAGTTTGGGATTAATGAAAGCCTGTTTTCTTTAAGGGGGATGGCACACTTTCATTTATCTTTCCAGTACTCTTGCTTCTGAGCATTCTTTAAAGAAAAATGCTGAACAAGCTAGCCGGCCTTTCAGAAGCGTCTCCTTACAGATTTTGCATCAGCATATTTATGCCTTACTTGTATGTGACCATATAAATTTGGATTGGAACAAGCTGACCTAAATCTGCTCATTATTAAAGCTATGCTTGGGTCCTCAACTTTCTGACAGTGCCTCATTTTATATTATTAATTGAGTACTGTAAATCGTGTACTTGATGATCTTGGTCTGGTTTACTGGAAATTTACCTGTTCTCTGTGGACACCCTTTAGGACTTGAGCACATGTAGCACAGGTAATTGTGTCTATGCAAAAAAACCAGAATAGACGGGATAGATGATCCTGTGGTCTGGTCTAGCCTACTATACTGTCTTGAAAAGTGTCCAGCAACAAATACAAAGGAAAGAATGTCAGAACATGGCAAGTGTTCAGGGCTGCTTTGCTGGAATATCTTACACTCCCTGAACCGCAAATCTCTTGGATGCTATCTGAGCCAAAGCTCCTTTGTCTTGTATTTCATATCCCTCAGATGAATTGTACCTCTGCAGACTTGCTCAATTACTTGTTAAGTATTTGTGAACTCTTACCATCCAAAATATCCTATGGTAAGGAATGCAATAGTTAGATGTTATGAGAAGGACTGCTTGGTTTTGTTTGGTTTTTTGTTGTTTGTTTTTGGGTTTGGTTTTTTTTTTTCATTTTTTTACCTATGCTGCCTGCTAATCTTACTTGATAGTTGTTCCCCTATTTACAGTCACTGGGCCCCTTATAATAGGCTATCATCATATCTTTTCCATCTTGTTGAACAGTAATTTATTTAGTCATTCTTTGTCCAGAAGCTGTTCTGTATTCGGATCATCCTTGTCTTGCAGATGTTCTGCCTTGGGTTTGAAGAAGGACTGACTGTTCATTTTTATGCTTTCATTTTTATATTTAACTTGACATACTTTACATTTTTGATTGGATACAAGTTTAGCTTTGAGAAGGATGATATCTTGATTTTTAAAGTCTCCCTCTTCTTTCTGGTTAGCCTTAGCAGTTTCCTTTTGCTACCCTATCCTCCCCCTCCTCCCTGCCCTGCAAAGCTCCAGTGCAGAGCCATTGTGGTTTGGATAACCTGCATCTCTTCCATTTTGCTTACAGCATTAGTGAGCAATGGCATGCATCTCTAGCTTATAGCGATTAAAACTTTTGCTATATGCTCACCTACTGTGTTAGCCTATACAAATACGGTGTCGCTGTCAGTTAAAACAGAAGCTTAGTTCAAGAGTCGCTTTGTCCACTTTAAATACACATAAATGCGTATGGCCAGATTTTTATGAAGCTGTTTATTCTGTGATTGTTTATAAGAAATTAAAAAAAACCCCCAAAACGACCATCTGTTCCTATCTTTAGACTACTGCTGCTGATTTTTCAATTTTTAAAAAAATCAAGAATTTTTGTGGCAATAAATAGTGTGGTGTTTTAAAGCCATTATTTGCATTGTTTTTAACAGGTATGAACAACAGAGGGATAATCTGTCACAGCAGTCTTTTAATATGGAACAAGCTAATTACACTATTCAGGCACTGAAGGATACAAAGACAACGGTACCAGTATATTAATCTCACATATGTTTAATTTGTGTATGCTACATCAGATACAAGCATGTTTTTGGCTCTATTCTAGGTTGATGCAATGAAACTGGGGGTGAAAGAAATGAAGAAAGCTTACAAGCAAGTCAAAATTGATCAAATTGAGGTAAGCTTCTATAGTTTAAGTTATTAAAGCACAGAAACAATGTACTAAAATAGTGACAAGTGGACTATGTAACTTAAAGGTGAGCTGACTGTTTTAGTTCACATGAGTTTGCCTCCCTTTTTTATGGGACCACTATCATAATCCCTTCTCGATTTCTCTGGTACTGCACAATCAGTTGTTGGCCTTATTGCACTGATTGGTGTTTCCTTGCTGGGCTAATCTTTAACCTCTCCCTTCCTTTCCTCTGCACTTCAGCGTAAATGTTGGTGAATACTTCCTGCTATGGCTTTTTTGTCCTCTTTTTTTTTTTTTTTTTTCCCCCACGTTAGCAACATGCAGATTAGTCCTTTGCTCCCCCAGTTCAAGGTGGCATCTGATTAAAAAAAACAAAACCCAAACCCTAAAACAACCAAAAAAAACCCCACCAAAAACCAACCAACCAACCAATTTAATTTCAAGAGGTAGGCAAGGCCTGACCCCGTCTTCAGAAAATGCATAAAAAACCCCTGTAAGATCTCTAAGTATAAAGTATGCTGCACTTAAACTCTTACCAAATGCCAGTGCTGAATTCCTTTAAGTCCTCTTTGCTATGCTGTTTTTATACATGGCTCGCATTGTAAACCTTTAGGCAAGTATTGTCTCCTTAGTTTTACCAAGTACAGTGCCAAGAGGTATGCTAAAGTATCTTCTAAATTTTGCTGTGGCACAACTCAGGTTAGTGCTTATTCTCCAGATGGTAGATTTAATTTCTCCAGATTTCAAACTCTCCTGCTTTTCAAGATGATGCTGGACTCTGGGTAATTTATTAGAGTTTTTCAATTTACCCTGAAGAATATTTAAAACAAGAGGATTTTGCAGAGATGTTGTTTCAAGGTTCCTCTTTTTCTACCTCATACATTTATTGTAATTTTAATAGTAGTTAAGGCCACACTATAGTCCTGAATGCGTGTGTGTTGACTTGTATTAATGCTGCTTCAAAAAACGGTTTATGCATTAACAAATTTGAGTGCCTTGTATGTTGGAATTATTAAACTGAATTTGATTAATCTCTGATAAGTTTAACTAAAACTGTAAAATATGGACCAGTTGAAATTGTTTCTTGCTTCAGGACATACAAGATCAGTTAGAGGATATGATGGAAGAAGCCAATGAAGTCCAGGAGGCACTGAGTCGCAGCTATGGAACACCAGAGATTGATGAAGATGACTTGGAAGCAGGTTAGGAAGGTGGAGGATGATTTTTACGTTACTGAATGTAAAAATCATCATGCAGTCATACAGTGATTTTTAATTTCATTAGTCAAATACTTTAAGTGTGTTTAAAAAAAAAAGTTTTAATCACTTTTTTAAACATAAAAGCTGCATTTCCTTTAGGAGTAGTAACAAGAGTATGAGACAAACATGAGAGATACACTGATGGAATGCTACAATGACGGAAAGAAGGTTCTCTCCATTGTGTGTGTGTGTGTGTGTATTCCTGACTGATGACTAAATAATGCTGAATGAGTATGAATGTAAGCATTCAGTATGAATCCTGTTTCTCTGTAAGAGCAGCTTTTCTTTTGCAAAAGGAATTCCTTGCATAATTTTTCAACCGACATAATTCAATTCCAGAACTGGATGCATTAGGTGATGAGCTTTTAGCTGATGAAGACAATTCCTACTTAGATGAAGCTGCATCTGCTCCAGCAATCCCAGATGTCACTCCTACTGACACGAAAAACAAAGTGAGTCCTTTCCTCTTTAAAAGCAAAATACCTGTGTTTTTTTTGTTTTCGATTAGTCACATTTGTGTTGGTTGCTTGATATTTGGAATCCTTAATATTTTGAACAAGAAAATGTGCTTAATGTTTTACATATTTTGGATGCTATATATGAGAGAGTACAGTGTACTGAATGCTCCTTATTATATTTTAAAGAGCTAAAACGGCATTTTGTAACTCCTGTTAGATGGGATATTAGAAAAAATTTCTTTACTGAAAGGGTTGTCAGGCATTGGAACAGGCTGCCCAGGGAAGCTGTGGTGTCACCATCCCTGGAGGTATTAAAAAACCACGTAGACGAGGCACTTCAGGACATGGTTTAGTGGGCATGGTGGTGTTGGGTTGACAGTTGGATTCGATGATCTTAAAGGTCTTGTCCAACCTAAACGATTCTGTGATTCTAACATTGTCAGACTGCAGGTAGAATGAAGTGTACCATTACAGCTCCTACTATAGTTATTCTTAAAAACGTAAGGAAGTCTTCTGTATGTTTGCTTTTGGGGCTTTAATACAGCTTCATAGTGAGGGAGAACACCGTTGCTCTTATTTTGACCCCAGCTGTCACACAGGGACAATTACAGATATATCACTTTATAGAAATTGTAAGGAAACTTTTGTGAAACGTTCTGGCTGGTGGAGAGTTGTTAACCTGTTGCTTCTTTCCCTTTCTTACAGGATGGTGTATTGGTGGATGAATTTGGGTTGCCAAAGATCCCTGCAACATAAATGTTTCAAAAGCACAATGGATATAATGAACTACACTTTACAAATCACGTTAAGAATTTTTTTTTAAATCCTGGAGAACTTGTACTTCCAGTGTAACCTTAATATCACTACATCTTAGAAGGCAATATCAATGGCTGGTGGTGTTCTTTCTTTGAAGAAAGTTGCTCTGCTACTGACTTTTCTATTAATGGAAAATTCGGCACAGTTCCCTTCAGTGGAAGCAGTCAAGTCTGACAGGTTTCGATTTCCGTGTCTTCTGGACAAAGTATGATGTGAAGAGTAGTGGTGGCTGTCGATAGCTGAGGTTTATTTTGACTCTGTATTACGTTTCTCTCTCTTGAAACCGAGACTGTGCGTCGCTGCTCACTCTCTGTAAAATAGCTCCCTTATTACTACGCTCATTTGATAAAAGAATTGAATGCAATTTTTAAACTACTGCAGTCTCGAGACTTTTACGCTACCATCCTTGTAACCTCCTCGGAAGCTGTAATAAATAGGGTTATCGTTAACTTTATGTATTCTGTGGAGACATAAAATCACGTAGATTAGCTGACACCTTCGTGTGGTGTTTCTGGCTGTTCATTTGGGCTTCAACGCCCCCGCCCCCCCCCCGCCGCCCCGTTCTCATCCGTGCCCGGTGCTGCTCGAGCGGAGGCCTCGCCGCAGCTGCAGGCCGGTTCCGTCCCCTTTCACGGGGAAAAAAAAAGACCCGCCCCCAGCAAAAAACGTCATCGATGATGCCATGTCAACAACAGCCCCCCCGCCGCCTGCCGGCGTCACGTCCGCCTTTCCCCCGCTAGAGGGGAGGGGCGTGGCGCGGAAGTGACGCGCTGCCGGCGCGCGCGCCCGCCCGCCCGCCGGACGGTTTCCTTACGGCGGGGTGAGATGGCGGCGCCCGGAGCCCCGGTTACCGTCACCGTCACTTACAGTAAGAGCCGAGGGGCGGGCGGGGGTCTCGCCTCCCGCCGAGCCGAGCCGAGCCGAGAGCGGCTTCCCCCGGCGGGACCGTGCGGGCCGGTCCCCGGCTTCGGCGGCGGCCTCCTCCGGGGGCGGCCTCCTCCGGGACCGGCCTTCCCTGCCGCCCCCGCCGGCCTCGCCTCTTAACGGCAGCCGCTGGCGCCAGGGGTGAGCGGGATGGCGGCAGCGGCCGGGCCGGCCTCGGCCTCGGGGCGGGGGGGAGCACGGCTCGCCCTCCGCTTAGCCTGGTCTCGATCCTCTCGAGGTTTCACTCCTCTGCTGGCCGCGTCTCCCCACCGTCCCCCTCGGGCTGGATCACTTCAGCCGATCCAACAGAAGGGGGGGGGGGGGGGAAATAAATAAGAAATGGCTTTTTCCATATCCACAAGGTGATCAAACTCTCCGCGCGGGGTTAGATCTACTGTAAGGATGATGGTGGGAACAGGCGACGAGGCTGTCCTTGCCAGAGAGCACAGGGCAGACAGAGGTCACTTTTTTGGTTAGTAATCTTCATTTAGATGAAATCTGCCACTGAATTCAGCCCTGTGCGTTGAAAGCAGGCGCTACCCGCTGGGCTCTCCTCTTGTTGGTTGAATAAGCTTGAAGGTTTGGCGGTCAGCGAGCTGCAAGATCGCAACAGAAAGCGGTGGTTTCTGCAGTAGGACGGGTGGGTGCTGACCTGATGAAGCAGGTTACTCAAAGGCCAGCTGACATGGTTGAGCTTTGTTTTTCCTAGGGAAAAAAACAGGAGGAGGGAGAAGAAGGTGGAAGGGAAGATGTCATTAAGTCTGCAAATAAATATAAAAAGTTACTGCAAAGAGGTACGAATAGCCTGGACTCCAGGGTTCTTAAAAATAAGATGGGAAATACCATGGTTAAATTTTGATGAAGTGGATCTAGGTGAGGCAGTAGGAGGAATGAGAAGGATAGCAAGGTATTAAATCAGCAAGGTATTCGTCAGCTGGTTTTTGTTAACAAAACTTGTTAATTTTTTATGGGTTATTTTTTAATTATTGAATAATAAATTCTGCTCCTGCTCCTTTTGCACTATGTTGGTGATGTTCTTTCCACCTTTAGAGCTTACTGTTTATTTCTGCTTGCTCATTCGTGTTTTCGAACTGTTAGATTATCTTGTGAAAATGTTTCCTTTATCACCTGGCAGTTTTATCTAAGAGTCTTTGGTGAGGAACTTTGTGGAATAATCTGTTTGAATCTTCATGATGCGTGTGCTCATCGATGCCTTCAGAGAGCTCCATTTGATCTGACGCGTTTCCATTTACAAAGATGACAATAACTTAACGATATTAACGGATTTATAATTCCAACATCTTGCTGTTTGCCAACAGTTGTCTTATCTGAGAAGGTTTTTATCTTTCCAGGTGTTTTCTTATCTGGTAATTACAGGAGCAAATAGAAGGCATTGTTCATCTTGGACTTCAGCTGTCTGATTTATACCTGTTGCTGTGAGGTGCTGGTTTACTACATAGCACAAATGTTTTTATTAAAGTTTTGCATGTATGAGTGAAAGTGGGGAAAGATTGAAATAAGGGTCAAGAAAGAGAATGACAGTAGACCCACATGTATCACTAGACTATCTGCGAGAAATTGAATTGACCTGTTTTTTAAATGTATTTAGGCTTTTTTTTTTTTTTTAAAGACTTTGGAATTTTGCCCTAGTGGTTACTTTAAATTAGTATTGTCATTTACTGAAGCAAACTAATAAACTGTGATACCAGGTCTAACCCATCAGGTATTTTTCATGGTGATTTCACTCTGCTGTGAATTTACAGTAAAATTTTTGTTACAGTCTGCCCAAAGTGGTACTCGTAATTTGTAATTAAAGCTGTTTCTAGCGCTGGGCAAACTTCAGCTGTTCTCTTCCCCATTTGCTGTTTGCTTGTTTGCTTTTTTCTCTCAGCTGCTGACAGGCACAGCCCTTACACAAAGCAGTTGTATATACCAGAACAACCTTTTGAAATATATTGAGGTTAAGTCCTAAATTTTTGGGTTTGGTTGGTGTTTTGTTTTTTTTTTTCCCCAAACCAAATTGGGAAGAAGGTCTGTTTACGGAAAATGCTTGGGGCGGGGAGTTTGTATAATGTGATTTTGAGCTTAGAACCATTTTGGAATTAAGAAATATTGTTGGAGCTGCAAGTTTTTGAGGCCACAGTGTCACTTGTCATGTGACCCTTGGGAGCTGGAACAGGGTAGATGTTTCTAGCACTCTTCTTTGTAAATGATACACGCACTTCAAATTAGTGGCATGAGAATAGTTTTATTTCTGGTATTTGTGAAGGAGTTCTCTCTTCTTGCAAAGTAAAAAATGCCTGTCTTGATTTCCCTTGCAGCCAGTGGTGGCTGACTCCTGTGAGTGCTTTTGGATTGACGGGCCTTAAGTGAGTGGGAGCAGAGGGTTATAGAAAGGGTTTATTGCAAAGCAGAGATGAATAGACATACTCCTTTTTTCTAAGAACTTCCTGCTGTTTGCGTGCAAGTAATCTTAGGGAGTCTGAATAGGATGCTCCGTAAGTGGAAGGTGACATATAGGCTGAGACTTCTCAAAGTGGTTAAGGCTTCATATCAGCAGTATTATGGGGAGAAATAATTTTTGGACTGTGAGAATTCTCTCAGGTGGCTGGTGGAGGGGAGGCAGCGTAGGCATTGATCGCTTACTTCTCCTGTATGAGGAGTAGGACGCAAAGGAAGTGATACATTGTCTCAGATTCTCCATTATGCATTCAGGTTCCCTCAGCTTGCCATTAGAAGTTCCTACAAGTAGGAAATGGAATACATCAGGAAGGTGTGGGCTTTCATGCTTTAGCTTGTCCGGGGTGTCTGGACACCGTCTGCACTCTTAAAAAGAGGTGGGGAATAATATTTAGCAGGAGCATTATGCCAGTAGACTACGCCTGATCAAACTCTTCAGGTTGTTAGAATGTAAAACAAAATTTTCAGCTGAGATAAGTCACTCCAAGAGGAAGGAAATGCAATAGAATCCTTTGCTTGAAAACTATGATTGTACATGAGAATCAGTGATTTGAGAACTTTCTGCACTAATGGAAATAAATATTAGAAGTGGATTCCCTGTAGTGTTTTCTAGGTAACAATAAGTATTACTGTTACTCTGGTTTTTTGTTAGGTAATGAAAAACACAGTATTCAGGTGGCTTCTCAACAAGAAGATGGTGAACCTACACTACAAGACATGGCTGTACTAATTGAACAAGTCACTGGTGTTCCAGTTCCTTTTCAGAAACTCATATACAAAGGTAACTTATAAATCTGTCAACGTTTCTTATAGATGATGCCTTTCATCTTAGTCACTTTCAGGTGTCCATGTTCTGAATGTTTTCAAAAAGACATTCTTATGCCACTAACTATATTTTAGCTGTTTTTTTCCCTCTCTTGTTTTTCATTTAGGGAGGTCTCTGAAAGAATTGGAACAACCATTGTCAGCACTTGGTGTTAAAAATGGTTGCAAAGTCATGTTGATCGGGAAAAGGGTAAGTGTTGCCTTTGGACCCTTTTTTTTTTTTTTTCCTTAAATTATTATCATTTCTGTCAGTGATTCAACTGCAGAACACAGAAACAGGTTATAGCATAAAACCTAATCTCATAAACCTACCCACAAAGTTGAGTTCAATCTCACGTTGTATTGCATATAACTCTGCAGTTTATACATTTCTGAAATTACATTGTTGACTGACTTCTGCCTTACATTATTGGCAAAATTCTGCCTAATCTGTTGCTTGTCACTGCTCCTGAACCTTCTGTGCGCTGATGACCTTATCCGCTCATCTTATTTTTCTGTTTTTAAAAACAAAACCAAAAACACCCCTGTAGCTACTGACGCTGCTGGGTTATTTCTAGTGCAATGAGCTGTGACTGGTTTTGCCAAGTAGAGGACAAGGTAATATCTCATGATATAAGTGTTACCTCTACTTTAAAGATGCTAAGCTAACAACAAAAAAAAGTGTTTTCCTTTTTCCCTTCAAATTCATCTCATTTAATGTGTTTATATACATTGCTGCTTTGACTGTATTTGTAATTAAGCTTTGGAAGAAGAAGCTTATTTGATAGGTATTAAAATATGGAAAGAATGACCACAGTGTAGTATGTATTTTGAATCAGCAGAAGCCTTTATGTCTGTATCACCACTGTTGCTGCTTTTTAGCTGCATAGTGTCTCTGTTTGTTCCATGGTTGTGACTGTTGTACTTCTGAATACACAGAATAGTCCAGAAGAAGAGGCTGAATTAAAGAAGTTAAAAGATTTGGAGAAGTCAGTGGAGCAAATAGCTAATAAGTTAGAGGAAGTTAATAAAGAGTTCACGAGTATCCAGAAGGTATGCCAGTTTTGTATCATTTTATATCTTTGCAAAACAGTTTTGTAGGTATATGTATTTAAAAAAAATACCGTTTAAAGGTTTTGAGTAGTCAGTAATAGGCGGCCCCTCCCAACTGTCCAAGGGTCCTGTAAAATTCTTACTGAATTTCAAATGCTATTCATGAATTTGCAAAATAGAGATGTGGCACTATTTGGAAGAAGGTAAATATTGTTGCATATTGGATAAATCATATTCTTTAGATCTGGAAAAACATAGAGTTCTCTCAAAGTCCAAAGGAGACTGGCTGTTACTTGTTTAATCTTTTGAGTAAACCTAACAAATTGTACGTTTAGCATTTCAAGGATTGATAGAATACAGGTTGAGATTGGAGTCCCTATCATACTTGAAACTACAGAAATTGTAAAAGATGTTTTCTGCTGTCGTGGACTGACAGATTTTTCTAAGCTGAGTATTCTATAGGGTATGGAATAATTTTGTCTTTCCTTCTCTCTTTTTCCTCCTCAGGGGTTTTTAGCAAAGGATCTCCAAGCAGAAGCACTAAAACAGCTGGACAAGAGGATAAAAGGAACTGCAGAGCAGTTCATGAAAATCCTGGAGCAGATTGATGCCATTGTAAGTAAATAACCACAGAAGAGGGTCAAATCCCAACAGAAACTTACTGCTAAGACTATATCTTTCTTGTAATTTATTTAATATTTTAAAATAGTAAAAAATTTATTTTGGCTTTGAAAATTAGTTAATTGGTTTGCTCATTTTTTCTTTAATATCCAGCTCTTGCCCCTGTATGTCTCCAAAAGACTACTTGGCAGCATCTATTTCTAAATGGTGACATTAATGCCTGTGCATGCATCCCCATTCTACAGAAGAGCTTCATTTGGGGCAGCAGCCTGTTAAGACTACATGAAATGGGTATCCTTTACTCAAGTTTTACCCTTTTAGTTTGTCTTGGCAAACTTTTATGTTAAACTTCATGCTAACAGTAAAGGTCTGGAAAAAAAAAACCAAAACCAGATACACTTTGTATTCTATATCGCATAGGAACAAGGAGGTCCTGAAGAGCGAAGAATTTTCTGGTCAGTCGTATGTGGACTGGCAGTACTTTTATTTGAGATGCCTGCATATTGAGGACTGGATTCTTTCTTTGGAGTGTACTGGGGTATATCCAAGTGCTTCACAGTCATTAATGGATCATAACCTTACAGCATATTTCCAGAGTATAATATGTATCTTCCTGCATCATGTAGTAGCTGAGAGCTAGGTGAGAATAAGGGACTTGCGCAGAGATAAATAGAAGATTGTGGCAACTAGGGTATTTCCATATTCTGTTTCTCTGTCTGCTGGTCATTCTCTGTAAACTTCATTGTATAGTTATGTTGCCTATCACGATCATAATATCCTGTTCTGAAGGAAAAATGCTGCTTTTCTGTAGTAGTGATGTCTTTGGGTCTACTCCTTTATACAGTGACCCTTTATGGGATTGTTTCAGAAAGATTCCATGCAAATACCTATAACTGGTGAACCAAATGTAGTTTAATTGATGGACACTTTGAAAAAGTTTAGCAGCAGACTAAATCAAAGAGTAATAATTTGAATTGGCCATCATCAAATGCTATACAATATGGATGTGTTCCTAGGAATGGTGGGGAGCTCATTAACTCATTTCCTCCTTTCATATTGTGCACCTTTAATGGTAAACTAGCCTTTGTTGTTTGTTATACCCAACAGTTCTTAAATACTTTTTTGAATTGTAATACGCTAAGTGTGTTAAAGTCTTAAAATTTCTCTTTCCTTTTCTGCCTCATAAAGAGGAAGATATTTTGCTGATAGTTCCTGAATGCTGTTAGACATACAGACTTCATATAACCGATTCCCTGTTTGAAGTGGCAGATCTAATATGTGTTATTATGGAAACAGCATGCGTGACAAGTGTTACAATTGGATGGGATTAAAGCTTATTTCTGATCCCTTCAACTTCTGATACTAAGTCCTATCTAGAAAAAAGTCAGTACTTGTATGCTGATGTACGGTTCTGGAACCCAGCAAGCAGCCTTGAAAAACCCTTTCACTGCTTCCTAATTAATCCAAACTGAATTTCCCAAGTTCATTTTTGATTCCGGTACTTTTTGCATGGCTTAAACAGAAAGCATGCTATTATCTATCTCCTTATCCAAAATACTTTAAATAGTACTGGACAAGGGACTTTCAGGTTTAGTACAAGATTTTAGAAGACTTATAACCTAGAGGCCTCATATTTAGATTTAGGAAATAACGGAGTCCTTGTGCCTCAGTTTTGTCTCTTGTGGAAGTGGAGCAGCCAGAGCTAAAACTAATTATAACTAATATGTTGTAATATTTGTAATAGTTGTTTGCTACTTTGTTGTATAAGAGCCTATGACATTGATGAGCCTCATTTTTTTTAAACCAAGAAAGAAGTGAGGGTTTTCATTACCAGTGATTGAAGTTATGTTCCGCATACCAAAGTCCATATTTATTTGTTTTAATATACGAAGGTGGCTGTGTTTTTTGTCATGAAAACTGAACTTCTGTGCAACTTCTGTGAAATCTTGCAGATGAGATAAATGTAGTTGGGTGGAATCTTTACAAAAAATGTAGCTGTTCAGTGTACTGGTGTTAGACCAGAACAGATGAACAGGCCACCAACTTCCTGAGGCATTACTTAGCTGTACTGTAGTTGTGCAATATACAGAGATAGCAACACAGAAGGGTAATGAGGTATGTATATGAACAATAAATAGGTTCCACTCAAGTAAAAAATGGTAAATAGAAATGCAAAGCAGAAAAACGTAAAGCTTCCAGAAAGTATTTTATCTGTATCTCAGAATTGTTTTATACAGTATTAGTATTCTTTTTGTTTAGCCAAGTAAAAAGCAAGTTCTGACAAATCTCTTAAATGCTGTTGACCATGTAGATGTGCTATTGATGCAATCAACAGCATGTTAAAAAAAGATAAGGGGGGGGAAAAGTGACCGAGTGAGCTGTTTTCTGCTAAGACAGAAGAGTGGATGCATTGTAGAAGTGAAACATACCAGCAAGCTCACACTGTAAATGTTTCAGTTTGTTTCTTTGGCAGAATTGTTGTGAAAGCTCTTTAAAGTGTCTGGGCTGTCACACATTGTTTGGATCAATCAAAAACATCTAGCTTGATACAAAATGAGATTTGTATGGATATAGAGAGCTAAGGGTGAGGAAGCCTGCATATTGTTTTCTATCTATTCTAGGGGTGTTACCCTTTTACTGTTAGCAGGCAAGCTCATTAATTAGAGGAGCTGAGTTTGGAACTACTACAGTTTTTTTTTACTAGAGCCCATGTGTTCAACAGCTATGAATTTAAAAGAAGTGGTTTAGGAAGTGGAGAAGTAGGTCGGTAGTTATACAATATTGGGGTGGGAGAGAAAAAATACAGTGTTGTCACTGCCAGAGGTGTGAAAGGAAAGTCTTGAAGGGATGCTTTTGGGTAGAGTAGCTGTAACTTAAACATTTTAACATTAAATTGTTTAAATAGGTACTGCTTCCACAGCAGGAAGGGTGGAAGGATCTTATGAGCATCTTACAAATTTTTGAATGCTGTGGCACAGTCAGATGTTCCCATAAGCCACAGATCTTTGAAGTTTTCTTCAGGAGGAATACAAATTTAGTCTTGTTCAACAGTTGAAGATTTGTGTGTGCGCATCACCAGAAATACCATTTATTTCAGCCGTTAAAACATTTTGTCCAGGAGTAAAAGTCAAAGTACACTACTTATTACAAATCTTAGTGAGTAGAACACAGAAAATTCTTGGCTTGATCAGCTGGCACAGTCTTTTAAATAACTGGAAGGCTTTTTCAAGAAGAAAGAAGGAGGAAAGCTTTTCTGAGATCAGCAGGAAAATTTAAATCCACAGTTAAGACACTATGTATTTCTTGTGAGCCTGCTCTAATTTACATGAAGTCTGTCACCAGTATTGCAGTCTGAGAGATTACTTTGTTCTCATGATGATTTCTTATTAAATGGCAGATTGGTAATCTAGAAAGACAATATTGCAGAGAGCATAGTGTTCCAACAACTGAAAAAAAAAAAAAAGCTTTCTCTTCTGAAATACCAGTCCCTGATTATGTTTACATAAATTCATGACAAAATCATCTGTCAAATTGCATGTATCAGTATTGAGGACATTGATAACATTACTGACTCATAATTATGTTCTGGTGGCCCATCCTCCTTTCTTGAGGATTTGTTTTGGCTATAATTCTGCTGTAAAACTTACTTAAATCACTGTGCTGTTCTGATGAAGCTTTTTTCACTGTCTCCTTGTCCCTGGTATACTTGTCATCTGGTAAATCAATAACAAATTAACATTTCAAGGACTAAAAGAAAGAAGTATTCTGAAAACAACATCATTGTGCCTGTAACAGACATTTCCCAGGCTTCTGGGAAGTTTTGCCACTTACAATAAGATGAGAACTTCTTACTAAACCTTTGAATTTATCTGTATAAATAAACATTTGATAAGCATTTCTTATTATAATTCTTAAATCTCTTAGCATGAATCATAAATATAAAATCAAAGCTTCAGGGGAAATTTTTTCTAGAGCACAAGGAGAATGAAAATACTATCATCCCTCAGTGAGGGTAGAACGCATAGTTACCCCTTCTGTATTCAGAAAACCCATTGACAAATGCTGCCATTTAATAGCTGCTTTTAAAGAAGCTACTCAGACAGACATCTATTTAGATGAAAAAGATTGTGTCACCATAACGTGCTTACCCAATCTACCAATTTGTTTAACAATCAGTTAAAAAAAAAAAGTGAAGGGCTGGTAGTCAATAAAAACTGCACACTAAAATACTGTATGTTGTTTTGGATTTTTAAAAGAAACTAACAAAAAAGCTTCTTGTTAGATGGATGGGGTGTCAGCAAAAAATCCTTTTTTGCAACTGATTAGCATTGTTGGTTTTTTTTTTTTTTTCCTATTTGATAACAAAGGAGAAATGTTTCTAGCTGTTACTGCTAGTAACTGCTAGTTTAGGAGATTGCCTGTTTTAAGAATGGTGTCCCTTTGGTTCTGATAACATAATCACAAATAATAAATTTTACTAGTATTTGATTTGTTTATTAACTGACTACACTGCTATAAAGTGGATTCAGGCATCAGATATTACCTACTGGGGTCTATGGTTTGGGAAATAAGAAATAGCCAGAGGAGAACAAAGATGTGGCAGTAACATTAAGCTTAAAAATCGTTGTTGGAAGCGCTTCCAAAACAAATGGAACTTGAGCAGAGCTGAAGGTGATGTTCTGTGGCAAAGGGAGGTGGTTTTATTAGGAGATCAGCTGTGAGAGGGGAAAGAAATGACAAGAGAGTCTGTATTTTCTAAGCAGCAGTGCTCAGGAGAGAGGGATGCTAGGTCTGTAGTTAAAAGAACACTCAAGAATAGAGAGAATCTAGAGGCAGGAAAACGCACACATGAATTTATTACTGTGTAAATGGTGATTGGTTTTAAGGATTTCCTGTACAAAGCATGAGTGTTGTGCATCCGAAAGAAGAGTCTTTGAGGATGTAACGTGTGTGTGTGTCTGCAGTGCATCTTGTCGGTGTATCTGCAGGGTGAGAACTCATGAAGACATGTGGTTAAGCAACTCTGAATTTGGGAGTGTGGGGTGGGAGGTAACCACTGGTAACAAGGGGGACTCGGGCTCTGTTTCTGGGTGTATGGGGAGAGGATAAAGAACCCGTGCCCAGGAGTTCTACAGAAGTTGCTGGGGTGAAGCCAGCACTGCAATCACTTTTGAAAGTTTAAGACCAAGGACTGTGAGACTTGAGCAGGGTTTTGTCACAGAGAAAGTGCAATGCAAAGAGGAGAGCTGCTATAAAAGGAAGAATATGCTGTGCAGTAGAAAGCCATATACTAATCCAAACTACTGCTCTGCAAGCAATGCTAGCACCAAAATGTAGATTTGGCAAGAGTTTTGCATACGCGCTGCCTAGGCTTAAGCTACTCCTTCTTTAATTAAATTTGATTTTAATTAAATATGGAAATGTTATTGTGACTTAAGGTTTATTGCCAGCTTCACCTGTTAAACCCTGAATAGTTGGACAACGTATTCCTGGAGAGGAGACGTAAGCTGACTAAGGTAAAACAGAGAGACTGTGAGATTTAATTTGATGTTAAGATTTATAAACTTTACTAATTTGATTGCAAAATACCTTTTGAGCAGCTTGATAAGTTAGTACATTTAGGCCTTCCAATTCCATGTCTTTGCCAAGGAGATTACAAGGTGTGATTTGAAAAAAAAAAACCAAAAAAAAAAACCAGCTACGATGGCATGCAAGTAAACATAGGAGTTTGCACGCACAGATGTAATTAAAAAGAACAGTTTTGAAAAATGTTTTCAAAAACAGAAATAGTCTGAATGTCTTCCCTACACTTAAATTTCAAATTTTCCTCCAGTTACCAAGATGTGTTTTAGAAACAGACTTTGTGTGGTAAGCCCAGCTGGAGTTCCGTGTCTGCTATTGAAAGTTAACTTAGGCCTGTTCTGGTGATAGGAAATTGTTTGTTAATTTGCTATTTCAGATTGGTAGGAATATTTGCATAGGCCAGAATCTCTTTCAGAAAGCACAGCCTGAAGTAAGTACTCAGCAAAGGGAGATGGGCAGTGTAACTGAGCTAGTGCATAATTTCATTTTTAATTTGATTATTAAGAAATTCCAAGTCATGGAAAACTTCAAGGCATAGAAGAATTTTTGTGACAGTGAGATAACATCTTCATTTTCTGGTGAGAATCAGCTATTAATAATTAGGCCTAACTGATCTTTGTTCTTTCAGGCTATTACATATATGGATTCAAAATAGTACACATCAAATACTCTTTATGCTAAATGTTTCTTGTCATATATTATTAATTTTAAAAAGTGAATTGTGTTGTTGAAAACCAAGGGGAAAATAGGAATGTTTTCTCGTGTGGTTACACGGTCCTATGTTTAGAATAGTTCATATAACTTTATAATATTTTTTTAAACTTTTTTTTTCCCTGTGACAACTATAAGTACTCTGAAGGCTGCCTTTTTCATTTGTGAGCTAGAACTGGTGTTTGAAGAGAATTCACCCACAGCTTTAAACTAACTTCTCAGTTGTTTTGTAATGTCTTTGGAGCATTCAGTTTCTGAAAGAAAATCATGGAATACAACCTTTTCAGTGTCCTGCTTATTGGGAGGACACATGCAGGTTTAGCATGCTACAGTGAGCAATGGCTTATTGCAGTACAGAGTAGTAGAAAATACACTTTGTAAAGAGCAAAGTAGCCTCCAAAATGAACAATTTTAAAAAAGCTGTGCTTTGGAAAGTGGATATATGCCACCTAGTGAAAAAGAGTTTTCATTTTAGGCAGACCATTGTTGAAAAAGTAATAACAGCTTCTGAACCGATCCTGTGCTGTAAATCCAATGAAGTAAGGCGACATTACATAAGTGAACAAAGTGACTAGCATAGAACAGGCTCTTGTCAGAGAATTTACATTGTGCATGACAGATTCCTGGCATTAACCTGGTAACTTACTTTCAAAGCTACTTCTCCTCCTCTTTCTCACAAAATAAGAGAATTTGGAAAGGATAGATAGGTGATGGAATGCATCTTAGGACAAACTGAAGAGTGGGTTTGTCCACTCTTCAGGACATAATAAGAGGATTAATATCAATTAGAAAAAACCCAAAGCTGTAACTTTTAGTTTTTAGACACTTCTGTCCCTGCGTTTAAGATAACACTGCACCAGTTTGCATTTGGAAGGGTATCTCCTTTAATCTGCATACTGACCTCTCTTGTGTCTCTGATGCTGATAATCATTTTTCAACCTGAAAGAAATATGACCAGTTTGTGATTCTGTTTCAGGAGGTGCAGCGTGACATAAAAGCTCTCTGCAAGGCAAATACCTTTTCTGATCTTGAAGGGAAGTGTTAGAAGTTGGTATGAGTTTTATCCAGCTTAACAATGCTGCTGCTTGGAAAAATTGGTACTGGAACAACAGAAATGGAAGCTTGGAACTACAGGAATAGAAGATTCCTTCTCTTACCCATCTTCCAAAAGCAAACTAACAAAATAAACCAAAAAAACTGATCCTGGGAAGAGGTTAGTGTAGTAGTTGTTACTCCCACTTCCAACTTCCATACTCTCCTAGGATACAAGAAGCAGCATTGTGCCAGCTGAGTGTAAGAGTGAGAAGGATTTTAAATCTGAAGTTTATGTAGAAGTAATAGTTTGGGTTTGGTTTGGAAGGGACCTTTAAAAGTCATTGCAGGGGGGTTGGACTAGATGACATCTTCAACTAGATCAGGTTGCTCAGAGCCCCGTCCAACCTGACCTTGAATGTTTCCAGGGATGGGGCATCTACCACCTCTCTGGGCAACCTGTGCCAGGGTTTCACCACTCTCACCATAAAAATTTCTTCCTTATATCTAGTCTGAATTTACCCTCTTTTAGTTTAAAACCATTACCCCTTGTTCCTATCGCTACAGGCCCTGCTAAAAAGTTTGCCCCCACCTTTCTTATAAGTCCCCTTTAAGTATTGAAAGGCCACCATAAGGTGTCCCCGGAGCCTTCTCTTCTCCAGGCTGAACAACCCCAACCCTTTCAGCCTTTCTTCATAGGATAGGTGTTCCATCCCTCTGATCATTTTTGCGGCGCTCCTCTGGACCCGCTCCAACAGGTCCATGTCTTTCCTGTGCTGAGGACTCCAGAGCTGGACACAGTACTCCAGGTGGGGTCTCACCAGAGCAGAACAGAGGGGTAGAATCGCCTCCCTTGACCTGCTGACCATGCTGCTGACCATCTTTTGATGCAGCCCAGGATATGTTTGGCTTTCTGGGCTGCAAATGCACATTGTTGGCTCCTGTCCAGCTTTTTATCCACCAGTACCCCCAAGTCCTTCTCGGCAGGGCTGCTCTCAATCCCTTCATCCCCCAGCCTGTATTGATACCAGGGGTTGCCCCAGCCCAGGGGCAGGACTTTGCACTTGGCCTTGTTGAACCTCATGAGGTTCCATGATCTTCCCAGGCACAGAGGTGAGGCTGACAGGTTGGTAGTTCCCAGGGTCCTCCTTTCTACCCTTTTTAAAGATTAGTTCTATGTTTCCCTTTTTCCAGTCATTGGGGACTTCACCTGACTGCCATGACTTTCCAAATATCATGGAGAGTGGCTTGGCAACTACATCAGCCAGTTTCCTCAGGACTCTGGGATGCATCTTGTCAGGTCCCATAGACTTATGTATGTTCAGGTTCCTCAGGTGATCATGAACCTGATCTTCTCTTACAGTGGGACAGACTTTGCTCTGCCAGTCCCTGTCTTGCGGTCCATCCACTCGAGAGGTGTGGAAAGAGAAGTTGCCAGTGAAGACTGAGGCAAAAGAGTTAGTTGTTGAGTACCTCAGCCTTCTCCTCATCCGTTGTTACCAGTTTGCCAGTTGTGTTCATGGGGACGGGGGGGTACGCTTTCTTTCACGTTCCTTTTCTGGCTGACGTAGTTGTAGAAGCCCTTCTTATTATTCTTTTTGGCAATTCTTGCCACGTTCAGCTCCAGCTGTGTCTTGGCCCTTCTGACCCCATCCCAGCACAACTGGGGATACCTGTCTCTGCTTCCACTGCCTGTGCATTTCCTTCTTGGCCTTTAGTTTGACCAGCCAGTCTTGACTCATCCATGCCAGTCTCTTGCTTTCCTGTCCTGATTTCTTACACTTGGGGATCAAGAGCTCTTGTGCTCTATGGAAAGTGTCCTTAAAGTTCTGCCAGCTCTATTCTGCTCCCTTGTCCCTGAGGGCAGTTTCCCAGGGGGTCCTTTTGACTAACTCCTTGAAGAGCTGGAAGTTTGCTTTCCTAAAATTCCGGGTCCTGACTTTACTCTTCGCCTGACCCATATCCCTCAGGACGGCAAACTCCACAAGTGCATGATCACTGCAGCCTGGGCTGCCCCCAGTCTTGACTTCTCTTAGGAGCTCACTTGCATTGGTGACCATCAGGTCTAGTATCATCCCCTCTGGTAGGGCTGTCTATTGCCTGGCTTAAGAATTTATCCTTAATGCATTCCTGGAGTCTTCTGAGTTGCCTACAGCTCACCGTGCTGCTTTTCCAGCAGATGTTGGGGTGGTTGAAGTCCCCAGCAGGACGAGAGCCTGCAAGTGCTATGCCTTCTGTAGCTGGAGTAAGAAGGTTTCATCAATGGGTTCCCCTTGATCAGGGGATGCATGTAAACACCAACCACAAGGTTGCTTTTATTGCCTCGGTCTCTGATTCTTACCCATAAGCTTTCAAACTGCTCTTGGCTATTCTTCAGAGACAGCTCGTCACACTCTATCCATTTCTTGTAGAGGGCGATGCCTCTGCCCCTCCTTCCTCACCCGTCTCTTCTGAACAGCCTGTAGCCATCGATAGCCGCACGCCAGTCATGGGACTCGTCCCACCAAGTTTCAGTAATGGCAACTAGGTCGTAGCTTTCTAGCAGCACGGTGTCTTCCAACTCCTCCCGTTTGTTGCCTGTGCTGCGTGCGTTGGTGTAGAGGCGCTTCAGCGGGGCTGTCGGCCGTGTCACCTTCTTAGAGGAACGCCCCTTAATTCCTTTGAGGTATTTCACTGGTGTTTCCCTGTTGGCTCCTATCACCTCAGGAGCCCCTGGGTCATCACCGTAAGACTTCAGGCACGCTCCAGTGTACCCAGCATGTCTCAGAGCAACAGGCTGAGGGCTCTCGCTGGCACATCCTCCCTCTAACCTTGGCGTTTCATCCCACAGCTTGTCACGGGCAAGGCTGATATTATCCCCCGTCCCCCTTCAAGTCTAGTTTAAAGCTCTGTCAATGAGCCCTGCTAGCTCGTGAGCAAAGACCCTCTCCCTGCTTGGAGAAAAGTGAATCCCATCTGACACCAGCAGGCCTGGTGCCGTGTAGGCCATCCCATTATCGAAAAACCCAAAATTGTAGTGGTGACACCAGCCACGGAGCCATGTATTAATAGACTGGGTCCATCTGTTTCTTCCAGCGTCGCTGCCCACAACTGGAAGGATAGAGGAAAAAATTACTTGTGCTCCAGATTCGCTTACTAACCGTCCCAAGGCCCTGAAGTTTCTTTTGATTGCCCTTGGAAATGTTAGAATGTGTCCCAGCTCACTCTGTTGCGTGGCCCTTTTCTCATCACCCATGGTTCTGGGAAAGTGTACTAAGCCTGGTGATTATTATTTCTTTGTCTGATATCACTTACGGTGTGCTAATTACTGCACAAACACTGGAGCAGTGTGATCCCTAGGATCTCAGGGATGCCTATGGTTTCACTTCCCATGATGGACTGTTTTTCTGGTGTGGAGTCTTGTGTATTTTTAACTCCTATATTAGGTTATGTATGAGACTCCTGTATTTAAGACCATATGTGTTTGGCTGGACACTAAAAGAGCACCTTTTTTTTTTTTTTTTTTTTTTTTTTTTTGAGTGTTATAAAAGATTATGTATCTAAACCTTTCAGTGGGGCTTGCACTTTAGCTGAAATGAAACAGAGTAGTATAGGGAAAACTCTATTCTTGATATGGAGTTAGGGTGGAAACTAAAAGGTATACCCAGTGAGAAACTCCAAAAATTTTTATGCATCTTCAACAGTGAGAGCACAGTGTTTCTAAGAATGTTCACATAAACTTTATAGAATGATAATCATCTGTATGGGTGTTTTACCTGTTACAAAAACCATCATAAACCTGAGCACCATTCCCCACCAACATCCCAATTTCACATAGCTCCAAAAGGACAAAGCATATAAGATTTGCTAAGATGACATACGTGAATATATTGGGTGGTAGCAGTACAGAAAATGATGCAGTTTAAATTAAAAGCTGTCAGCATGTAACACTTCACATCTGTTGCCTTCCATGACTAGGTTGCAGAGAAAATCAGATGCACAGCTTAAACAGACTGGCAATGCCTGCATTACTGGTGATACATTCTAATGATGGCGAGTGATTGAATTAACTTGTTTGTAAGAAATTAAATCATCTTATAGTCTCTGAAAAAAACTGAAGTTGAAGCTCAGCAGAACAGTTAACATACACCACAGTAGACAAAAGCAGTGTATGTAGTCTGTTGCTGTATGTTACCTAAAGACACGTGGTAAATTTGCTAGCTCAGTTCTTTGCGATCAGCATGCTGCATCCCTGACTTTTTGAATTTATAGTTTTTTCTTTTAAATTCTTTCTTGTGTAATCATCCTCACTGAGCAGGCATGGCATTTGCAGGATGCCTGTTCAGAGGATTCTTTGATACATTCAGTTTTTGCTGTAAGTTTAACATGTTAATTTCAACATGAAGCTGCATCAACTTGTTTGTTTATTTTACTGCAGAATCTGCCAGAGAATTTCAGTGATTGCAAACTGAAAAAGAAAGGGTTGGTGAAAAGGGTTCAGGTGAGTTTTTTGGGTTTTTTTTGTTTTCCATTAATGCTGGGCACTTGTATACCAAGAGTTTGTGAAAATGAGAGCTGTTTAGAGCCTAGATTTTTTTCAGTGTTCGTTCTTACCTTGGTATTTCTTATGGCCTGCCTTTGAGAGGTATTTAATATAGCATTATAATAAACAGCATACAAAAATACAGATTTTCATAGTTCATGCTGTTTTCAGATAACGTTTGTAATTTGCATTAGTGGTTGGCCTTATGGCTGCCTGATGACGTAAAGTAATTCTGATAACATGTAAAGAAAACAGGATCATTCCTCCTTTCCCACTCCTTGGTGGGCTGGAGTAACGAATGAGGTCTGGGCACAAGGATGCAGTCAACTCTAACTCCTGCTGGACCTTGCTAGAGGTGTTCTTTGGAAAATTTAGCTTCTATTGCAAGGTTCCAACTTTCTATGGAGAATAAGTCTCTAAAGTAAAATCTGTACAGAAGAGCAGCTTCTCTGGGGGGTGGGTTTTTTAATTGCTTTGCCATTGTATGCTGCTTATGAATTCCTAGGCATTGTTTCCTTAGAGACCTTGAACTGAAGGTTTGTTAATGAATACTGGAGTTCGTGTTTCTGTGTGTCGTCCCTCCCAAGTCAAACTTCCATAAATGATTGGTAATGCTACTCATATTACTGGCTTTATTTCTATTATGCTAGCTTCAGTCACAGGTTAGAGTCCTGAAAATTTTTTGTGAAAGCACCTTGCATTCATACATGGAGTTGAAAGGTTTTGTCTTATACTGTAACCTTATTAAATACTTTCCATTAATGTTTCCCAAATTTTTTAAAATAGCCATGTATTTAGAGGAAGCCCTACCAAGAAGTACTTCATATTACAAATGGTTTTTGTTACAGCTTTAGGGACAAAGCACTTTGTACTCAGATGGAGTTGAAAGGTTTTGTCTTATACTGTAACCTTATTAAATACTTTCCATTAATGTTTCCCAAATTTTTTAAAATAGCCATGTATTTAGAGGAAGCCCTACCAAGAAGTACTTCATATTACAAATGGTTTTTGTTACAGCTTTAGGGACAAAGCACTTTGTACTCAGTTACAGAGGTAAGTTCAGATAATGCAGATTGAAATGAAGACGATTGCTGGCGTAGCTATGTTATATGGGGCTCTGAACATGCTCTTGATTCCCTGTGCCTAGTCAAAGCAGCAAAACTTTGTAATAGAGGTATGGCTATAAACCTCATGACAAGTTACTAGAGCTCCACTCTCGGGTGAAGTTATTGCAGAAATAAGTGGGGCTTTGTATAAGAACTGCTGTTTAAATCATAAAACAGACTCTGTTGAGCAGAGATCAGAATTACTGATGTGCTTTTATAGGCACAGTGTTCTGCAGCTATAGGTTATGAAGCCTTTGAGGACTGAGAAGAATCTAAGGGGTTTCAGACCAGAGCTGTTAACAACAATTTGTTTTTCCAGAGCAAGAAAATGATGGCAAGTTATGCTTATTACTCTTAAGTATTCATGAAAGTGAGGGGGAGCTATTAACTGCCTTCTGTTGCTGGCAATCACATATCTTCCGGAATGGGGAGACAGATATAAAACACCTGCAGCCAGCAATCGCAGTTGTTACCACCTTGACTTTTTCATCCCTCAAATCCTTACAGAAGTGAGTTGATGCCAGCTCAAGGGGTTGGTTGAAGATAGACGATTCAAAACAGTGTGATGGTTGAGAAACCTTTACCTGGCACAACAGTTTGCTGCCCTAGAGGGAAGGAAGTTTCTTAATGTCATTTTACTGTAAATAACATTAAATATCTGGTTTGACTGTTAAAATCTAATGCAGACATAGCAAAACTGAGTGCAAGATGTGAATAGATAGTGGGAGAGTCCGCTCAGAAACTACAGCATACTCACATACATTGGAATTGGCATAAAAGAATTTATTGGCTTAAAGTGCTGGCGTGTTGTGCTGTGTACAGCACAAGCAAAGTGACTAGTGGCTGCTGGCTCTTAATTGCTGTGTGTGGGTTGCTATACTTGTAAGAACTTGTGGACAGGTTCTAAGAAAGCTTAAGGTGCTGTGGACTGCCCGTTTTGGAAAGGAGCCTTCTGTCTTTCAGGCACACCAGCTACTTACTGATAAAGATGAGGGTTCATGTTGCCCTGTAGTTCTGAGAAATAGAAGAAGCCTTGGTTTAATAATTCTAATTAAATAGAAAGCTTGTTTTAGGTTTGACTGAGTAGGTTTGTCACTCCCACCCTCGGCTACAGAAAGAAGTATGTGCTTTAGAAAGGAGTTTAAAAGTCATGTTCCAAATTGAAGCACTAACTTGTCTGAACCTTTATGATTCTTGTTGTTTATGAACTTTGCATCAACTCAAAGTACTTCAGCAGCAGGACTGGTGAGGATGGGCAGCCATGTTATTGCCTTATCAAATATCATGTTTCTGTTGGATTCTGGGTAAACAAAATTGTGAAAAGCTATTGTCAAAACAACTGGAAGGTGGTTATTGAGTTGTCGTCTTCAAATTCATGTTGGAAACTGCAGTTTCTGTTCTTAAGAAGTATCTACCATTGCTATAATTGCATCCCCAATAACATTTATTTGTTTCTTATTCTCAGGTTTTTCTTGCCCAGTGTGATACCATTGAAGGAAATATTGGTCAAGAAATGGACAAGCTACAGTCAAAGAATTTGGCACTGGCAGAATGAGGCATTGCCCTACTTAATTAGGAAACATAATTGCTCTATGAGCAAGAAGAAAAGTTTGCTCTTTGTTTTGGAGCACGTATTCAGCTTTTTTTTTTTTTTTTTTTTAAAGCCCAGTCTGTTAGACTGGTACCAGTCAATCATTTCTTGCTGGTTGTCTTGTTTGCCGCTTGGTTAGACTATTATTTTGAAAAGAAAATCCTTCCTGAAGAATGGCAGAAATAATCTTTGTGGTGAATTGTTATGTATCTTATGGACGAACGTTTAGTTAACTAAGTTATAAAGTTTGCAGTGATGGGCAATTTTGTCTGATATGTCTTTGAATTTATTTACAGCTCAAATCAAAGAAGGTCTATAATTGTACAAGTGCCATAAGTTGCAATTGTAGGACTTCAGCTTGATTGAAAAAGGCAAACTGAGACGACATCTGGGAGAGTCGAACATTCTAGTAGACAGTTCAGAGCAATAAAAAAACCTACGCATTTGTATCTACTTAATGTTTGTATGCATTTATAAATATAAGAAAGCTTGACTATAAGGGAGTCGTACCTATTTTAGCCTTAAATTGTCATAATAAATGGAATGTACTGTAACATGTATGGTACTTAATTTTGAGTGGTGCTTTAAGTTGTTACTGAGCTTGATACAGACATATGTCTTTTACATAGATTTCTGATGTACTGTGTTTTTTATAGATTATTCTTATTTTTATTGTTTGTGTTCCATCTTGAGTTATTGTGGGAAATGAAATGAGATTACTCATGCTGCTCATATACCAAGAATTCAGTTCAAGCAAGGTATAACTAAGGAGCTATTTTGAAAGGGTTTTTATACTTTTTTTCTGATTTTACTGAATTCATGATGCTATATTTAATGGAAAATTACAGTGATTATTTCTAGTCTGTTAAGGTAATCGGTGAATTTTTATAGCATGTTACAAAGTGACAGAACTTTATTTTAGCAATGCCATGTGACTTAGGGTTATGACTGATTCTCACAGTCAGATACGTGCCACACTTAGCCTTCTCTGTTAGGTGAAAAATAAGCTTTTGCAGGAGATAGTACCTGTCAGCAGGTACAGCTAACTTTGCGGTTGTTGGTCAGAGCCCGTAGCTAACATACCTATAGTGGGAATTGCCTTTTCACTGATGCTTCTGGTCCGTAGGTCAGTCATATATGCAGTGGCTGCTGCAGTAGTGACTGGTAAGGAGCCTGTTTCTGAGGGGGGAAAAAAAAGCTCTTTTGTCTCATCTGAGTCAGACTGAGGAGGTTTAGAAATGGCCCTTAGGTAGTGAGCCTTTATCCATATGTGACTGTTCTAAGATTAGCTTTGCTTTCCAGATAAAAACAGGGAATGTGTGTAAAAAGATGTTAACTTCTAGTAAGTTATAAACCATAAATAATACCTAAAGTATTATTATTAAAGTATTATCTCTGATGTTTGTAATTGGAGGAGCATTTATTTAGTGAAAAATGCCATTGGACAAATGAAGTGATAGCCCTGCATTAGAAAGGGTCACTTTTATGCTAAAAATGCCTTCTGACCATACCAAGATTGGAGTTGCCATATTTTTTACTCTTAACCAGTTTCTTCAAGGTTGTATTTTTTCCACATGTAACTCTCTTCTCAGCATCTGTGGAGGATTTTAAGGTCTAAACTCCTAGGAAGCTTGTCTATCATGTTAGGAAATGGTATGTTTGGTAGGACCGTGGATATTTTTTCCTAGGCTGCTATATTCTGGTCATGCTGCATTTTCCCAGCGCTTTAGAGTTAGGAGAAAGAAGAGTTGGTTGTAGCCATTTTTGTGAAGCCCTACCGAGCTTGGTGCTGCTTCTGGACCAGATTCAGCTGACTCGTAACCACCAGCAACGCTGTTGCCTAATTCAGGGGATGCAAAATTACCCACTTGCCTGTGATGGAAAGGATCCTCACCCTCTCAAATGTAAGTCCTCTAATGCATTGAAATTTCACAGGTGCATGTATAATAAGCAAAGTATCTTCTTGTGCCCATGAAGAGAACTGGGAGCTGTGGTCATGGCTAGGACTGTGTCCATTTCTGCTGCTCCTTTGTATTTTTTCTCTCTTGGGCAAGAACACTAAGGCTGTAGGCAGACACCATCTTCCCAGCACTCCCTTCCCAGGAACTTCTGCTTCTTGAGATGTGCCTGTGTGAGTACATCCTCAGCCTGTCTCAAAGCCAGGTGGATTCACTTTAAGATGTTCTATAGTAGGTCTTTTGATAATCTGCTACTTTGAGGCAGAGAGTGATGATGAACCTCTCCCACCAGCACATCTGGATTCAGCAAAGGGTGGGTGTCCTGAGCTAAAGTTACCTTACAGTGGTAATTCCTGGTATCAGAGTGTTTGGTTTCTGTGCCAAAAGTATGTGTGTGAAGATGAACTTTGCAGTATAAATTTTTTTGTCTTCCAAATGTAAAAATGAGTTGATTTGTTTTGGAAAATGGATGGTTGTATTTAGAGTTATCTAAGACCTTCTAGAGTGGGTTGACTTTTATACTTAGTTTTGAAAGAAGAGTCCTATACTTCATTTTTTCATAATAGCCTTAAATTTCAGTGAAAGCAAACCTCTGTGCTTTTGAAAAGTGCAGCAGGCTACAATTGCGGGAGGAAGGGGAAGGAAGAGGAGATTTTAAGTATTCTTCAGAATTTATAAAGGTAAACGTAGATCTTAATTAAGCTTAAACTATATTCTCACTGGTTCTGTAGTCTGGGTCTGCTGTGATACCTATTTTGCTACTGAATCATTTCCGCACCCCAGCCATCTGCCCTGATCATGTCAAAAGAGAAGTTACTCCCTTTTGCCTTAGTTGCATTTGCCCCATCGTCTTCCTCCAGTTGCTGCGTTGCTCTGGCTGTGTTTGCACATCTCAGATTTGCCCACGTGGGCAAAATATCTTACCGCGAAGTTTGTCTTTTTATGAAAATGGAAATCAAATCACACACTTCCTTGCCCCGTTTTCTCCCCCAGCTCCTGTAGGCTGGTGTGAGACGAACCAAACCCGACGTTCGGGGAGCGGCGGAGTCTGGAGCCGTGGGATGCCTTGGGAACAGCGTAAAACACGCTGCTTGTAGTGGCGTCCTGTGACCGAGTCGTCCTGAAGGTAATGTGGCTGTAAACCTGGAGTAACGCTTTTTTGACTTTTAACGGTCACGCGTGGTTTGGTGTGGAGTACTTGACGCTGTGGAACTTGGGGCTAGATTTTTGGGGGGTTATTTTATTGTACTATCATGAATGAAAAGGTAAAAATAAAATATGGAAAGTTCTCTGCTGTTCTTGGTCATGGTGCGCTTACTAAATGTTGTAGATGGGCTGTATTTTAGTGGGGAAAATGCGTGCTGCTGTCCGTGTCGCAGTGCGCGCTGTGTGGGCGAGTAGGAGGTGTTTGGGAGCGGGAGCTGCCCGTGCAAGGTCTCCCCAAAGGGAGCGGGGAATCAAAGCCTGAAATGTTCCCTGGAATGATCGGCAACAAGCTGAAAAAGAGGAGGAAAAAGAAAAAAAAAAAGTTGTTTGTTTGTTTGTTTTTAAAGCACTTTTCACAGTTGTGTTGCACACTGAGGTTTTCTCGATCTGGATGTATGGGATGTACTTTTTCTTATTATTTTTTTACTTATTTTGGGCAGGTCTGGGGGTGCGTTTTAGGGAACTTATTCAGAGACGTGGCCCACAGCTGGATTACCGTGCCCATCTAGTTCTGATGGTGCTCCAAAGGCTTAACTTCTGACAAACCTGATCAAGCCGGAGAATTTAATTCAGCTCCTGTGTTGAGATAATTTTCTCCTCCTCCTCCTCCTCCTCCTCTGGGGGCGGGCCTGGGCCTTCTGACCCCGCCCCGCCCCCCCCGAGCCCCGCCCCGGGGCGGGGCCTGCCGGCAGCCCCGCCCTCCCGCCGTGCGTGGCGCCGCGGGGCGGAGCCGCAGCCTGACTGCAGCCGGCGGTGCCGCCCGCGCGCTGTGCTCGCCGGGAGAAGATGGCGGCGGCCGGGGTGGGCCCGGGTCGGAAGCAGGTGCGGCAGGAAGAGCTGCGGCGCCTCATGCGGGAGAAGCAGCTGCAGAAGGCGGGAAAGAAGCGGATCGACTCGCCCTTCGCCAAATATCCTCGTCGCCGGGCTCCCTGGCCCTCGCCTCGGGGGCTGGCCCGTCGCGGTGTGAGGGAGGGAGGGAGGGAGGGGGTGTCCGGCCGGTGAGGGGCGGGTGTCCGCGCCGCAGCTCCCTGCTTCCCTTAACGGCGTCCGCCACGTACAACAGCCTGGGACACCTCAGCTGCACGCTGTGCAACGCGCCCGTGAAGAGCGAGCTGCTGTGGCAGACCCACGTCCTGGGCAAGCAGCACCGTGAGGTCAGCTGGGTTCCCGCCGGGCGGGCGGGGGGGGGGGGGGGGTTGCTGCTTTTTGAGGTGTGCGCTAATAGGGCACCGTTGAGCCTCTGCCGGGAGAGAGTTGTGTGAAAACAAGCCTGGTTGCTTCGTCTTGTTTTGTTTTCTTAACACCTATGTACCGATTGAAAGGCCAGCCCTTGAGAGAGTCGGCCCGCGGCTTTCCAGGGGCGTGCTCTTGGGATGAAGCTGTTCCGACGTTTAGCGACAGCGTTTAACTGTCGCTTGTCTGCAGCTCGGACTTGGAAACCCTCCTTGGGATTGCTTTGCTACCCGTATGTTACCAAGTGACAGCTTACACGTGGTTGAGAAAATACGCGCTTTTTTCTTCATAATTTAGCAGACAAGAATTTGTAAAACAATTTCAGCGAGCTTTTAACTTGGATGCAACCTTAAATGCGGTTTTTTTATCCTTTTAAGTTTTGCTGCTGCTTCTTAGCAGAAACTGAGAGATTGCATTTAATTTTACAAGTACTGAGAAGACCAAAAGAACTAAGGGGGTGCCTAGTTCATTGCCTGCATTCTGAGTAGATCATCGTGGGAAGGCACAGTGACATGTCTTTAATACTACTGCTGTGTTTTAATTTTAAAACACTTAATATTCCAGGACCTTAGGATGAGTCCAGCCTTCCTGCTCTTTCCTCCAGTGTTTTACGGCTGTAAATGTTACTGGTCTTGGTCTTTCCTTTCTTACTAGTACAACCTCCCTTCTGCAAGTGTCAATTCCTCTGCCCCCATGTCACATCATTCAAGAGGCTGACAGAAACATCGGTCTTGGTTTTGGTATTCATGATGTCTATTTCAGTGATCTTGCTCTAGAAAGATATTAGCTCACTTTAATAAACTGTTCTAAAAGTGCTGTATTTTAAGCTGCAATCCTGAATTTTGTACTTCTTTACAGAGAGTTGCAGAATTAAAAGGCACAAAGCAGACAGCAACTGGTTCAGCTGCTAGCACGTCATCTCATCCTGTCAAGAGAAAAACTGTTGACACAGAAAATACAGAGTTAAAGAAAGTAAAAGGTAAGGAGAGAAAAAAACTTATCTGGCACTTGCCAGAATCTAGCCATTTTATATCTTGAATGTCTTTGGTTTGGGTTTTTTTTCCCGTGGAAGTGAGTGTGAATACACAAGGCTGTTGAGTTAATGTCAGCCTGTTGCTGCTGAAAAGGGAAAAAGTCTGTCTTGCTCTTTCTCTGTGAGTTCGCTGATCAGGAGAGAACTGCACTTTTGGTAGTTTACCTAGTTTTCTTCTGGGTTATTGGGTTAAATTAGGTCATGGAGCTGTGGGCTTGGTCCAAACAGAACCAGAAACAGTGTAAGTTAAACAGTAGAAGCGCTTGCCCAGAAATGGTGTTAGTCCTTTTTAGTGGGATCAAGCCACTGGTTTATCTCAAACCATGCATAAAAGTTCATGCTAATGATAGTTAATTTTTTTGCCTTTGGTGCTACTAAACGTGTAAATATAAAATATGTGGAAGTGTGCATTTGTGAACTTGCTGCTGTAGTAGGAGTTTGTTTGAGGGATGTTTCTGTTAAAAGCATGGATTGTAAGAAGTGACTGTTGGCTGTTACACAGGTACAGACGAAAGCCCACATACGTCTACATCTGGGTAAGTAGATCTTATTACATATGAGTTTTTTGTAACTGTACCAACTGCTGCATTCTCTGTTGGTAAAAACTGCTGGTTTTCCTCGTCTGTCCTTCCTAGCCAAGGGTAAAGATTCAGAGAATCAGTAGATCCCTGCTTCTGCTCATTTTCTAACGTGGGTGTGTATTCCTGAACATGGCAGCATCTTCCTCAGTGCAGATGAGAAAATCATGGTATTAACTCTAGAGTCTCTGACAAAACAGAAATTCTTTTACTGTCACTGTCAGAGTTTTAAGGATTAATATGTGGTGGTACTATGCAGTTTTCTAGAATGAAAATAACTAGATCGTGGCATGCACTCTAATCTTTAATGTTAGCATACTGCAGAAGAGATGGTGGTCTGAAATTAAGACAAATTTTAAATGTGTACTTAAATATACATTTAAACTATATTTATTCACAGCAGCTACTAACAAATGTCATCAACAGATCTTTATTAAGATGTTTTTGTCACTTAAAATTCGTGTAAATGCATGTCATGCAGTTGGAACTCTCCCAAATATAGGAGTGTATTTGACTTCGATTTGGTTAAGCATCTTACTGCCACTAAAGATTTCTGGTGGTATTTGGACATCTTTGTGGGGTTGGTAGATGTCACAGGAGGCCTGCAGGTCTCCTGTACACTTCTTCACAGGATAAATTATTATTATCTTGCATAGCTACTACATGCTGTTTACCTTGATAGTAGAAAACACTTACCTTGTAGAAATTCTGAGTGTGTGTGCAAAATTAACAGTTGAGAGATTTGTTCAGTATTAAACTGATCGGTATGATTATTTTAAAGTATAACCTGGAAAAATGTTTGCCTCGGAGGCTTGCAGCTATTATAAGCAAATCTGGGTTTTCTCATTGCTGAGCCTGTGTGGCTCTTCTAAGCTGCAGTTCTGAGCAGCAGTAAGTCCCCCCGGTAAGTAGTTGTGTTATACATGAAGGTTATCAAGGTTTATATGACATTAGTGTGACTGTTGAACTATTAATTTTGTATTTAATGTGTTCACAGCAGGTATACTGATGTAAGTAACTTCGAATGCGGAGATGGAATCTCCTAAGCTGCCATTCCTCCAAATGCACTTTGTTTTGGGATATTTTTATTAATGTTTCTGATATTGAATACTCAAATACAAAAGTGGAACTGAAATGTGTTTTCAGAATTAACCTGAGCATTTCTGGGGAACTTCAAATGAAGGCAACAAGCACGTGCTGCCTTCAGACAGTGGTTACGTGGGTAGCTGCGCAGTTTAGGGTATTGCACTGTATCTAAAAAGCTGTATTGCTCACAGGCTGAATAGGCTTCGGATGCTAGACCGTAACTGATTCTTGTGAAGTTTGAAATAATTATGTTGTCTGTTCTTTACTAGGCTACCAGCAGATTTTTTTGATGAAACAGAGCAAGATAGCGCGAACGAACAGCTTTCAAAGGGTCCAGGTCCCAGTTTATTGTCAGGAAATTACGATGATGATGATGATGAAGAGGAAGAGGAAGAACAAGATGAATCAAACAAATCTTCGGTTATGCATAAAACTGAAATTCCACCTCCAACTCAAGAAGTAATAGCTAATTCTCTGCCTGCAGGTAATGCTGACTGAAATAGTAAGTGATTCAGTAAGGAAAAATTGTGTTTTAACTGATGATGGAAGGGTTTTCGTTTATTTTTCTAATTATTGCTATTAGCTGGTTAGCGTGTGTAGAGAAAGGAGATTCTTTGCTAGTTTTTTATTGTGTGGTGTTTTCTCAGCATGCTTATTGGTTTTATGTTCTAATTGTTTGAGGCTGTCAGACGAAATAATGTCTGTCTGTTCTTCCCTTGATTCAGTAAGGTATTAATTGAAATTCTTGTCTAGTCAGAATTTTATAAAGAAGCTTGAACAGTTGTTCTTTTTGTTCATAGGCTTCTGTCCTTTCTTATAGACTTCTTTGACAGCAAAACTACAGCTGCTCCTATAGTTTCCCATTCAGGATCCATACAGAAAGCAGAGATACAAGAGAAGGTAGTGGAAAGGTAAGCAGTCAAATTAAATATTTTTAGGTTTGGGAACTGTAAATAAATGTTGTTCTTCCAGGAAATGCAGATTGTGATCACTTAGAAATCTGTCATATTGTTAACTTGTATTTGGAATAATTTGTGTGTATGTCAGCCTCTGGCATTATTTCAGACAGGTATTTCACACTGTAGGGGCAGGATAAGAGGTGGAGCAATATGTCATACAGTGTCTGTTAGACATCTATTTGCAAATTTTAACGCAGGGTACTTTGGAAGCTTAATGTCAACCACTGCTTTTAACTGTTTAAAGAAAACCATTTGCTTGTTCTGTAGTAATGGTTCAGCTCACTTGAGCACTTTTTTAGACAGTGGTTTCAGCTTTCAGAAGTAGAGACTGTGCTGTTAAAATGTTTGTGTGCTCAGCACACTGGAAAGAATAGTTTAAGAAGCCTAAGCTGTAGCTCTTTTTTTGACAGTGAGATTTAAATCTGTCTGTGCAGTTCCTTTTAAGTTACTTAAGACCAAACTGAAGAAGCAGGTTTTGATGGTTGTAGGTAAAACTTGGGGTGTAAAAAACTTGCTCCATTTCTAGGTCCTTTCATAAAAGATTATGGATTTTATTCTTGACTATTTTTAACTCTACAATAAAGCAGGTTGTGAAGTGTTAACTTTAGGATAATAGTAATCAAACATTTCAGGAAAGAAAACACTGCTGAAGCTTTGCCAGAAGGTTTCTTTGATGATCCTGAAGTGGACGCAAAAGTAAGTGATCTGCTCTTTTCATGCTGTTGGGTTTATTTCTGCCCGTTGTAAAGATTTTTCTAAGTAGTGAGGATGCTTTTCCAGGTAATTAGTCATACCAGAATATAAGGAACGGACTGAACTATTTAGAATAGAATAGACTATATCAGTTGGAAGGGACCTACAACGATTATCTAGTCTAACTGCTTGACCAATTCAGGGCTGACCAAAAGTTAAAGCATGCTGTTAAGGGCATTGTCCAAAAGCCCCTTAAACACCGACAGGCTTGGGTCATCGACCACCTCTCTAGGAAGCCCATTCCAGTGTTTGACTAGCCTCTCAGTAAAGAAATGCTTCCTAATGTCCAGTGTAAACCTCCCCTGGCGCAGCTTTGAACCATTCATTCTCTATTAGAAAACATGAAAAGGGATGGAGGTGGGCAGGAAGACCTTGTTAAATCATCTCTCAGAAGGTATTTTTTGATTGTGGTTCCTTTGTGGCTCTTAAAGAAAACCAAAGAAATGTTATTTGTTGGTTAAAATGCTGGACTGAGATTTGGACAATCCACCTGTTGCTTTTATTTCTTTGAGTCATCCCAGGAAAAGCATTTCACCTAATTTGTACATCCAATTCTGCTTCGGAATTGAAGATATAAAAATAGTTCTCTAATGTCCTTTGAGGGATCCTGTTGAAAAGTATTAACAGTTACTATGTGACTGATACTATACATCCTGTTAGAATGAAAATAGCTAGGTTATGGCATGCGCTGTAATCTCTAGTACTGGCATACTACAACAGTGAACTTGGTCTTCAGCCCTCTTGTCTTTTATCACTATAGCTTTTTTTGATGCTCAGAAAAGAAATATGGGCATTCAACGTGTTTCTCAAAAAAAACCCAAAAAAACCCAAAACAAAAAAAACCCAAAAAACACCCCACAACTAAAAATCTTGAAATTTTGATCAAAATGATGCATACTTCCTTCAACTTGCACAGTACAGAATGATGACCAAAATAAACACTGATATTTGAAATACAAACTTTTTTGTTTGGTTTGGTTTGTAAAATTTGCCACAGATTTGATGGCTCTCCTGCTTGCTTTATTGAAATAATAGTGTTGTAGGCTCAAAGTCTTTTTTATTTTGCTTGAGTATATTTCCCTATTCACACTGTGGAAGGCTGCTGGTGTATTTAAATTGGATTGTGAGGTCGAGCCATGACTTCTGATTTGGAGACCTTCCAAATAATACCTCCTTATGTTCGGTTAGTCCCACTGTCCCAATCCCAAGCTTGGGTGTCTCTTATTTGCTCTGGCAAGATTCTTTTGGCACCACTCATGCCCACGTGTTGGCATATGTGAATAGTTTTGAATAATGACATTTTGAATACTGAAATATGTAGCTGAAAAAGCCATACCTTTTTGTTGTTGTTGTTGTTTTGATTTTTTTTTTTTTTTTTTTTTTTTGCATGTGACTAATTGGAGTGTTAAATTTTTCAAATACTTAGTTTCACCATGAGTTGGGAAACTTGTACAAAGTGGGAATGCCTAGCAGGCAAAGGAGAATCTGCTTATATCTGTGAGGACGCTGGTTAGTGATCTTTGTTCTGGTTATCACCTCAGCTGATAAAATTTACAAGTGGATACATGTTCCAATAAGCTCTTCCTTGAATTGCTTCCAGGTGCTCTTCTTTTTAATCAGTCCTTTCTAAGTTTAGCTAATATGCAGGGGAAGGAAAATGTTTGTGATTGCTTATGTTGAGTTGGCTGCAGTGATTCTGTGTTGGAATCCTATGCAAAATAATTATTTTCAGAATTAACAGTGAGCATTTGGAAGGGAGATTTTGCGCTTGAAAAATGTTGATTCTTTACATCAGGAATTTACAAAGCATATAAATTCTGGATTAGATAAATATTTCAAGGAAAAAATAATTTCTTTAGTGTTTAAATTTATTGTAAGAAATACAAATAATTATGAATTACAAAAGACAACCACAATGCGTAATAACACAGTACATACACATATGATAGAAATAATCACAGAACAGAAAAATGAAATGATGACTATTACTTCCCAGTATGTAGTTTGCTTGGAAGCTTCTAATTTATTCTATAAACTTAATTCATACTACTGGATTTTGTATAATCGTTCAGGAACAAAACATACCAAACTTTTCTTTAGCATGATGATGACTGATGTGTTACCAAAGGAGAGGAATGAATAAAGGAAAAATAAAACTAATGCAAAAAGATGGTGTTATGAATTATTCTGTTCAAACTGCTTAGTTCTCCTAGCTATATAATTTCCACCCAGTCCAGAGCCAGGCATCATCTGTCATCTAACATATGTTATATGCTGCATCTTCCACTCTTGAATTATGGAAGTTTTGGTTACACAGGTAGGTTATCTTGTTTATTTGCTCGTATTAAAAGCACAATCTGGTTTTGATTACCTTAGTTGTAGATGTTAAACACATTCTTACAGCTATTACTTTTTCAGCCTTCTTGTCTTAGTACTTAATGTAATCTACCACAGAAGAAAAAGCTTTGCATGTCATTAAAATTGGTATGTAGGTGTACTATTTCTTCTGTTAGCCAACAAAATTAGACTAGATTTGAAATATAGTCAGACTATCTAACACCAGTCAGAGTAGTGACTGAATCATTTGATGTGTTATGCCAAAGGCAAATAATTCAATGCTTTTTGGCTTGTGAGATAGCTACTATATATGATTGAACAGGCAGCTTACAGAATTTAAAAGTTATCACCCAACATAGTGAAATTACAGACCATCAAATTAACAGACCTAGTCACTTGTGTTACTCTGAACATTCCACACCATCCATTCTTAGTCAATTATTATTTAACGTTACAATCAAGGATGTTGTTTTAATCCAGGAATAGTCAGATTTTTCCTCCAAAACCATTGTGCAGCTGCACTCTCTTATACATTACTTGAATGGAAGTATGTTGACCAGACTTTTCTGAGAACACAGCATAATTTGTGCTATTTCTCCAGGTGTTTTACAGTGCCCCAAAGAGTCACTAGACATAAATTTTTAATAAGCCTGTTTTTTCATGTTCCTTAGGTGCGAAAAGTTGATGCTCCAAAGGATCAGATGGACAAAGAATGGGATGAATTTCAAAAGGCAATGCGACAGGTCAACACAGTAAGTAATGGAATCTATTTTTATTGATTCTAAATACTATACACAATAAGGAAAACAACAGTTTCATGCAGCTCTGCAAAATGACTGACATCTGCATTTGTCAGCTGTTTGTTGCAATGCAGTGTGTGGTTAAATGCACTTTATAAATGAGCAAAGGGTTCCTTCTATTTTCCTCTCAAGGGAAATAAAGTTGAAAAAACTTTTGATCAGGATCCAGTCATCAATATATATCTAGTTACATTTGTTAAACTGTATTTAAATAAGATGGCATATACTTCAGATCAGTGTCCTGTATCCAAACAGGACATAATTTTGGGTTCTTCTTTAGGTGAGATATTTTAACCTTGAAAAACATAGAACAAAACACCAACCGTTTGTCTGCCTTTTTCAAAAACAATCTATAAAGTGTAGGTAACCTGGGTTTTATGGTTAATTTAAATGTATTGGAAAGGAACCCCAAAATTTGGGAGGGACAAAAGATTTTGTGTGTGAGACACATAAGCTGGCCACAATTTTTCTGTACTTCCATTTTTTACTGTTCAGCATTGCATGGAAAGTCTTCCCGGAACAGGTTTTTATCTGCCCTTTTGTACAATATAAAACTGTGACTAACGATATCTGATGTTCTCAATCTTCCCCTAGAGTATTTGCTAGTTTTTTAACTTTAATTGTAAAGAATTGCTCATATGTCAACTGCTAAGAAAAGTGGTGAAAAAATTTATCATTGCTCATTTTAAAGCAGTCAGCACTATAAACAGAGCGAATGTTCATACAAAAGCAGTGGTGGATACATTTTGCTAGCATTAGCCATTCAGATAATTCTTCAGCTTAGAAGGAATCTTCTCAGTTATGCGTGGACCATTGATTGCATAGCATCTCCCAGACATTCAGATTTGAGAAAGTATATGCTGAAAAAAATAACAGGTTAGAAACACTTCGGGATCTAGTGGGAATATTTAACCAGTATTTTCAATAAGTGTGTGTAATTAAGTCCCAAGCATTGGGATATAGCTCCTATTTCAACCTCAGACTTTGGGTGTGCGTAGTTTGTTTATGCTCCATTTCAAATAGTAGTATATTGAAAAATTTGAAAAGTTAACCCCAAAGCAGCCAAACTACTTTTAGTTTTAAGAAAAAACATTTCCATTTCAAATTAAACCAGATCAGGTTTTTTCTGTATTTGCCTCCAGAGTCTTTTGTGAAGGTGGGAGTATACATATAGGAGACTAACATTGACTTGAGGTAGAGGGGAGAAAGGGAAGACACAGACATCAAAAAGGAACAACAGCGGAATTCAGGATGAAGGTGAATTTTCTTAGTGGTTTTCTGGTTTAGATTTCAGAAGCAATAGTGGCAGAAGAGGATGAGGAGGGACGACTAGATCGTCAGATTGGAGAAATTGATGAGCAGATGTAAGTAGATCAATTTTTCCTCAAACTTTCTGTTCTCCAGCAGTAATGGATCACTATTTGACTAGAGTGATAAAGACATTTTTAATTTGAATCTTCTGTGATAGTACCTTTCATTAATCACCTAAATAGACAGACTCCCTCAAATTGCTTAATGATACCTAATAAAAACATGAATTTTGGTGCAAATTTATTTGCAAAAGAGAGAATGCACTAGAATCACTGAAAGTACAGCAAGCAGGCATGGGCAAAATAAAGCAATAGAAGGCAAATTCTTTGAACAAACTGTCGCCCTCCCCCCTGTCAAATGTCTTAATTTGTACTTCCGTAAGAATTCTGATTGATGTAGAATTTATGTGAACATTTTTAAAAAACAAGGTCTGATATTCTGTATGCGATTAAAATTTCAATAATGAGATTTGGGTGGTTTGGCCATCCGTTTGCTGTACTGAAAATGTCCTGTTATGTGACTAACTCTCCTTGTTTCTAATGAAAGTTTATTTAAAGGTTTTGTTGAATGATGGACTTTATTACATGAAGTGGTTTTTTTTGTTTTGTTTTCTTGAAATGGTAGGTGTAGCAGTTGGATAAGCATTAGTTTAAACTCTAGGTAACCTGAAATACAGCTTAGTAGAACAGATTGTTCCCATTACCATGTATCTTAACACGTTGATTAACAGTGATTGTGGCAATGGTAGCAATTGAAAAGAAAAACATTAATTCTGATTTTAATGAACCTTGCAACAAAAAGAAGACACTAAAAATTAAAGCAACACTTAAGCTATCTGTACAGTTTTACATGCTACAGGTAATCAGCATATAACAACAGCAGCATTGGGTTCAAACTGAGCTTTGGTAGTACATGAATGTCTTTTAACAATGTTCATGTAATTTTGGAGAGGGCTTGATCTAAACCTGGCTGTCTTTGAGCATTCATTTTTCCCAGTAGTTTAGGATGCTATAGTACGTAGACCCAAATTCAGAAATTTGTAGAGAATTTGAAGTTTGTTAGCATAATTATTTTTCCCAAAAATAAAAGTTCCAAATAGACTTTTAAAGACTGTTTTTGTAGCTTTGTCTTCTGAGTGTATTTAAATTCGGGCTACTTCAAATTAAATTCAAAATCAGATTAATTCCAGTGACATTCATGTTTTCCTTTAGCCTTCAAATCTTCATCTGCCACTGCCTGTAAGTAATCATATTGCAGATATGCAAGGGGAAACAGGATCCAGATAATAATCTTTCCTTGTTGACTCTTCTAGCAAATAGGAATGAAAGAAGCAAAGATGTATTTAAATCTGGCTGATAGGACTTGGCATTTTCAACAAAATAGCCTGTTACAATGGCTAGAATAATTGTTATAAAACATATTTCCAGGACAGAACTTTTTAAGTAAATGGAAAACTGAAACTTGTGGATTGTGTTTACTTAAAATGTTCTGTTATAGCACACAGTAAGCAGATAAAGAATCTGAACACTTGTGCTGCTTTTCTTATTTTCAGAGATGCTGTCCCTAAGTTATCAAAATTGATAGCCAGTTGGTATCTCGCCTTTCTACCATATATGAAAACCATAAGTGAAGCAAAGAATGGCATCTCTTCCTCTGTGGAAGTGGATATTGGTTCTGTGTGCTTTTTTAAAAAATGATTTGTGGTCGTATTGCAGTTGTTAAATTCTTGGATTAGATCTAATTGCTAGAGAATTGACTACACCTCTCCTCTCATCTGGTCTGTTTCCACTTGATGAACACAGAGAAGGTGCACAAGCATATTGAAAGCTTATTTTTTCAATCGATGGGAAGCTAGCAAGTTGTTTTTATCCCAAGTTGGAGAAGCAAAATCCAGCACTGTAGAAAATCCAATTAATGTGGAAAGGCCACAAATGTTAATAGGTGGTTTACTTTTCAACAGTGAATGTTACCGCCGTGTTGAGCTTTTGCGTAACCGCCAGGATCTGATGAAGGAGAAGCTAAAGGAAGCCATGAGATTAAGAGCAACACAAGAGAAAGAGGATGAAGCTGTTGGTAGCGAAGATGAAGAAGAATTGCAGGATTTGCTGTCTCAAGACTGGCGGGTGAAAGGGGCTTTGTTGTAGCATTTCTGCAACATGGTTGATATTCTCTTTACCTCTCATGTTATTTCCATTGTTAGAAGTGAGATGCTTTTGTTGAATATTTATTTAAAGATGATTGTGAGATGGTAAAGAGCCAAGTGTATTAAAAACCCCCAGCTTTGTAGATCTACAGTGGTGTATTACTTGCTGTAAAAACTGTATATTGCAAATGTTTTACAATATTGAATGCACCTTTCCTATTAAAATTATTGGTTTCCTACCAGAGGTATTTTAATGGGATTAATAAGTAACTGAAGAATCTCTAAGGTTTTGGAAGCATTAGATATATCTGGCAATTTTGAGACTTGGGTTATTGTGTATAGAAGTAAAGGACTTGCAAAAGTGATGGTGTATGGAGTTTTCCCAGATTGGGGGGGTTAGGGAAAGGAAAATATTCTGCATTTATGTTATCTTAAAATTTATAAGTGCTCTTCCGTCCATTGCCCCAGCTCCCAATAAAATATGTACAGTTTTTTCAGGATCTGTTACAGTTTCTCTGTGTATGTAAGGACTAAGCTCAGAAATGTTGAGCTACAGCTTTTCCACAGATACTCTGTGATGTGCCATAGGCAGTGCTGAATATTTTTCTTTATAGTATCTTGTTTTGCTTAGTGCAGCCATAGTATAGCATACCTCATATTTCTTGAACCAGAGGGGTGAAAACACAATGGTTACATATTTGCATAACTAAATGAAAGGGTCACAAAATGCCAGAGAGGAAGGTACTGCACTGGAAACTGATGAGGTAAAATTTATCTAGCTGTAAATACTGGAAATTTTCTTAAGGTATCTTAGACACAGAGAGCATCTAAAATTGGTTTCTGTTCTGATAAACACAGATGAAGTAAAATCGAGAACCAACAAACTTGAGAAGACTGGAACATGGAAAGCAGAACTACCTTGAGCTTTGGTAAGTATCTCTCTTTTTTTTTTTTTTTTTCAATGAAGCATTTTTATTTTACTTTTGCAAATCTTAAAACATTTCAAATTTGCTGAGGACTTTTGAAAAAATAGGAGAAATGTGTGGTTTGAGATTTTTATCAAAAAAGCAAAAAAGTAAAGTTGTGAAAGAACAGCTTAACATTTTCCTTTTTTTTTTTTTTTTTTTAAAGATTCTAGTTTTAAAACAAGTTCGTGAGGTTTTAAAGGGAGAAACCAAGCTTTGTTCTTATGAGAGCATTCTAAATACTTGCCTCAAAGATGTTTACTAACCAACCAGTAAAGAGAAAAACTAAAGCTAGATGTTTGATTTGCCTGTTTCAGAAGAAAGACTTGATATGGTGGGAGCCCTTTCCATGTTGTGAGATGCCTTTTTACCACTCCTGGTTTCCGTGATCCTTGGGTTCAGCTCTTTCTTTATATTTCTAAAGCTGTCAAAATTCAAGCAATGGTCCTTAGCAGTTTGGTGCATCCATTTATTCCTGCTCACATATGCTGGCTTACAGCCACTGTTTTTTGGTTGATTTAATAACCATAAGTGTAAGTAGCTGTTACTTTAAGTTGCTAAAATGTTTGACGCAAAGCTGCAGTCTTAGGTGAATTAGTAGTGTTGCTGAGACAGCAACATTCAGATAGTATCGAAATAATGAATGTTTTGGCAAGTTGGAGAAAACTTAGTTGGGCCAAAACTGAAATAAAATTTGCTTATATAGCATGAAACATTTGAATATCAATGTATAAGGTGCCTATCATGCTGTGGTGAAAGATCTCTAGACCCCTTTATCACTATAAAGAGAACTTTCAGCTGAGAGGGTGACACAATATTAACAGGTAGACAGGTTTTGGTTTGTTTTTTTTTTTTTTTTCAAAACAAAACAAAAGACACTCCCCCAGTTTCACTCCTGAGAAGGGCTAAGCTAAGTTTCTAATTGTTCTACTTATCTTTGCTTTTCACTGACCTCATTCACCAAAGCATGCTAGCTTGTTAACACTGAACTTTAGAACCACTCTACATTTGGCTTAATGTCAGAGAAATAGAGGTGACTAAAGTCAGGTTACACTGAGTGTCATGGACATACATAGATGCTTTTACAGTATAAAAATGTTAATTTCTGAGCTTATAACTTACACTTCCATTTTGTACATATATCTGTAACTTTTGTTTTGTACATGAATATGCAAATCATGGTTTCAACTGCAGATAAATAGGAAAGGAACTAAGCATTAAAACAGTTCAGCTGTTTCAGTTCAGTTGCCCTCCTCTTTAGAGATATCTAGTGGCAAGAACCTAACCAGTGAGTTTAGTTACAGTACAGGGAGCTTGTACATTCAAATCCAAACGAGTGCAGCCTGTTGTTTTAATTATAAGAAATAGATGGCAGGAGTAAACACCAGATCACTCATTACTCTATTTGTTATCCTTGCATAACTTCTGTTGAAAGAGTAAAGATGATGAACGTGCCAGTGGGTGTACGTATTGCTGAGGAAGTAACTGACAGCATTGGTCCCTCTTGGCTGTTGCTTGTTCAGCAGTTGGTACTTTTTTCCATGGAGGAATCTCATAGTTCCACAATATTGTGTGCAACTGTACATTTCTTCAACATTTGAAACAAAGCTTTTAGAGAGCTCTGTGAAGAAGATAGGAGTGACTTTGCTATCTGTGTCCTGTGTGACCGTTGATGTACACGTGCTGTTGTGTCAAGAACGCAAGAAATCATCCTGCTTTTTAGCAATGAAAGTAGCATGGCTGTAAGGGAGAAGAGGGAATTATCCCAACCTTACTGAATAGTCAAGCTAATTTATCAAGGTAAATGATCTCCTGTGTCTTAGAAAAACATAGGCATAATGAATTTATATTTTAAGTCTGTCATCAGTTTTAGAAAACAATTTTATGAACTTCTGATGAGCTATTCAGCTAGACGATTACCCAGAGCAAATAATTGTTTTTAAAAATACATACTTCCTTAATTTCTTTCTAACTTCTTAACTTTCTTGAATTCTATTTTTAAACAAAACAAGATGAAAGCAATCCTAATAACTAGCTCTGTCCATAGCCACTATTAAAAATGAGGTTTTAATATCTGGCACAGTAGAATTGAGAAGAGTATTTTAATTCTCTGATCTCCAGGACATCCAGAAAACTGAAGAATCAGAATTAAGGAGGAAGACTTAGCATTTGTAATCCTTATTTATTGATATAATAATGGAGAGTGTTGCCCAAATTCAAGAACTGTGGAATTTCATGCCACCAAAAAATAGTTGCGATTCCCCAGCACAGTGGTTTTGAAACTGGTAAGTAACTTCCAGGGCCAAAATGTGCGTGCGCGCGTGCGTGTTTGAAGTGGAGTTCCAAGTAGCAGCTCTGCAGGGAGCAGCTAACTGCAGCTGCAACTGCCAATTGTTGGTAGTTAGCTGTTCTTTGGCAAGTGCAATCAATCACAAATGGTAGTCTGTGTGCTAACTTCTCTCCCACCATGGAAGAAATAAGCTGTTGCTGTCATGACTTCGAAGTAGATGTGGAAAAAAGGGCTGTATTTGGTACAGAGGAGCCCAAAAGTGATTGCGCAAAAACAACCAAAGCAAACCAAAATAACAACAAACAACAAAACAGTGGTCTCATTTGCTAACATGATTGTTTGTCATTCCTTCACTAAAGCATATAAATATAAAATTTGCTCTGAATTACAAATACTGGTTAAAGAGCACATTAACATTAGTTTTGGTCAGGCCCCCTGCCAACAAATTCAATCTGAAGAGAGACAAATTTTGCTTATTACATGCCCCTGTGATTAAATTCTCTGCATTTTATCATCTTAAAAACACTGAGCTAGAAATAACTCTAATGAGAAAAGTCATATTACTCAAATGTTTTCAGCATTTAAAAAAACTTTCTTTTTTCTTATAATCAAGAAAGCTTGCACTAGGAAATCAGACATTCAACCAATAGAAATCATGCTGTAGCTGTCATTAGAAACCATAATGTGAGTATATAATGTTTCAGAAATTCCCTTTTGTTAAGTACCATCAGATGAATTTGACACTTCTCTTTCATTTCAGTTACTGTCTTGAGACATATGCCAGTCTGTAGAGTGACAGGACACATGCACTGATGCAGAAACTGATTTAATCAACATTACTGTATTCCTTTCTGGAACCAAGGAGTAAGTACAATTCAGTGGCAAGAAAGGCACTATTACTTGTATCCCTAGAAAGTGTTGCTTAGGCCAACAGATTGAAATTTTCTGGTGTGAAGCAGTTTTTCAGTGTCTGCCTTCATTTATCTTCAGTTCATCACTTCACTTAGAACTATCCTGGCCTGTCAGCTGGGAAAAGAAATGCAAGCAGTTCCCTTGTGTAGACATCTAAACCAGGTATTTCTTCCAAAAATACAGCAGAGGGACTAATGCCTTGTGTAATTGGTGGTTACAGCAGTTACAGAGGATATGAGATATCTCTCTTCAAATCCCTCCTCTCTATGCTGTCCTTTGAACTAGTTGAGCAGCCTAACAATGATGTCATTCTTTGCTTTAGAAGCTGTGCCACTGTAAAATGATTGCATTAGTGAACATATGTGACTTTCTTGTTCGGTAATTCCCAAGAAGGGGAAGGTCCCGTTCCAAGTACATAAATAGTGCTGAAATACATTCAGCAGAGATTGAGGCTGTGGAATAAACTGGATTTGGATCTCTCCCATCCCAGAGAAGCGCTCTTGTTTTCATGCTGTTGTGTATTTAAAAAACAAACCAGGGATGCTTCTATTTCTGCCTAGTTCAGGTGGGAAAGGTTCAGCATGGGCTCTAAGACTGTCTTGTGAAACCTCACAGAAACACCTTGCCCATGCAACCCGGTGAGGCTGAGGCACTTACCGGGTGCCTACATTCATGGCATCAGCGAGATTTATGCTGTTAGCTTCCTAGGAGCCTTGACTGGCACAAATATGCACCTTGGGGCCCATAGATGCCTTCTGGCTATGTCTGAGAACAGAAAGCACTCTGGGTATTAGCAAAGGACTAGATTATGTGGCTGAATACCTCTAACTTTACTTGTTTTCCTTCTGGTTGACTAGTCTAGCCAGCATTTGTACTTTCTATTTTTTCTCACTTGAGAAACATTAACAGAGCAGCTTGAATTTGTTTGAGACATTTGCCAGAACTCTGCTAATGATTTGATGATGTGAAAGCTGCAGAAATTGTGCTGTCTTTCACTTGGAAACTCACAGTTGTGTGGGCAGTGACCTTTTCATATCAGGTGCATACTTCCTCTTGTCTACCTCTGGGCATGAGTGGTTTAGTTTTCTATCTATCTTGGATAATACTATTTTTTACTTTTTTTTTTTTTCCCCTTCAGATGTACCTTCTTGTGTTTTGTTTGCCTGTTTTGTATATTAAAGCTATCCAGGAACAACTTCTTGCCACTCAAATCTTTTCCAGCTAAAATAATTAAATTAAAATGAGTCCTCAATTAGCCTAGCTTTTATCACATTTCTGCCTGTATTTTTTGCAAAAGCCCTCTCAAAAGACTTTTTTTTCCTTCCTTTGTCCATGTGTCTTTATTTCACCTCTCCTCATTTCACACACAAACGTACCCCTACACTAGTTTGTTTAAATCTCAGTCTTTTCTAGCCAATTCTGCAAGGCACATGGGAATTATTTATGTGAAAGATGCTATACGCGACAGAGCTGCTGCTGCCCTTTACCTAGAAGCTTTACTGGGAGAGTAAAGCCTTGACCTACTTAGTGTTGAGCTGCAATAATGTTCTATTTTTTTTTCATTTACACTAGCCAGGCTAGCCAGAGAAATAGCTTTTGCTGTTCAGGAAATGAAGAGTATGGAGGTCTCTGCTGTGAAGGCGGCTTCAGCTCTCCTTTCAAAAGTAAGAAGTTAAGTATATTTTAAGTAAAATATATATAGTTTAAGTAATAACAACACAGAATTTTATCAAGGTTAGTACTACAGCCTATAGTTCTTCCAACCTAAGGCTTGGAATAGTTAATTCAACATTGGGTAAGGCTTCCTGTGTGCTGGGATGCAATGAGGCATTCTGTAATCTTCCTCAGCAGCCTTTATTGCCAAGAGGTGCTTTGTGGCTGCATCTGTATTGAAAAAGCTGTTGACTTCTACAGGTTTCCAAGTCTGGATGCACGTCTTGGTCATACTGTAGTTCCAGGCTCAGACTCAAGACCCAGACACATAGGAGCTCTCTGTACCCTAGAGTCCGTGGAAAATAATAGTGATATGCCCCAGAAGTATTCAGCCGGGGCAGTGAGGGGAACCGGGACCCCAAGCTAAATACCTGGAGACAAGTATAGACCTTAGTAGAGTAGGGATGGAGGTTGTAGAATTAGTCTCACATCATGAAGGATGCTACTCACTTGCACTGCCAAAAACTCTGCTTTCTCATGAGGATAAAGCAGTAAATGTGAAAGTATTGCCAATGCCCTGAGAGGAGAGGTGGCCAGAGCGCAGCCAGAAGTGCTGTATGCAGCAACAACTCGGGGCCAGCCCCTTTCTTTCACTTCCATGTGAAGAGATAATTTGAGGCTGTGACTGCAGTGCTTCAGCAGATCCAAAGGAGGAGCTGAATGGCTCAAGCAGAGTGTCAGGGCAGGATGAGACAGTTCCCTGGGCCAGCTATCCATTTTTTTAATGCAAATTGTCATGCTCCTCCCAGCTGCTGGGCTGCTTTCCTGGCAGGGTGAAAGGTGCTGTCTAGAAGCCTTGTCACTGAACAGTGCTGCTGGGAATGGGAAAATACAAAGGGTCTTAGCAATAACGTACTCAGTACCTGAGTTTGTTCTTTTGTTCCTGTTTTTCTTTTCCCAGTATCTGATCTTAAAATCAGCATGGGAAAACAGGGGAGGTGATAGATACAAACCAGTGGCTTCTTGCAACAAGAAGCCTAATTCTTTCTTTTCTATGCAGTGTGAGAAGTTCTCCAAGAGCAACTTTGTTTAAAAACCAAATAAGGTTTTGCAGAAATACTGCTTGCTCTACTAATTACATGATCTGGTTCCATCTAATCATGAAAAGACTCATCATCCCTGACAATGGGCTAATGTACTTTCTAATGTTGCCAGTATTGTACAGTTGTTACACTCTCCCAATGAGCACTGGGACCTTAAGCGTGATGATATGAAACCTTTAATCATTAATGAAAACAAGCAATTTGTCTATGATCTTAGTTTGACAATCCATAAAATAGTGTTTCTCAAATGACAAATTAGCAACTTGGTTACAAAGAACAAAGTTTAAACAACACAACAGTTGTATGCACAAAGCTACCACGTCTTTTTTTTTTTAAATCAGGAAAAAAATTTATTTATAAAAACGTCTCATTTAATTTACTGTCGAGTCTCTAGCTGAATACAGTGGTTTAGAACACTAACGGCCCATGCTTTTATACAGATTAGCCAAAGCATGAACATCAATGAAAATTAACCCCCGAAAGTAACTTTTCTTTGCTTTGTTATGAGCCACAACAGTGTTAAAACTGGAACAGTAATGAAAGCAACACAAGAGTTAGGAAGCACAGTTGCTTAAAGAGTAAAGGAAGTATTTTCTTTTGATGTCTCAGAATAATAAGAAAGTTAGAAATGGCAGAAACTCCTCTGTAGATTAGTCCATAGAAAGCATTGTCTCATGGGGCTTTGGAAAAGTCCTGTCTGGTGGCTAATGCACTAGGGCATGATGAGATACATTACAGAGCCCCCAGGCCAGTAACTTCTGAAGACAGCCTAAAATGTAGGAACAAAAATGAGGAAAAGAAAAGGAAAAAAAAAAAAAAAAAGGCAAAAAAAAGAAAAAAAAATCTTCTCACTATTAAAAAAATAACACTTGAGTACAACCAGCATAGAACAGCATTTCAATGCAGGCAAGTTTTCTCACACAGAGGTTGGTGGTTTGGTTTTTTTAAAATGTCAGTTACTGAAACAGTTACAATAGTCCAGAACAATTTTACAGCAGGTTTCTAGAGCTGTTAAATAGCTGAGGTACCTTGACATTATTTCCAGTTTCTCCTTCATTATATACAAACAAACAAACAAAAAAAAGCCCAAAACAAAAAAAAACCAAAACAACAAACCCAAACAACAAAACCAACCAAAAACCCCATTTGGATAAGTGCAAACTGTAACAATGGCAGTTCTACAAATGGTTACAGTGACAAAACTTAGTGCAAAGGTACTAAGGTGAAGAAAAGCCCACAGAATACAGAAATGACACAAAATACTGAGATAGTACTTAGCCCTATACAATAATAATAACACACTTTGAAATACCATGTTTTAAAAAGTATTGCATTTGCATTGTGTTTTTAGTTTATATTAAAATGCACTGAATACAGTTCAATTGTTAAAGCTTTGTGTCCAAGGAGTGCAAAGTGTATGAACATGGCGGGCTAATGGGATTCTGGATTCGGAAGTGGTGAGGAAAACAATATTGCATTACTGAGTTATGCAACAGAAATTAAAAAGAAGGTGGATGGACAAACAGAAAATGCAGTTAAAAACTAGTTCCAACAGCTAGCAACCAGCCATTACATCACCCAGCTCTCTTCGGTTTGGCTGCAATTAGGTGTCTGGTTTTACTTAATCTGAACATCGTTAAGTTCCTGTTAAAGGGATGTTACTTGTTCAGGCAGCAACCTTTGAATGTCCTTTGGTAAGCACTAGATTTTATTCGTAATTACAATACAACCCGATTGCATGATTAGCGGTGAGTTAAATAGGGATGTATTTTGTACAGAAACCTAACAAAAAATGGTCATTTTGGCTGAACAAAATATATGCGGGAGAGGGTACCAGAATAGTGACTGTGCACGTCTGATTTGTACCTACTCTTAAGTACTTACAGAAGTAAGTACTGTGTCGGTATATAAAACATCTGAGTGCAAAAGGAGGAGCCTGCTCTCCTTCCCTAAAGCAGAGTTCTTAAAATTACATTTTTCCAAACCAGAGAAAGATTGTTGCGCCCTTAAAAAGAATGAAGTGGAAAGGCTCAGGTGCCTGATAGGTTTTGTTTTTTTTTTCTTTTTTTTTTTTTTTTTTTCTTGGTTGTCTTCCAATCGTTTTAAGTTAGCGGTTTTTCTTGGACCAGAAAGCTTCATTTGCTGTATGCAGAAGTACCTGAGCTTTGGTACTTTCTAGCCCCCATCTCCTGCTTGCAGGCAGGTGTCGGGGCAGGGAAGACGGGAGTTTTCGGGCCTGTGGAGAGCAGCAGAATGACCGAGGGGGCCAGCACTTCACGAGTGGATTTCAGGGGCGCTAGCCATCGCCAGAAGTGCCAGATTTGCAGGCTCTAGCAATAGAAAATTCCTCAGAGGTGCCAATTTGCCATAGAAAATTGTTCTGCGGTTGGAGGGATCCCTTCAGAGGGATCTAAGTGTATTTATATGCCAGGCAGTATTGCCGGAGCAGGACCCGGCTGTCAAAATTTCGCCTCATTTACGTTTTTTCTTTCTCTCCAGGTGTCTCCTTGCTGGGGTGGGGGCAACCCTGCTGTGCTGCGGAGCTGCCGGAGGGGCAGCCCTGGCTGCGGCCCCGGCGGAGGGACGGCGTCGGGGGGGAAGCCTGCTGTTGGAACTAGTTGGTAGGTGGTGCCCGGGTGTTAGTCGTTATGGAGAGCGGAAGACGACTTGAGTCGGCAACAGTTAACACTAGCAATTTAACAGAAAATAAAAGATGCCGTATTGTTTCCTTGATAACTAGTATCTACCACAGACTCTTGGTAGAGCTGGCAAAGCTTGCATTGTGTCTCATCCCTTCAATATGGAGCAAACTTCTGGCGGTCAGATTTCTTAACCCCGCTCGTCGAAGGAATTTTGGCAGTGTAAGCGGACAAACTCCCCGTGGCCCCCGCGGCGGCCGCGGCATTTAGTGCCAGGAGTGGGACAGTTTTCATGCCAAGCAGACTGGAGACAGGAACGGCATAGTGGGTGGTTGGCAGAGTTGGTAGGGGAGGGGGGGTACTGACGGTAACGGCGGAGGCGGCCGCCAGCACGGCCATGGAGGTGGGGGTGGAGGTAGGGGTGGCAGACTGAGAGAGGTTCATGTTGAGGTCAACAGGGGTCGTGACGGAAGCGGTCTGGGTGCTGACTTTAGCCATCTCTAAGCTGCAAACGAAGAGAGGAAGAGGAACAAACAGGTTGGGAGGGTCCAGCCAGGGCGGTGGGGCCGGGAGGAGGAGGAGGAGGAGGAAGGGAGGGACAGCAACCACGAAAGGGCAGGATTAGATCGGTGGACGAGGGGGACAGACGAGTGGGAGGGAGAGGGGGGAGAGAGAGAAAAAAAGGGAAAATGAGGGTCAAAGGAGGAACATGTTATGTGTTAAAGAAGAGAAATAACAAAAGGGTTTTTCATGATTCGATGGCGAAAACATTACTGAGACTCTAAAGTTCTTTCAAAAAAAAAAAAAAAAGAGGTTGGGAGGGGTTGCTAGTTCATTTTACGTATGAAAAAAGAAATCTAAGGAATGCAGGTAATGGCAAAAAGATGGAAAAAACGAAACTTAAAGAAAACTTAAAATAACTATGAAGTTTACTCCCCAGCACTGATATGGTGAATTTCGCTTTTCAAAATTACGGTATTTTTGAAAGGGGGACGCGGGGGGTTTTGGTAATTTGTTTCAATTTGTCAATTTTGTGACAGAAATAGTACCCTTTGTCATTTTGCTAGGATGAGAGGAGACTGAGCAATGATTTGCTGCTTCCATCTAAGGCATAAAGTTCTGGTTTGTTTTGTTTTGTTTTAGAAAGTTAGTTTTTCTTTTCATTCATTGTGAAGTCAATGTGCATTTTTCATATAAAACAAACCTGATCAGCCAATGTGTTCACTTTGGTTTGTACTTTCCCCAGACTTTTTTTTTTTTTGTAAATCACAACAAAATATTTATGCAATCAAATTATAAGGAAATTAGTAAAAAGGAAGACGGAAAAACACCCCGGCTTCCACAGCAGCGGTATCCTTTCTGAGCTTGTGGCAGTGGTTACAGTGAACATAAAAGAGTTACCAGCTGACAGACAAGGTACTACTACATGGATACAACATACACATCAGCAAGACGGACCCCACCAGCACGAGGAAGTTCAGACTGACCCGACCTCTGAGCCCAAGGCAGTGACGGGCTCTTTGGAGGATGCAGATATCAAACCACCTTCACTTTGGTCTAACTCCACCCATTGGCAGGTGAGATGAGTTTGGACCATGTACTTAGGCTTTTCTGTACATTTTTAAACAGTAAAATACAGTAATTCCAAGGACGCGTTGTTTTTTTCAGATCACAAAGCATTTACTTAGATAAATCATCCCTTTGCTGTTTGTTGCAGCTTGTGCACTGGCTCTCGGGTCGGAACAACCTAAATACTAATTTCAGGATGTGTTTTGCATGGGACCAGCTGGGAGGTGTGACAGCCTACTGTATAAATAGGACTATGGCTTAGAAAGTCTTTGCTAGCTACAGTTATATGTGTATTAATTCCAAGTTTGGTGGTTTTTTTCAGTAATTACTAACTTGTTGGGCTCCTGGGCTTTCTCCTGAGGTGAGCCGAGGAGCTGCAGCAGCTTCTCCCTCCCGGAGCGGAGTGTGTGCCAGGGAGCGAGTGGCTGGCCGTGCAGAGGACCTCCTGTTTTCCTATCGGATCCCGTCAGGCCTGGGGAAGCTTCCCAGCACAGGGTTTGTGCCGGTCCCTGTTGGCACTTGGGGCTGGCTGTGCAGGCTTAGAGAGCAGCAGCTGTAGCCAGGCTACAGGTTGGGAGGGGAGCGCGGTCACCCTACTCGGGGCTCGGAAGAGCCTCGCTTTTCCTCACCTTAGACTTACGTGCAGTTTTGAGAGTAACAGCCCCTGGTCTACTCCTGGCCAGACAAAGGCAACAACCAGAAGGCCTGCCCGCTTTACGCAAGGGCAAGGATGTAAGCGATCAACCCCTGCTCTGCAGGGGATGGGGACGTTGGACTAGAGCTTCCCAAAGCACTGCTGCTGACGGTGAGTCTAAAGGGTGCCTGAAGCGGGTCTGAGCTGGGGAGAGGAGCGTGGAGGAGAGCGAGAAAGGCTTGAGCAAGGCTTGAGCACCGAGCTGCCCTCTTTCCCACAAAAGAAAGAGGGCTCTCGGAGTATTTATTAACTCCTCGTTGGCTTTTGCCAACATTGGCGCACGTCTTCTCTGAGGGGCTGGGAGGGGAGGAGGGCGAGTGCGTGAAATGCAGACCCGTTTGTGGGAGGTAAAGCTTTTGTTTTCCTACCCCGTGGTGTTCATCTGTCCCCATGGATAAGCAGCTCAGAATTTTTCTAACCCTTGCAGCAGAGTTGTTCTTTGCAGAGAGAAGAGCATCCTTGTGCTGTTAGCCGTGCTACTTGCAATCTACTCGCACAGCAGGATTTACATCAAGAATACTGAATCAGTGAACACAACTCCACTGTACGTCCTCGACTTGGGGTGTAGGAGTTACACGGTGGTGATACCTTATGAGGTTTTGAAAAGCTCAGTTTATATAGTTGGATTTTTTAAATATTTCTAACACAGTATTATTCTGGGAGGGAGGCATATAGAAAGATAATGCAGGATTCGTGTTTCAGTGACTCCAAATTTGCCTACCTTGCATTTAACAAAAACAAAAAAATCCGTACTGATACGGGGGGTATTTGAGCCTGAGTTTTTTCCTGCACCAGCAGGGAGAATAGATCCCACAGGCTAAATGCTGGTGTTGGTAGCAGCCACTCAAACTCTCTGTCTCTGGTGTACTCACACAGGTATGATTAAAGCAGTAATTTGCCCTGCTTCACATTTATTACTGGTGGTAACGCGCAAGGTGAAAGTACGTCAGGTTAGCTATCGGCTGTCCTGTGACAGCAGCAGTTTCCCAAACCAATTGTAGATGCAACAAAATTAAATGTGAAAGCGGATGAGGCAGCCTTCGTACAAAATTTCATGGTGCCAATTCTACGCTGTCCCTTTGAAGACCTACACTTTATGAATATATACATTGAAGGCCGCATCCTGCATTACCCAAAACTGCTGAAAAGAATAAAGCTCGAGTGTGACTTTGGCGGTCCTGTTAGCTCTGTGAATGAACCTCTTATCAAAATGGCAGTAAAAAAATATCTTCAGGAAACTGCTTTTCAACAAGGAGCAAGTCCTGCTGGCTACAATTCATCTATAATCCAAAGTCAAATATTACACAGGAAACCTAAACTGCAGTTCATTCTTAATAAAAGCTAGAAGAAGGAATTGGATAATGAAAATCCAGTTACTACAGTGGAGACCAGTTAAGAGACAGAAGATTTTACAGGAAAAAAAGACACTTGGACACATTCTACTCATACAGAGGTCAGCGCTCAGGTAATCAATACAAAATCAAAACTATTTTAGAAAGATTTAAATCTCTGTCTTGATATTTATCAATGTATTAATATATCTATAATTTAGAGTATATTGTGTACATATTCGACACCAGATTGCAATAGAAGTCTTAAAACAACTTGATAAATTATTCTATAGATGGCAGCTTTGGTTGGAGGCTAGTTTAAAGATACACAGAACATTTCAGGAATACTGTGGATAGATAGTTTTTTACATCCTATGCTGCCCTGGGGCATTGATTTATGCAGAAATACTGGCCCTGGAAACCAAACCACGAGAATGACAGATCTTGTGGGGGAGAGAAGAAAAAAGTCCACCTTACCCTGAATGCTTATATGGCTTTTATTTATATATAATTATTATTTTGATATACCAGACTATACCTTGGGCAGTCTAGGTACTGTACTCAGCTCTTCCCCAATGCTGTTTATTTCATGCCACTCTTTATTTCATCTTTAAAAGAGACGGCAGTACTTGTGGCAGGTTCAGGACTGACAAACACTGAAATTGGCTCCCAGCGTGCACAGGCAGCAGCAGCAGCAGCAGCCTAGATCTGCCTCTCAGAAACCTGCCCGAGCACCTAAAACCCAGCTACAGCAGACCTCCCTCTTGCCTGAAAGTTTCTCGGTTCTTCCTCCAGTGCGACTGCGAACTAGCACTGCTGCTGTGGTGGCACCTAACTGGACGGGAATTTCTCTTGTGAAAGGAGAAATCTGGAATAGTGTCACTTTTTAAAATGAAAAAGCCACCTTAATGTCCTATGTTACCTTAGAGCTTAATTTATTATACATTACTTTAGGCGTCTTCATTTACAAATGAAGTCACTTTATCTAAATACAGTTTCAACACATGGTACATAATAATATATGATTGTTTATTGTAGATGATGGTAACAAATGACTTCTATCTAGAAATTCAACAGGAAGAAAATATTTTGTTTATGGTTTCACAGGGTATAGATAGAGTATCCGTGGTATATGACTGCTGAGAAGTTTTCTTCTTTGCAAAAGTATGTTAAAAGACCTCATATATATCCCATTCCATCAAAAGAATCATTAAACAGTAATAAACAGAAGTGTGAGAGTTCACAGGCTTTTCTAAAGTGAGTCAAACAGGTCACTAGAGTTTCTGTCTCTGGTGAGCAGCTCACTGCAACTCCATTAATAAGTGCATTATTTTATTTGCATGCTTTAGCTGTCTTGAAGATCTTAAATTGTTATCTTCTGAGATCCAGATGCATGCCATATGGTGTTTGAGCAACTAAAAATGAAGGGGTCTATTCTCATCTCGATGTGTGGGGAATCCCTGAACACCAAGAGAAGAACATATCCTTAAGGGTTAAAGGAGGGAACACATTTTTATTTGATTACAGGGCTTACGGAAGTGACATTTGCTACAAAGAATATAAATCAAAAGAGCTGTAGGTTGTTTTAGAATTCTGGAAACGGCTTATCTTAAGCTTCACGACGCCACCCCTCAATATAGTTTTCCCTAGGAAACTACTTTCAAACCGAATTATAAAAAGTAATATTTTTGTTTGCTGTACCACAGAGCTGCACAAACATCCTTTTCCTCCATTAAGACATTTACAGTGGCTTGCAGTGGTGCACTGCAGAACTGGGCTGGAGAGGAGCTTGGACCATTGGAAGCTGTAGACCTGGTATGACTACAGCCCCCCCCCCCCCCCCCCCCCATAAATCACATACTTTCTACTACCTTAACAGCAAACATAGTTAAACACAAAGCTTGATTCATATCACAGTATTTTGGGGGGGGGAGGAAATAAAAGGGGAAAAAAAAAAAGGCAATAAAATACATAGATACTCCCCCTCCCCACAATATATTGCCTTGGTCCACCCTTTACAAGTAGATCTATGAGCACTGTATGCTTTGCACTTCCTTCTCGTAGCAATTGCAAATAAATGTGGTATCAATTTTAGTATTTTTTCTAAATAATCATATAAAAACTGATAGAGACTTAAGCTGTTGCAATGGTTTAGCTAAACAGCCCGTGCTTCCATTAATTCTGGCACCAAGAAGTGGAGAAGCAGATAGTCTCACCCTGTCTCATTAGGGAATGCTTTTCACAAATTTGTGATGCTGTCTCTGAAAAAATAAATCCCGTGCCTCTATCAGTTTAATATCAACTCTGAGTGGCAATTTCCAGTTAGTAAATTACACCTGTTTTGCAATCTGTTTCACTATATTTGCCATTTAGGACAGTAAAATGGGTCTGTGAAAAGTATTTTCTTCTAAAGAATTTATGATTGTCATTTCATTTAATTTATCCGCCTGTATTTTAGGTGGATGCTAATGTTGAGTATTCAGATTTTTCAGCTTTTGTCATTCAGCATGTACTTGGAATTGCACTGGATTAAGCTCCTTTCCATATAAACCAACAGCAAACACAGGTTCTAATGACACAGGCTTTACAAATCATTAGGAATTGAATAATACTATGCAAAATGGACACTGCGAAGCAACTTTCTGGATCTATCCAGGACAGACATTTGCTGGAGAGCAGACAGAGCAATCTTGCAGAAGCGTTATCACTTACAAAGCAAACTTACCTTGCATTAATGAGGTACTGTGCTAAGCTGATGTTTGCAGGGGATCCTGTGATTGTAACTTGTCGTTCTGCGGAGCCTTCTGTGGCATTAGCAATCTTGATCTGCGCTCCTGACATCTGCCTGATTTCATTTATCTTACTGCCTTGTCTGCCAATAATGCAGCCTATTAACTGGAGTGGGACAAAGACTGAGATTAGTGCCACAGACACAAGCAAAAACCACTTAACTGCAATTTGTAGTATTGCTAAAAACATGGTTATGAAAAGCTCAATATCAAACCAAAAGATTTTTGCTGTGCTGTTTGGAAGGAATAACTAACTAGCGCAGTCTATTGGCTCTACGGTGATACGTCTCTAAATTGAGTTTTGCTGCTACATGATTATCAACTCAATATCAGATTATTTTGCTGTCTTCCGTGGCAGGGAAATGACAGCGTGCCGACGAATACAGAACAGAGCCTGACTTGCCAGTGGCAGCAGCAAGCCAAGAACAGCAGCTGGAAGTCACGCTGACCATCCAAAGCTGCCGCTGTGCAGCTCTGCACCGTTCCAGCGCGCCGCTAGTCCTAGACCTCCCTGGGCACACGTGCTCCTTGCTTGGCCAGGTACTGTGCTATTAAAGTCAGTGGGATTTACAGCTCTGTAACTGCAGGCAGGCGCAGGCATAGGATAGGAAGAGACTGAAATTTGTCTGCGTTCCTTTGCAGAAACTTACCAAAACCCGTATTTTGTGGGTAAAACTGAGCCCGAGTTGTGTGTGTGTCCCTAGATCCCCAGGTGTTTTTGGTAAAATTGCATTGGTGTTATCGTCAATTAACAGTGTTTTAAAGGTTGTTTAAATGCTCTTGGTGGAGTCACAAGCTTTTGGAAGCTGTGTGCAAGACCTCGAGAGAGTGTTTTGCAGCACACCTCACTAACTGGTGCAGCTGGGGTAAGGGAGTGTGACAGTCGTGCCAGGGCATTGCTCTTCCAGCACAGGGACCCCCCCCCAAGAGCAAGTGGGCACCAAGCCAGCAGCTGAGGCTGAGATATTTTGGCCTCTGTAAGGGTGAGAAGGGGGGACTTTTGTTTTGTATTAAGGAAGGGCTGGGTGCTGAGAAACTCAGCAGTGGCCAGAATGGGTGGGAAATGGAAACTTCGCTCTACAGGTCTGTTGACACTGGGATGATGTTGCCAGTCTGGCAGAAGGCTGTGCCAAGATGCAGAGACTGCCTTCCCCTCCCACCCTTCCCGCTGCTTCAGGCCCTGACGTGTTACCCTTTCTGGTACTGTAGTGCTTGGAGTATCTTGCCAGAAACAGATTCACATTGTCCAGACATTTTATCAAAAGAAGGGGAAAAAAAAACCCCAATGTAATCCTTGCTTCATGCTCAGGGACAAGCAGAAAGCCAAAGCGGGTACCCAGGTAGCTGAAACAGAGACCGAGCACGAGGGGAGCACCCATGAAGGGGAAAAAATGGGGTTTCAGGAAATGCACATGCGATTTCCTGTCCTGTTCAAACAGGAGGGCCTCGCTGAGCTCTCTGTCCTTATCCTGAGGACCTTAGTGTCCTACCAGAGCATCATTGTACAGCAAAGCTGGCAGCATGAGATCCACTCTTATCTGTTAAAACCAGGTGATGGACCTCCATAATTTTGTTCCTGTGAATCATTTGCATGCCCTACTGTAGCTAGAGTTTACCCAAATCTGGTCAGAAGCGTCCACTATTGCAGAAGCAGAACGGAGCACAGAGCAGGGAGAAACTTTGGGTTGTCTTTACTTGACTGCTAGCCAGAGTTGTCCCCCCAAACATTAGAGTGGCTTGAAATGGCCAACAGGAGTGGAGGCTGTCAGTATTTCCTTCTGCCACAACCAGCATCTAATCGTTTCTGTGATGATGGTCTTGAAGCGACTGGTCAAGAATCCATCTGTTGGTACTGATGATCTCACGAAGCAGTGACCAGAATTTAGGCTCTGTGAAGTAGCTGTTATGGTGCTCATCATGTCTTCAGATTCCTCTGATACTTTTCCCGCAATGTGCAGGTCTGAGTATGCTTCTGGTTCCTTTAATAATGATGTCCTAAGTGTCAACAGGAAAATGTAGACTGCACATATTCCCTCAGTCTGTCCCCAAAGCAGGAGTGGAAAGGTGATAAAATTACTTGGTGTAAAAAAAAAATGTGCAAAAATATATAAAAATATATTATTTAGAAGAATTTCAAGCAGTCCGGTTAACAGGTGTGGTTGTCATTATGGCATTCAAAGCAGAGGAACTGTGTGGGACCGTTGGTTCTTAAGGCTGTCTCACAACGTGCCTGAGGTGTCTGGTTCACCAGCTCTGAGAATGCAATTGCTGGGTCACTCGGGAGGCTACTGCTTGTACGTGCTGAGGGTCTGCCAACAAGGCTTGTAACCCGGGTGGGTCAGTACAAAGAATTTGCAATTTCCTAGCTGACTTTGAGTTAGGGAGTGAGGATTCAGTCCAGACACCGGTCAAGGATATTGCTGCTGCAAGCATCTGGCAGAGAGGTTTGGTAACCTTCGGTCTGAAGCTCTCCAAAGTCATCCTTTGTTGCTGTGACAATGGGCTGCTTTTGAACGTGCTCTGCAAGCCGTGATGTGACGTGCAGCTCACGCAGAATACACTTCTCCGTTTGCCATGCAGGTAGGACAGTAGTGCTGGGGTGCTTGGGCTCTCTCCGGGGTGCCTTCCCTGTTATGTATTACTTACGCCGAAATTTGTGCAGTATCTGAATAGTCAAGAGCTGATGGGTTCTGGAGGAAGTTCAAGGGACTGGTTTTCATCTACAAAGCTTTGATCAATCAGGCCATGGACATTTGGTTTTACATAAAAACACTTGCCCTGCCTTGCTTTGAGATGATGAAGCCAAGACAAATTGCATCCAAACATGTATCTCTCTCTGAGACTGACCTTTCTAATGCCATCAGCTGCCCACCCCCCCCTGCCCCCGCATTGTTCTGTAGCTGGCCGTTTCGCACCGTTTGGCAGGCGATGTGTAATTCAGACCCACAAAAGTCCCTCACCACAAAAGCAAGCTTCCCCAGACTTTGAAAGCTGCTACCTTGCATGCGATGCTGCGTGTTTTACAGACATGGGTTTGCTGCTTTTCCACGCTGAGTAGACAGAGTTAGTTAGGGAATGTCGAGGACAGTAAATACATAGCTGTTTTTAAGGACTTTAAGTAAAAGTGCTGCATTATTTTTGATGCTCACCCTCACCTGCTTTCTCAACATACAGTGAGCGTTACTCTTACTTACAGAATAAATCAAGAGGAAGTTCTCCAAAAAAGAAGTGATAAAGCTAGCCCATGTGAGAGAGGAGCCAAACCTCCTATAGACAATACCAAGCCTACTATGCACTATAGTATAAAATATATACTATAAATATACATATGTGTAACATACATAATATACACATATGTACATACACACATGTGTATGTATATGCATATATAGTTTAACTCTTTGAAGACATGAGCTCAGATCAGATGTGCACCTAGCCCAACAGCCTGTCTCTGACTGTGGCAGTAGCACATGCTTACAAAATTTAAAAAAAGGGTAAAAACAGTGTGAGGTATAAAACAAAGTTTCCACTGGTATCCCAAATTCCCACCTAAGGCTTACAGGCCACCTGAGCAGCCGCTGGTATCTCTGCCTTTATGCTCAATAGTCCGTGTGTCTGACAATTTCTTTTTGAACCTGTTTCTCCTCCTGCTCAAGAAGGGCCATAGCAGTGACCTGCAGAGCTTGCTTGTGTGTGTAAGTAAGTATCACTATTTGTCCGTACACCTCAAAATTTCAGCTGCCATCTCCTCCTTCTTGGACTGTGAGCACCAGGGGAAGACTGTTCCCTTTTCAATTTCTCTGCATGGCTTCCGATCTGTCTTCCTCTACCTCAGTGTGCCTCATTTCTTCTCATGCCAAAAAGCCCCAAACAAACCAACCCTAAACCATGGATTCTGCTTTTTTGCCTTTTTCTAGTTTTACTCTGTCCTTCAGTAGCATTCTGCTGGTACCAATGTAAACAGGACTGAATCAGGAGTCTGGACTCTTAAAGGGTGGGACTGGAAGGTCCACTGTGATTCCTCCAGCCCCAAAACTCTTGATGCTGATAGTTTCTTCCGATATGCTATACCATCTCTCGTTCAGGTCCCTCTCTTCCATTTTTTTTTTTTTTCTTCCCCATAATGCTAAATATAAATGCTAAATATATATATTGTTTTCCCATAGTGCTATAGTCACTGACAGAGCCTAATAATAACAACTTTCTGCTGGGTGTTTCCTGCACGTTTGTTCCTCTGTGTCCATCACACTGTGCTACTTCTGTGCAGTGCTGGGAGCAATCAGACTTTTAGTTTTTGGTTTATTATCTGAGGCCAATGCTGCAGAGTATTGCTTGTCACAGGCAGTGGCATGGAGCTCACTTTCTTTTTAAATACTGGTAAAAAAAAAAAAAAATCAGATTCCTTTCTTATAGTGAATATAGTGCTGGTAAAAGGGCTAAGGAATTAGCCTCTGCAACTTGGTATCTGCTGTCCGGAGCAGAGGGGTTGACCATACCTGTCCACAGGTACACTGCTGCCAACCCAGAGCAAGTCCAGTGGCTTTGGCAAAGCCTCTGCATTAGTTGAGCGAGCAGGTGCTCGTCTTGAAGGAGACTCTTCAAGCGCTTTACTTTGTAAAGATACAGGCTTTCTAAGTTCCAGGTTTGGGTTGGTTTTGGTTTGGTTTTTTTTTCAGTCAGAAATGCTGAGACAGAGTACTCTGTAGGGAGAAATAATCTCCTGAGGTATGATTACAGTTCTTCACAGACCTACTGCAGGGCTGGGAAAGAGATGCTTAAATACTCTGTGCCTCTTAAAACCCAATAATAATAATAATAATAATAAACTTCCCTTGCACCAGGGTAATGCAAAATCTCAACTATAATAATTTCACAGGCTTTGCAAGAAGGCATACAGAAAACTGAGAAACCACGTTCAGAAATGAGCCTTCTTATTACTTGTTTTGTAACCCAAATGACTCTGCAGATTGTGTGCATTTCAATTTATTGTGTACTCAACACCAGTTCCCATCCTGTTCCCTAAAGTGGGCAGCAGTAGGTGGTTCTGGGGGGGGATTACTTTTAATGCTAAATAGTGCCTCGTCCCACAAATGGGCTCACTTTGCTTCTGATGGATATTGTCTGCAAAATCTTTCTACTGATTCTTGAGCTCATCTGGACAGGTCTACCTGAGGAATCAAATGCCATTTTTTTTAGATTAAGGGGAGACAAAAATCAGGCCATGTGCAAACATATAAAAAATGATTTAAAAAAAAATATTTTTTTTTGGATAACCCATCCCCTTAAACATTGCTAATTGACAGAATCTGGTTAATTCTGTATTTTGGCTTTGGGCATTATTTCTCTATTACATGAGAGGCTCTCAGCAGTAAGGTAAATTTATTGAGGTTGAATCCACAGGTCCCTTGCCTTCGGTAGAAGTGCTTTGATTTACACTACTGCAGGATCTTTCCCAGCATGTCCTGTGTGGATTATTAAGTCTTTGCCTAACCATTTTTTTTAAACCCTGTTATACAGCTGGAAAGTTTCTGAGCCAGGGATGGACTTAGCCAGCAGCTTAGTTTTATAAGACCATGGCCCTCGTTCTCAGGACTTTTCTGGAAGGGGGCTGGAGGGAGGGAAGGTGCACTTTTCCTGTAACGAGTAGGTGGTGGGTGGCCTTGCTGGAAGTCACAGCTCGGGTCGGACGCTGCCTTTATATTCTCCTTAAGGGCTTACGGTGATTCTCTCCACCGCAGGCGATGGATTGGGGATCTGCAAAGATGAGAGCTCTGTCCCCCCAGTGACCGCTGGTGAAAGAGGCAACGCCATGGAGACCACCTTGGAGCATCACATGGAGCCAACGCTGGATTTCACCGTGAGCTGCTCCGAGAGCATTTGGCACATGTGGGTCCCCCGCCATTGTTTGCAGGGAAGTACTCCTGGCTCCACAGGTAATGAAGGCACTTCTTCAGTATGCCATTTCCAACTTGGATGGACTGACATTTCTGTTTCTATGGATTATTGATCAGATTTATAGCTTTCTTAAAATGTTCTTGGTGCTTTCTGAAGGGGAAGTTGTTTTCCTGTTACTTGTTTCTACCTGTCTGTCCCACATAAATGCAAAATATGCATAATTTTTAATGAGACAGGTTCTTTTTATTATTGGTTTGTTCATTTACTCTCAATGGGCATTTCGGGGGATTGGATCATGAAATCTTAAGACATCTGTTAGCTGTGCCAAATCAGCCACACCCAGAGATACCATCCCTTAAGGACCTGCCACTGTTAACACCACTTTGTTCTGGGATTTATGTGAAACACACTTATATTGTGTAACTTAGGCAGCAGCAGAAGGCCAGACAAGATCCGAGCAAGGAAAGGCAGGCAACCAAATGCCCCTATAAGAGGTTTTGATGAGGAAAAGGAGGTACTAGAGAAAGATCAGAGTGACTTTTGAGAGCGACCTGGAGAAATGTCCTCTCTGTTCTCTTTTTGGAGATACCCGAAGTTATGAGAAAACCTAGGAAGGCAAATCTTCTGAATTCAGTATTTGGAGAGGAAGCTTTGGCTTTTAGCATGTGGAAAATAACTCTCTGTGAAATGCATTTCTTTGTTCTCTGGTATCTCTTTGTTATTGAGCAACAGGTTAGTTGCGATTATCAGCATACCGTATGAAGAAAGTAGCATGATATTCTTACAGGAATTATTAATAACAGAAAAAAAAAATTCTGTCACTGCCTTAATGCCAGAGGGAGTGAGGAAAATTTATTTTAATATGCAGCTATGCATATTGTAAATGGCTATTAATATCTACTTTCTGTAGACTAGGCTAAAGTCTGAGCTCCTTATTCTCTTTATATCTGATTTTGCTCCATCAGATTCTTACCGAGGCTTTGCCTTTATGTGCTTATCATTATCTTGGTTTTAAAAAATCAGCATAGCACATGTAGATATACACTGACTTCTCTTGTAGCTGCAGAGCACGTAGATATTTGCAAGTCTCATGTTCTTCTCACGCGTGCTGGACTTTTGCACATGATAAGAAACATGTGATAAGCGCATATGATAAGAAACCCGTGGGACTCATGCAGCACCGGGGACCCCTGGAGTTGAGGCAGACAGGAGACTGGCCACATGCAGCCAGCCCCGTGCCAGGGCCTGCGGCTTCCTTCACCTTCAGCCAGATGAATAATTGCCATACCACACCGACTGCCTAGCTATCAAACCCGGGACTAGGAGATGCGTAGCAGGAAAGCAAAGTCAAATTACCCATGCAGGCTTTGCCGCACAACTGCTGTTGCCTCTCCTGCCCTGCCCTCCCTCTGTGCACAGATTCGGACTGACAGGGCGCACGTGAAACACGGGTGCTGGCGTTTTTCCCCCTGCAAAATTCCCAAGCAGCCCCTGATGCCCAACGGGATGCGAGAGCCCTTCCATGCACACATGCAGCGCGTGTGGGCAGCGCTAATGCCTTTCGGTCCTTTAACGCACAACTTGACACCATGTGAACGTCAGAACTCCCTTTCATCACCTGTAGAGGTCCTGCAGGCTGTTTCTGAGCCTAACCCCATTTTGGCCTTGGTTTCGCACCCTTAGCAACAACAGCAAGACATGCACTGCATAGCCAGAAAAATCTTCTATTAGAAACAACGCACGGATGTGTGTTTGCTTTTCAGAGAATAGTGCTGAGGGCGGGGCATTTCATACCTCCTGGATGAGAAACTGATTTTTTTTTTTTTTTTTTTTTTTTTTTTTTTAATTTTCTACTGCACTATAGGACACAAGGCCAACTTTCTCCCTCTCCTTCTCCACTATGAATCCTGAAAGAAGTGAAGTCAGAAGAGTGACCTTGGATTTGTATCACTGATGGCAAGAACAACATCTGCCTGAAAGTGGAATGAAAAAACTTGCACTGTAAGGATAAATAGGGTGCTCCCATAAAATTCTCAACATACAATAAATCGGGTTGTAAAGCAGGTACCGATAAATCAGCAGGCCATCTTTTAAGTAACAGAAAGCTTACAAAATCACAGCACTCACACCTTCACTTCTTTGTTATTCTGTGGTTTTTTCTTACTGTAAATCATTGCCACTGAGTTTAATAGGGCTTACACAGTATTGTAAGTATCTCTTAAGTAATATAATTGCTATTTGTGATCCCACTCATGCTTGAAAGCTTTTTTTACTGGAGGGGAAATCTTCAATTTTCCAAGTGACTCATTTGTAATGAGAACTGAAAAAAAATCACCCCTGTTTGCAATGAAAGTGAATAAAATGGGAAGGCATTTTTATATGACACACAGCATATCAGTTGGGCATTTAGAGTAGCTGGCTGAAGACTCAGCACCATATTGCTCATGGAGACTGAGTCTGTTGATCACAGCCGGTCCAGAGTTGCTGGAGCAGGAATGTTTTTAGCCCTTGTTTTTCAAGTAAACTCTTATATTGCACCTTTACATAACTGAAGTAGCTTTTTTTTCCTCAGGAAAAAAACCTGTCCCAGGTAAGCGCGGGATGCAGCGGAGACTGGCACAGCACAAGCCGTTGCACGGAGGATTCCAGCCCAAGACAGCACACGAGGCTGCACGTTTTTCCACCCCCTTCAGCCCTTCTGCTGAGACCGCCCGTGCTAGTGCCACCTGAGAGATGAATTTTGGTAACTCATCTAAGACCACTGTAAGCAGCAGGCACCCAGGCTTTACGGAAGCCGGCGCAGCACCGCGGCACTGGCACCGTCGTGCAACTAAACCGGCATCGCTGGAGACCTGACGCTGCTGCTTCTGCCCAGCATTTCACTAACCTTTAATACCCCCTCCCCAACAGACTAAAAGGCGTACAGTTTATTCTGGGGACTAGTGTTTACAAATCAGCCAAAGATGAAAGGTTTCCCTGCCAGTGGCAGAGGAGCAAGAGAAGAGAAAGCGATACTGACTATTGGTCCACTTACATCATTGGGAATAGTAAGTTCATGGGAACTGGTTGGAGTAGTGGCATCCAGTCCTATTCAGGGGACAGAGGGAAAATGTTACGCCAGTTGTTTGCAAGAAGGGCAAGACACAGCAAATGGTATTTTAAAGAAGGAAACATACAGGAGGAAGGAGGAAAAAAAAAAAAAAAAAGAGGAGCAAAGAAAAATAGAGAACTGCTAGTGAAACAGAAAAGAAAGCAAGAGATGCAAAACTCAGAGGGCTGGACTAATTTTAAATGAGTCTTATTTTAATTAACCTTTAAGCCACCAAAGCAACAAATGTCACATGAGATTCCACAGGGTCATAAAAACCTTCTAGAAAATGAAGGGTTTCCCCTAAAAATAGTCTCTGAAGTTTGTTCTAAACACATCAATTGAGAAATTAATGGATGGCTGAAATTTGACCTGTCTACCAGGAATTCTAGAATATGGAAAATGGAAGTGGAAGTCAAATGAACAATTAGCAAAACAAAATACATAGATACAAAAAAGAAAAATTAATGAATTAAAATAAGGATGAGGAAATTAACCTAGGAAAATTTGGAAATTATATGTGGGATTAGCTGCTGAAGAAATGTTGGGAAGGGTAATTTTGAAGGGAAATGTACAAAATACTCTAAGCTGCATACATTTGTTTGTAAATTGGGTGGACAAAAGGAAAATGCTCAGGAAAAATGCAATTACTGCTCTAACACAGAGTAACAGAAACGTACATGTCACAAATATAACCAGGAAAAGATTAAGGAGCAGCATGTTAATGACAAGAATAAGGAAAATATAAAGCTAGGAAAGGCAATTTAGTATTACTTGTAGATATTTTATCAGATACATCATGAAGAAACAAAAGTATATTTTGGATGTCATGTCTCTTTCTCTCCTTTTCTCTTTTTTTGGTGTTGTTTATTATTATTGTCTGTAAAGACATGCCAAAAATACTCATTTCCAACTAGAAAAGATGGAAAAGAAATACTCTTACAAAAAAGTGAGTCACCTACATTTTACTTATGTTTACATTCAATTAAGAGTTGCATATGCTTATTTTACATTGAATATAAAACAACCAAGTTGCTCACAGAATTTGATGTATGTGATAAAATGTTATTTGCCATACAAAGCATGTACCAGTACCTCTGTAATTCTGTTTTGTGGAGTTTTTAGATGTCAAGCATGTATTAAGTGAAGTACAGTAAAAATGATTTATGGCAGGGTTAACTGACTTCTCACACTTGAATCAAGAATTTAGCTTCAGCTTTAGTAAGTACAGACCAAAATTGCAGTCTTTAATTTAACTAAATTTCCATTGCATTTTGTGGCTCTATCTGCATATCTAGTAGGAAGAGGCACTTGTCCCAGCAGCGATGATTACAGATGATCTTAAGACATTTGGCTCTACAAGGAATTTGAGTTTCAGCGTGCTGTAATTTCTTTAATCAGTATTTCTATACCACGATTACAGACTGTTTTCCTATGTTTACTTCTTTCTGAAGCATGTTACCAAACTAGAAATTTGACAAGACGCATGCCCAAATACTTCACTCGGGACCGGCTGGTACATACTGTATGGTCCATAACAACTTTACTTAACAGGGACTGAACAAAAGAAACTCAGGGCTTTTAGCTAATGGCACAAATGAAGCGGTTTTGATTAATAAATGTACCAAACAAAGCATGTTTTAGTAATGATGAAAGGAACTGTAACAGAGGTACGGGAGGGAAGAACAGAGATTAATGTGTAAAAACAGAAGGATTGCTGGTCATTGACCACATTTATTATTAAAATGATGTAATGACCATGGGAAACAAAGCTGTTAAGAAGAAGGACATCCCCAGGGGGTCATGGGTACGTACCAGGGAAACCAGGGGTGGTCTGCCCAAGGGGAGTAAAGGGGGGATGCTGCATAGCCAACTGGTGAAGCTTGGTCAACTGCAGGGCAGGATGGGAAATTAGAACTAACCAATCAAATGGAATTATTTCAGAGCAGAGAAACCATCTTACATGTTCTAAAACTGGATTAATTAAAATTATATTGGAAAAAAAAAAAAGGTTTAATCATTCATTCTAATCTAACGTAGAGGAAAAAAAACCAAACTGGTTATAAATGACATCTCTACTGTTATTACATGTAATGGCTATTGTTAATATTAAACTAATTACTGTAGAATTACATATTAAAAGAACTCAAATATATCACATGCAAAAAAGACCAAGATAACTGTCATTTGTTCCTGGGCCATTGTACTTTCTAGCAATTATTACGCAAGGTAAGAGATGTAGCTGAGCTAACATTTGGCTATACAGTGCGTTGTGCAGGAAAAGCGTCCTTAGGCCGTGTCTTTGTTGCTAACTGTAGAAAGCAAATGTTGCCCGGAACAAATAAGAGGGAGAGGAAGAAAAAGGGAGTAATTTACATGCGCTGGACTCACGTCTGGATGAGGGATGGCATACTGCCCCTGAATCGTGAACGCCTGAAAACAACAAGCACAGTTAAGACACGGGTCAGTCAGGACACAAGCAGCGTACCTGTTCTCATCAGAAATTCTCCTTCTGGCTCCCCAGACAAATGCCACCCACATCGCTTTCAACACTGAGTGAAGCTTAATTGTCTTGTGCTGCTTGATAACGCTCGGCACCGTACGGGAAGGTCTCTGTCGGGCTGCCCACGTACCCCTTGCAAGCAGGGTCCAGCCAAATGCCGCTGCCTGAGCTCTGACGACCTCGGTCCTCAGGACGTCCCTTTAGTCCAGCTCCGTCTGCCGGGAGCAGAGCTGGGGACACCGCAGGGGTCGAGGAAAATTAGGGGGGGGTGGCAATTCCCCTCCCCGCTGCCCCATCCGCCCAGTGCCACCGATGGGCACAGGGAGATGCTGCCGCCGAAGCAGCACGAGGGGCAGCGAGGACAGGGCAGAGCTGCCGGGGGGGGATGCCCGCCTGTCCTACAGGGCACGGGGCCAGCGCGCCAGCTTGGAGACGGGAGCGTGACGGAGATCCCCAGCGTCGTGGTCTTATCTTCCACAAGAAGCCAACTATCCCCCCTCCAAATCCAGCCTCTCCGCACCACAAGAGCCGTGCGAGGGGTATAGTTTCTGGCATCGCTTCTGGCAGCACTGGGGAGAGGTGGGGGAGGCAAAAAAAAAGGACGTGAGCAGGGAGGGATACGGTGGCGTGCCTGTTGTCTCTCCTGCTGGTTCCGTTCAACTCTCTGTAACGGCCTCCAAAGCAAAAACTACGCGAGTTTATAATTTTCTAGTATATCCTGTAGGGCTTTTCTGAAAGTAACAGCACGTCAGAAAAATTCTAATGTGCTTGCACTTAGACAGGCAGGAAAGCAGAAGGACAAATTATAACATATAAATATTTGTAGTGGGAGAATTATAAACAGGAACAGAGCTGATTAGCTTAGTTTGCAAAGCGCTTATTTGACAAAAGGCCTCTTAGAAAGTAATGAATCCTCTGCAAATGATAAAACAATTCATTTAATGGAGTTTGGATATTAAAACCTTTAATGCCTCAACTGCTTGATGCGCATTTCTGCAGCAGAATTTCCCTTCCGGAGAAGAAACATTTCATTTAGTTTTTAAATTAGTTATAAAGCAAGGCCACAATCCGGCAAACATTATGCACATGAGCAGTTTTCAGGCAGAATTGTGTGCCGCTGGGCTCGATGGGATGCTCATGAGCAAGCATACTCATGTACATCTACGGGGGATGGCCGTTATTGACGCTTTATAAATGACAAGAAAAGGTTCCAGTCCACCACAACAGGCGATCACTGCCATCAGTGGGTCTTAAGCAAGCACGTATTCAAGCAAGCAAAGCATTGTTTAAGTTTTTTACCCAATGGGGACAACTTTCAGGAGATGTTACGCTGCTTTGCTGACTGGGGGCTCTGTGCGTAGCCGAGCACTGGAGCAGCCTCAGGGACGTTATAGCTGGAAACGGCGCTGGGCAGGAGCTTAGGTCCCTGAGCAAACAGCGGGTTTGGAAACCACGCTTTGGTCTCTGAGCCTCTGTGCTGGGTCACAAGTGTCCCTTCTGATCTTGGCTTTACTTCAAACCCAGCTGAGAGAGTATCTTTTACATGGGTGCTTCCCAAGCAATGGTCCGCAAACCAGCAAGAAACCACTACAAAAAAATCACCAGCGAACCTAATAAAGTCAACCCTAATAAAGTCAATAAAGGAAACCTCATCACTCCGCTTCCTCATGCTTCCATGTATACATACGAGGAAGCAAACAAACTGGAGAAATAACAAAAATAATGAACATTCAGAGCTCAGACTAGCTTTTACCTGGTTGTCAATGAAAGCCATCAAAGCAGCATGGACAAGACGGGTCTTGAATTTTCTTTCCCAGTAAAAAAAAAAAAAGCTCTTCAGTTCTCAGGCTCCCAAAAGGTCATTTGATTGATTTAGGTTGAGAAAAAACTGTCTTTGACTGCTTTACCCTTTGACAGAGGAACTGTGCCCTTCTGTGGCCGAGACATGGCAAGTACAAGCCTGGCAGAGGCTACCGAGACATCTGTACTGTAAAGTTTCACTAAGGACATGAGCTACGGGTCTGCTTCCATCAAAGTCAAGTGCAACTTTCCTGCTGACGTACTGACATTAGTAAGAGCGGGAATGACTTGGTCTACAAATATTCCCCAATTTAAACCATAAAACTGCTACGAGACATAAAGCAAAGCTGTACCCTGTGAGTACCCATCTAAAGAGCAATGTAGCACAGTGTGTAGAAATTTCCAATTTGTTTCCATCAGGCAGGAGTGCTGGATTTTTTTTTTTTTTTTTTTTTTAACCACTGCATATGCTAAATGCTGGTAAGGGGCAGAACAGGGCAGGACAGTGTTCATCTTCCTTTTAGTTCTGTCATGCAATACGGTATCAAAGAAGCACAAGAGAATTAAAAGCAATACTTAAAGCAGAAGAACCCCAACTTGTCAAGGAAAACTAGAAATTTGATTTTGCTAGTGTTGCTTGATATGCAAGCATTAAACAAACCAAAACCTTTCAAGATAGCCATGATGTAATTTAGAATGGAAAAATAACTTCTGATAGCACAGCCAAAAGGTTGGATGGAATTAACACTGCTGATAAAATTTTGTTTTCAGTATTAATTTCCACTTATGAAACCTGGTTAATGTGTCTTTCCGTACTGACGCCCAAACACACCTTAAGCATTTTCTTACAAAGTCTGCTTAGTCAGAGCACACAGAAATTCAAAGCACACAGAAAGTGTCTGTCTCTTACACTCTTTCTCACATCAACAAAGTTGCGTTAGAAAAGTGAGAACAGTTTTTTAACTGATAAAACTGAAGATGACAAGAGCTATTAGACCTTAAAATAGGACACTTTCAATTATTTATACAAACTGCTCAGAGCACTCTAGCAAACAGTTTCAATACTTTTGAGTAATCACATACAAAGACAGTCACTGAAGGTCGTGGCAATTACAATACTGGTAACACGGGCTGCTGCATATATACACACTTATTTCTTGAAGGAAAGCACTGCAGTGTAAACTTATATAGGGAGTAAATTATTCTGACCTTTCAGTCACAGACCAATTTCTAGCAAATTATTTTAAATTTCAATTCAATTTTGGTCACTAAGGAAGCAGATTTCTTATTTTGAAGACAACTAAGAGGAGTAGGCTTGAACACCAGGAATTCCTCTAGGCCAGATTTAGTAGATCTATTTCCCCTTGAGTTGGACAGGGCTTGCAGCACCTCACTCCTCCACCATTGCACATACCTGGGCAGCTATACGATAGCACATATCGGCTATATGAGTCCCCCTGTGAGCCTCCTATGGTGTTTTTAGGGTACCTACCAGCTGCGTTCATTGGTGGCTCATCAGTTATTAAAACTGCGTTCCCCCTGCATGGATGATGGCAGAGCAAATTCCCGCCACGTCTCAGCGGCACGTTGCAGACCCATTTCAGAGCATTATCCAAAGAGAAGGAAGAGTCACGTTGCACGCGGGGTTTTAAAGGCAGATGAGAACCGTGGCTGATATAGCTTAAGATGAAGGGGGAATCGTCAAAGCTTCACTTTATAAAAAAAAGAAACAGGAACAACGCTGTTCTTGTTTTATCAATCAGGTTGTTGCACGCCACGGTTGGGAAGGTTTACACTTGCAGGTGTGCAGTTCCTGTAACCTCAGAACCCCATTGCTACTTGGTCCTGAGGGACTATAAGCAGCAGAAATTACGTGTGTGTAAATTTTTCCTGCAAAATACACTATTTGGTCCTAAAAAATACGAAAACTGTGAGAGAACAATTAAGCCTTTCATGAGCAGAGACATCCTGCTGTTCGATCACCTCTGAAAACTGACAAAACTGCTTATACTGCTAGCGGAGCTGCAAGTGTGAAAAATCCAATCCCTACAATAAGGAGTTTTGGCCCACTCGGGGAGCATCTGATTTGGACACCTCTCAATTCGCAGAAGGGCAAGCTTTTCTTAATTACATAAGTTAATTTTAAATGTAGGTAAACTACCAGTCATCACAATTTTGCATCAAGTTTGCAATGCAGTGTTCTCCTTTCCCGCAAACTGTAAGCACACACAGTAGACAAAGCACATCAATACTATACCAGGCAAAAAAGAGTAAAAGTTGAAAACTAACAGGCGCTGGCTGAGGTTGGGCCAAGACGGTGTGGTTTCCAGCTGAAGCCAAAATGGTGTCTGCTCTTACCTGGCCACCTGCAAAAATGATAGGTGCAGAGGCAGGTTTGGGACGGTAGGGGATGGTGGCACCTTTGGGTGGGGACTGCAGACAAAAACACAAAGCAATCAAAATGCAGAACGAAGCAGAGCTTGTATTAAAACAATCACCCCTTATATTCATCACCTCGGACAACAAGGCATGCAGCTAACCCAGCCCAGCCCACCCTGCCCTCCACCTCGTCAGCCCAAAAGCAAGCCGGAGGCCGGTTGCCTGGGCTTTGAGGAGGAGAGCCGAGGTCCCGCCTGCGCAGCCGAAACAGGCAGTGCTAGCGCTCGTGGCTCCATTACTGCCGTCGTCGGATGAAGCTGTGAAGCTTCGTTAAGCACGTCGGGAAACACGGGCACAATTTTGAAATTTGTCAATGTTTTGGAAGAGTCCGGCCCGTGCTCTCGCTTTGTTAACACGGAGCACATCGCCTGCTTATCGATCTTTCCTACGCTGCTACACATCAAGGTTTCTTGTTTTACCAACTCAATTAAGTCAGCTCTTCAATTGCAAATGACCAGCCTGATCCTGCCTTTCCTCTGACTGAGCTGGAAGGTTGGAGAAAAATCCTCCCGGCTTCAGCAGGAGCATAACCACGGCCTTTGTAATGCATGAAAAGGGATTTTGTTCCCTGTAGCCCAAGGCAAGGACCCAAAGGGAAAACCCATAACCAAGGCTAACTTTCTCCTCATAAATAAAGCAGGAGCATGTGTCTGTAAAAAAAGGCTTCAAGCTGTCTGTGCTACACCCGGCAGGATGGTGCCCTGATTTCAGTGCATTAACTACAACCAAAGAAGGTAACAACAATATCACTTCCATTAATTAATACCATATAAATACCTATTTCATGTCAACAAAAGTGTTTGTTGCCAAATTAAATATATGCTGCAAATAGAGCACATTCATTTTCTTGAACGTTTGAAGCAGCAAACTGTAGTTAAGCCAGTGTCGTCTTAGTGCTGCTTGCGACTTGCCTAGTGCTAAAATTAAGGACTTCTTCTGTCAAAGCTGGTTATTTCATAAGTGGCTCTACCTGCGGGAAAATAGGACCACGTCTCTCTGATTTTGAGAAGCAGCTTCTCTCATCTTCTTTAACAAATAACTATTTATTCCATGAATGTCACTTGGACAATAGACTACACTCCGTATTCACAAAGCTGATAACTACTGCCATCACGTACTCCATCTCTAACAAACTAAAATTATTTTTTAAATATTATCTTTCTGTTGTCTTGCATTTTATAAAGAAACTCCTTCCTCACAGCAGTCCAGCAAAAACTGAAGCAAAAGTCGCTTCTCCCCAGCAAAACACTGGGGATTTATGAGTTTTTATGCTTTTATTTGCGTTAGGCTGTATGACACTTTGATGCAAAGGCTGTATGTCATTTTGATGCATTGCATGCTTCTGAACAGCCAATAGTCGTAGTGCTGTCTCAAACGCTCCACTGTTTCTCCCCTCTTTAAGGAATAACAGAACAGTAGGGTGTCAGAGATCGTCATGAGACAGCCCTTGACTAGACCAAACCAAAACAAAAAAAAGTCACAGAAAATTTTTCAGCAGAAAACGTGATAAAAGCAGAGATGTTTCATGTTCCTTGTCAAAAATTATGGTTACTAGGTCAAAATATTTAATTTGCTGAAATTTTTTTTTTTTTTTTTTTTTCCCAAACTTCTGCTCAACTTAATCAGTTGAGAAATGTACTTGCACGAAATTATGGGCATTTTCAGCAAGGGTTAAAACGCCCAGATTTTTATATAAATTAATTTTGTATCATTTAATCTAAGAGCTAAAAAACCTCCATCAAAATGACACCTTCTGGCCTTATGCAACGACCTGACCCTAAGGAAGCAAAAAAAGTCCTGGTAAATCTAGATTACTCTAGTCAGAATTATTTCTATTTAAAACAAGACCTAGATGTTTTCTGCCCTATTCTGCATCAGAATAAAATACTTTTCTCTCAGAAGAGGCCGCAGCTCCACGCTGGACCTGGGTTGTCGTTTGACGGCGTCGTGACAGCCCTGGTCTTCGACTGCTAACGCCTGCCGCGAGAGGCTCTCAAACGCCAGGCAGGGCACGGTCTAAGAGAGTCCCCTGGAAATCCCCGACTCCAACGGTAGGCAGCACCCCCCGGGGCAACCGAAAACGAATAACGCGTTTGAGCGTCTCCCGCGTGAGAGGGGAGAGGCCAAGCTCCCGCTTACCTCCAGCATAACCACGCATATTTGTTTGACGCACTGGATGATGGCGTCGGGAGTGCCCGATATGGTCACGGCGCGCTCCGTGGAGTTCGGCAGCATATCGCCCGCGACCTGCACCTGGGCTCCTGTGGACTTGAGCGGAGACGAAGCAAAGAGAGCGTCAGTCGCCGTCGGGCAGGCGACGGCACCTCTCCGAAGCCGGCGATTCACTCGCGCGATGGAGGGGACGCGCCTCTCAACTTTTTGCCTTTTCTTTGCTAGACGCGGGGTAGAGCGCGTCTAGAAACTCGTGCCCAGACAGGGTAATTGGGGTCCGGCAGGACACGGATTTGCCCGTTCAAGCCAATTTGCAAACACTCCTACCCTAGGAAGATTAGTCCGCAGTAGCTGTTAATGAATCAAACTGTGACCTGAATTTCAGGACAAGTCTTTTAACCCTCTCAGAGACAGACAGTTGCGATGCTGACTAAAAACCGAAAGAGGTGAAGTGAAGTACTTTTCGATAATAAAAAAAAAAGAAAGGAAAAAAGTGCTGATAACTGAAGAAGGTCTGCTAATCAAATGAGCTGCAGATAAATGGCTCTTTAATCCACTGATGGTTGACTTGTGTCTCTGGATGAAATTTGGGGCTGCCTTATGCTCTGGAATATCTTAGGATGGTACAGAAGCACTTCTAAATTATAATTAGTGTTGATTAAATATATGCACATCATCAACTTTTAGCTCATTAATGAACCCAAGGAGGTAATGAGACAGTTTTGTTTTCTTTTTTTTTTTTTTTAATTTGATCTTGGCACTAATGTATCTTAGCTAACCAAAAAAAAAAACCACAAAGAAAGGAAAAAAACACTGAGCAAAACAATCCTTGGCATTATTTCACAAACATCCTGGAAGACCTTTTCAGTCAATAGAGAAAAACCCAGGCATTTCATATTAAGTTAGCACTTTCGCGTATTACAAACAAAATCTATTCCTGACTGTTATCGCAACGCAATATTTCGGGCTTTTTAAGAAAAGTATTTTCAGTAACCATTGACTTTGTGTCAGTCAGCAAGGAGTTAATTTGTTTTCCTGCTGGTTAGTTACAACACATGTTATTCTTCTTTCCAAAGACATTAAATTACTGATTGCATCTTCTGTTCACTAGTACTGTTTAAGGCCAGAATATCAGTTCCTTGCTCTATAATAGGCTTTGGAATTTCACCATAATTTGATCAATCAGTCATGCTTTTCTTTTCTTTTTTTTTTTTTTTTTTTTTTTTGTAATCTTATCTTGAAAACAGTACTGCAAGCCTACACGTTGTTCCTGGGTACATCACTGAATGCAAAAGACCATCCCTCATGCAATTGCTGCTCAGTGTCTTGTGTGATGATGAAATTAGACCACATCTCGGGCTGGATGCTCCTTTTTTTTCTGTTTGATTGTATTTGCTGTTTAACGTACGGTTCTGGGTATCTGTACATCTAGCACAAAATACTCTGCCAAACACTGCAGTCATTTATGCATTTGCTTCCAGTGCCAATCTTGTTTATTCTTTGACTTTGGTCATATATCAGCAACAAAAAAAATGAGTAACATTTTGCTCATTATCCTTATGCTTAAGAAAACGTGCAGTGTGACTTCTCACTGCATTAGCCTTATCAAAACAGCTATTTGGCCAAACACTATCCTTTTACTTTCTTGTACTAGACTAGTAGGCAATTGCTTCTGAAACTGTGCTCACCAGAAGAATCACTTCAGTCATTTAATGTACACATACCAACAGATCAATCTCACCTTTAAAAACCCATGATGTCCTAAAAGCACTCACTCAGTGCTCTGGATGAGGTCACCAATATTTAAAATAAAATCAAATCCAAAGTACCGACAGCTGTAAAACCTAGAGCTAAGCACTTACCAGCACACAGTTCACACTCACGCCTGCTCCTATTTTAATACAACTAAGAAATCAGCTGGATTCCTGCTGCCTGACAGCTCTCCTGGACACCTAAGAGATCTGGAGGACCAAGAGAAACAATGTCTCGTGGCCGAGGTCGCCTCTCACTTTTCTGGGATTAAACAAAAAAAGAGAGAGGGTTTCCTATGACCCTGGCATCTGCACAGAAATAATGCTTTCTTCCCCTCAGTGTCATCAAGCGACTCCTTTCTCCCACATCTCAAAAGCTGTTTTTTCAGTAACGACTACTGAGAGGCATAGCTCCCGGACTCTTTGATGAAAAATAAAGTAACAGCATTTCAACCAAAAAAAAAAAAATCTGATTTGTAATTGCCTTTTATTTGCAGGTCTCGGTAAGCAAAGAGACCCCCTTCAAATGGCAGGGCTCTGAATGGTTTTTCTGCGAGTTTACAGCAGACAACCTACGCATGTTTTCACGAACACGGCTTACAAAGCAAGAGGCGCATGGAGGAAGAACAGGTTGTTTGCTTGGCAACAAAAAAATCTGAGACAGCTTTGGCAGCTCTGTCAGCTAATAGAAGCGGTACATGCTGCTTTTACTTCCCTGTATGCACGGAGAGAAAAGACCCTTTCAGTAGCGGCCAAATCCTGAAATGTAAGATAAGCCTTCAGAGGGGTTTGTTAAAAAAACTCCTGGGACAATCACATTGGAATTGAAATGAAATAATTTGGAAGAACTTGAAAGTCGAAAGCATGAGACCCTTAACTGTCCTCTACCATCACCTTTCCTTCCAAGGCTACCATAAGCTAACATTTCCTAGCAAATGCTGGATATAAAATTTTGATCAAAGGATTTCCCACTCGTTTTTGACATTTGATCAAATTTTCCTTCATAGAAAAAATATCCATTAACTTTTTTTTCACATTTGAAATGAAACGTAAAAGCTCACTGAAACCTACTGTCTCAAATCTACATTTTAGATAAAAAAAGGAGGTTTCACTTTGGTAAAGCCTGTCAAAAGCTTCTGTTTTGACATAGTCAAATGAAGAAAATTGATCAGCATGTTATCTTGATATTCAACACCTCATCCCATGTTGGAATGAATACAAATTTAGAAGGAGTACTGTCACTTTCTCCGGAATAAAAATCCATTTTTCCCAAAATGTCCTATTCAGATTTTCTCTACATAACCGAGCATGTACCTAATTTTCTTCTTTGACTGATTACAAACATTGGATCCCTGGCTTGGCATGTGCTATGTCATTACAGTCATGCATGGAAGAATTAAAACTGGCACTGTATGATAATTTTTGCATTTTCTGGTTAAAGGAAAATGAGGCTGATAGCACAGCACATTGAATGAATAACTTTAGCTAAAGTCTGGATTAAAAAAAAGTCAATATGGGTTTGGAATACATGAAATCGGGTCACCTGCGGCACGGTGAGATTAGGGAGAAACAGGAGAGGAATATGAAAATAAATTTTTTCTAAAAAGTAGATCAAGCTTTTGATCTACTAACCTGGACTCCCCAGTGCTACTTGGGTCTTTTTTCTCTGGCCGCGAGGGCGGCAGCTAATTTGGAAGTGGCTGCAACGCTCCAACCGGGGATCAGCTGAGTATCGCTGAGGAGGGGACGAGCCATTTCTGTCGCCGAACCGTTGCTTTGCTAAATTGTGCCTCGGAGACTAACGCGGTGTAAAGCTGTTTCTTTATTTCACGCACGGTCTTTAGCTTCGAGGAAGGTAGAAGGGTACAGTCGTGCTGAACCCCGGCTTCCCCCAGAGCAAGACTTTTCCAGGCTTTTCACTCAGCACATGCTCACGTTCGGGTGAGGAGCAAAGCGCAGCGGTGGGACACCGACCTAGCCAGCGTTCCCAGCAGACACCCCGAGACTTACCTCCCTGATTTCTTTGATTTTGGAACCTCCTTTTCCTATAAGGGATCCACACTGACTTGCCGGGACGACGAGCCGCAGCGTTACAGGCGGTTTGCTTGTCACCGTGCTGTTTGTCATCGAAGCGTTTATGTCCTGTAATCACAACGTCAGGGAGAATTAGCGGGGGATTTGGCATTCCTGCTAAGCACCGAAGGGCTCGGAGCAAATGCCCAGGTCTCTTCGTGGAGACCCGGGGAGCGTGCAACCAGTTGTGGTTTGTTTCTATTGCAGGTAAAGCCGCCGGCTCTGCCGGCGATACGCCATAAGCACCAACCGCGCAAGCAGCTTGTGCCGGAGGAATTTTTTTGCTCTCTGGTGTTGCAGGTCCGCACGGCGGGAGCAGAGGCCGGTCTCTGAGGCAAGGTTAGGAGGAGGTGGTATCTGTCATTAGACCAGCCGAAGCAGGTGGAAAAGGCAAAGAGGCTTTTGAGTTCACAGGCCCCCAGATCCCGATTTGGTCTGTTTTCCAGCATCTCAATTAGAACGCTTCTACTAAACGATATGTCTTTACATTTCACGCAATTTCTTGTCAGGTTTGATACAAAGGAAAGAGGTTGAAAGAGGGAATGACAAAGAATCTGTCTAATAATCTGAAGCAGAGAAAATCAGATTATTTTGATAAATATTTTGCCGCCCCCCCAGGTTTAATTTCTCTTTTGCTGCAGATCCGTAAGTATTTGTAGTGTTACATAACTTCCAAAATCTTTTCCATCACAGCTATGTAACCCGAGTACAAAGAGCTCAGCAGAACAACAATTACCTGTATCCAGGTAATGTAACCTGTATCCGTGTATCTCATTATCCAATGAGACTACACTGCAGATTTTCATGAGCATTTCAATATACTACTTATCGCAAGGTTTACGTTGTTTTAAATATATTTTGCTAGTTCAAAACCTTCTAGCCGAGACAAAACAATCCCTCTAATATCTTCATCACAAAGGAGAAGATAAAGCTTATTTTCCCACTGATGGATGGGATGCTGTTGAGAGCACTTAGGATCACAAAAAAAAGCCACAAGCTGCAGAGCACTTGTGCAACAACTCATGTGAATCTCGATGTCGTTTGCTAACACTAGCTGTGAGCTGAAAAGACCACCTCGTCCATCTGTGAGGTGGCATGGCACAGCTTTCACATCCTTCACAGAAACGCTACCCAAAAGATTAGGACAGGATGACAGAAAACATGTATTTCATTTTCATTTAACTCATTTACGATGCAATAAGAGTTCCAGCAGACAGAACTGATGTTTCCCTACATTCTCGCTTATCAAGATTACCACTTGGGGGGGGGCAGGGGGGGGGAAGTGCCTATACTGTGTGATCAGGACGTCAAATTAAAAAAAAAAAAAAAAAAAGTACTTTAAACAACTCTGCACGCCTTGTTGAACCGGTGCGGGAGCTCAGTGACACCAGCACTGACACCTGCAGTAGCTCTGCATTTGTGATGGCAGCATTCTTCCGTCCAAGAAATGGCTCAGTGTGACCTTGCTTAGCTTAAAAGAGAAGAAAAAAAATCTTGAACAGAATGAGGCATTGCTGCGTGCCACAAGAGAGCTATCAAATCATTCCTCTGCCAGCCAGTAACTCACATTTTGTTTAGTGCCCGTGTCAGTGAGAGATTGCAACCCAAAACAAAGCGAGAGGGATAACAGAATTTTGCAGCACCCACGTATCTGAAATAAAGTGCAAGTCATGACAATTTTTCAGCTGGAAGATGCCATCTCACTATATCACGTTTGCGTCAGGTGGAGGCACACGATCATCCAGATGTAGGTAAATAACCCTCTTCAGCCACCCAGCACGACCCTGATAATGTCTCCCACTTCCATATGACGTGGCCTGGCCTCAAAAGCCTTCGCTGCGCTTACTGCCTTCAGAAGCACTTCACAAAAATTGGAAGCCGTTAGTCTCTTCATTTTCTCCTCATCATTTAAAAAGAACAAAATCTAAACACGCAGGCTCAGCAGCGTGGAGTGCACGAAGGAGTTAGTCCAGCTTAAAAACACAACAAAAAAGAAATGAGCAGAAAAAAATCCCCTCCAGACCTGCAGGCTCCCAAGTAGGGCTGTCTGGAGACTTTCTCACGGAACAGTTGTCTTTAGCAGCAGGAGTTAGCATTTGTCAAAAAAGCACCATCTCAATTGCTTTTATCACCTTGCCTTTCTCTTCTCCTTATTCCTAGGGCTGAGCAATTTCTTTGTAAATGTTTGCAAATAAACAAGGGTTCCACCAAACTTTTTCTTATTTATTTGGAGAAGGTTTGACCACTGAGCTCTGCCTGCTGGTTTTTCGAGCACTTAACTACCATGTGCTTCCAGTAGCTTATGCATATTTATGCCCAATACCAGAGCTGCCCGATTCACCAGTGAACTTAGAGTTGCATTTCTTGGGTCTCAGCCTCCAGTCTGGAGATCACTGCTCTAAAATGTCCTCTCTTGCAACTCCAGTGGTCTGCCTGGGTTAGTGCCATTTTTTAACAAGTCTCTTTTTCCTCTGCAGTAAATACTCCAGTTATTTATGTAATTACCTACCTAGCTTGTAAATTCATCATCAGGCTGCTAGAAAATCAACTTTTATTAGGAAGGCTGTCAAAGCAGAGTGATATAAGGCTGCAGAGCAACCACACAGAGAACACTCCTCCAGATCCTTCTTTTTTATTATCTGACGCATTTTGAGCTTTTTGCTAACTTTAGAAAAGCATTGAGGGCTCCCATGTCTTCCTAGCCCTGCTTATCCCCAGCTATACAGCTGTAGGGTTGAAATTAAGGGTTCAAGGACTTCATGCCAAAATGCTTCACGTGGGCATGCATAACAAATACCAAAAAAATCCCTCAAACTATCAGTCTCACACATGCATCTTTTTCGTTCTGTTTGAAGGTAGGTGCGATAACCAGAGCTGGGTCAGGCGCTGTCTGCTCTGGGATTTTCAATTTTTTAAATGGCTGAAGAAATCTCCAACAAAAAAAAATATGCATGAAAAATAACATTTGGTACCTAGCTCGTTTGTAATTTCTGAAACAGTACTTTATGTTGCTTCCAAAGTGTTACAGTTACCTCATTTTATTGACAGGAGTAATTATAGGAAACCTAACTGATTATATGAGACATTTTTCTTTACCGCCGTTCCTTTAAATATACCAGAAGCCAATTATATTAAAACTAAATACAGATATTTCAGAATATAACCGGAGTCCCTTATCTGCAGGGAGTGCCAATACCCCTTTAGAAATATCCACATGAAGAGTCCAGACTGCCCTCTAAAATCTACAAGGGTAAATACGCATAAAATCCAGTCAGATGCCTGAATTTCAGATTTCTTTCCCTATTGCTACCTACACCACTTTCAAAGACAACGTGGTGTTGGGTGGTGGGGTGGGGATCTGATATGTGCAGTGTTCGATGTTTTTATGAGAAACGCAAGGTTATTTCCCCTGGGTATTCATTCTGGTGGGAACTGGAAGGGATTATCTCTGTTAATGATTCCCTTAGCATTTTTCAGGATAAGGCCTTAAGCAGAGCATGTTTTTCATGTAAAGAGCAGAGAGACTGCTCTCTCCAGGTATCCGTGGATTGGAGGGTATGGTACCATACATGAAGCTGCTTCTTAAGCTAGAAGAAACAGGGATTGGTACAAGTTGGGTAGGAGATACAGCTGAGGAGGAGGTGACAACAGGTGGTCTTAAAATTGGGCTGCAGAGAATTACTTGTGTGGTCCTGCAGGATTCAACCTCAAAATCATTATTATCTCATTAAAAACTGGTAAGGAAGAAAAATTAGCGTTCTTTTAAAATATACCATGCCACAAAACCAGAGGACTTTATCAACATGTTGAAAGATTGGAATATTACAACGGAAGATCTGAAAACCCATGAAGGATTGGAGAAATATAAACGGGATTAACATTTGCAGTATAAAAAAAAAGGGTCATTTGTCTGGGGGCTGACAGGAAGGTTCTCACTGCAAACATCTGCGCGGGAGCTGGGGATGCCCGCCAGGCACAGCATGCTTGTGTGCAAAGCATGACACTAGAAGGAGGTGAGGCATTTCCAGCAGCAATAGGGATACTATAGCAGGATAGCCAGGAGAAAGGACCGTCAGCGCCATTAAATAAGCCCCGTGGAACTTCATTTGCAACCCGTCCACAATCAACACATGCGTTTAATACAAACTGTAACTGGGAAAATGTAGAAAGGGACTGCTAGAGTCAGGACAGGGGTGGGAAATACGTCTTCTGAAAGACTGAGCTTGGCTCACTTACTCTGGCAAAAGCAAGGGTGTGAGGGGATAAAACTGTTTTCTAAAGATAGGTCTAAGAGGGGAATCGTCAGGGATGAAAAGGCAAGAATTACTTAAACTAATGGCCAGTGCTGGCACAGAAGCAAAGCTGCATAAACTGTTCATGGATAAATTCAGGTGAGGAGTGAAAAAAAAAGGTGTCTAATTATCAGAGAACTGAGATTGTGGATCTAATATCAGGAAACAGAAAAAAATCTAACTAGTTTTTGATCATGCTGTGAAGATGCAAGTTGCAAGACATACTGCTTATGCTAGAAGACAACTGCATCTGATGACCCACAAGCTCTTTTCTAGTCCTGTTGCTCTAAACGTGAAGAATCACCATGGGTAAAGGCACACGCTGACATTTCCCATCAATTCCAGCATCTCCCAGTGCTATGGGGAGAGGTGGAGACTAACCTCACTGACTTGGAGAAATAAATACTTTTTAAGAAAGGGATTCACATCCCTCTAGTTCAGTCACGGATGGAGAGACACAGCCCCTGTCTCCTGCTGCAGGTGATCCAGTCCACCTGAAGGCTCTTCCTTTGGGAGAAGGTGAATTGCCTTCTGCCGGGGCCTCTGTCTCTCCAGAGAGGACAGGAGAGATGCCTGGACTAGGTGTGTGATTTTCAAAAGTAGAGGGAGTTAAATCCTCTCCTGAGTGACCAGGGTTCGTGTTCTGTAGTCTGCTGTCTTTTCTGTGAGGTTTCCCATTAAAGTGGTGACCATATCTGATTGTAGTTGGTCCAAGAAACTTGAGGAGATCCTGGCACTTTAGGTGCATATCTGCACAGAAGAGTTATTTTACAGTAAGTTGAGCTCTTGTCTCACTTTTAGTGCCTTTATTTTAATTAATTTTAAAAGCCAAGTTTTAAATATGGTAATTGGTAATCATATAGTTTGTTTTTAAAATAAAAATTTTCTAGTTGAGTTATATATTCATTTTGACATATATAAAATTTACATCAATACCAAATGGAATCATATAAAAACAGAGCTAAAAGTTAGGCAATTATTCTTTTCAAATCAAACCCACAATGGGACCAGAAATTTTCCAAGACATTTTTCCTACCATTAGTGCACATTACTAGAAGCAATTGCTTTTCCCTGAAGCCTCCAAAAAGCAAAAGAAATGATCAAACAGCTTGTAAATCGACCCATTATTTTTCTTCAGCGTTACTGCCAAAAGCATTTATAAAAATACCACCATTTTCATTGCTATTAAATAGAACATTAAACAAATCATATTTAACATTAAAGCAAACATGAGAAAATTCAAACAGTGTTTGTATTTCAACTTGAAGAGAGAAAAAAAACGTATTTTATTTGCTTACCTCTTCAAATTTTAGTGCAATCATAGAAAAAGCTTTAAAAATTGCATCTGTTGGGCCTGTTATTGTCACAATTCTCTCTGGACAGGAGCCTTCTGAAATATTGATTCGAGCACCACTCTGTCAAAAAGAACAAACATTTTTCAAATTCATACTTCCCAGGGAGGAACCTAAGTAGAATTAGGGATATAGTTTGGGAAGGAATATCTTGAAGCATCTAATTCCCTCTCCTACAACTGCAGCCCCAACATTGTATAATTTCAGCGTAAACTGATCTCACTCCAAAAATTCATCTAACTGCAGGAAGCCAGATTCTGCCTGGGTAAATACTTATACAGCCTTCATCGCAGCGTGCAAATAGTGCCTCTGTAACTCAAAGTTGCAAATAATTCCATAATCAAGTCTTTACCCTTCCCTCTTGCAGGGTTAACCTTAAATAGGACTGGAGCTGCAGAATTTCAGACGAGGTTGTTGTCTCCAGGGAGCACCAGCATCTCCCAGGAAAGACGCAGATTTGTGGTTTGCAGACCCAAAGGCAGGACTCGATCTGTCTATCTGGGGTATTGCTTTGCGCTGTGGAGAAGGTTCCTTATAGACACGTCTCGTGTAAAGGCGGTCAATTAATAGGCACTGAACGACCCTTTAAAGGAGTAGCGGTAGGACAGGCAACAGTAACGGTGTTATCTCCTTAAGGCAAGCAGCCTGTTGGAAGGAGTTAGAAAACCGTACGTCTTGGAGACGAGCCAGGGTGGCTCTCAGGTATACTTAGTCCCCTTTATGCCACTGTGGCAGTGCAGAGAAAACCCCTAAACTAGATGTAAATATATTTAAGAGGATCTTGGTGTAGATAATGATCAAAGCCAGTTCAGGTAAGACCCACCCTATGCTTTCCCTGAGGTTTCGGGCATGGAAATGAGTTAATGCAGTCTAACAAGTCAGTGGAGCCTCAACTCATCCACAGGCACTGACCTTCTCGAGGATCTGGGCCTATAGAAAACGTGAGATAATCTGGGTTAATCTGGCCCTTTGCCTTCGGGGTTACCACCAATCGGCTAATGTGCTGTGTGGCCGAGCCCTTGTTCACGTGCTGCTCGACAGCAAGATATCTTATTTCCCTGTATAACGGCAACCAAACACGACAACATGTGTTTGTCCCACGGCCCGTCCCACGGCCACCTTGGCGCAAAGCACAGCTCTTCCTTTGAAACCGGAGCCGTGGGAGCTCGTCGGGAAGATCGCTCCACCGTGGATCGGCGGCAGCCAGAATTCACAGATGTTACTCCTCCAAGAGATGACCGGTCAAAGCAGAGCTACGGCAATTAAAATGTTATGTGGCGGCCTCCGTATTTGCGTAGGAGGTTAACAACTGCAGGGCACAGAACCGAGGGTTTTCTGCTTTTCTTTAGGCCAAAAGTTGTCTCTGATATTTCTCCAATGACAGAGCAAGACAGAGTTGCATTTCATTCCATAAAGATGGCATGCACCTTGCCACATCTGTCAGGAAAGTCAAAATAAAGTTGCGTTTTGCTTATAAAGAAGTACTGAAGAAGGTAGTCACTTAGAGGAGGACCAAGTTGTCATTGTGTGGAAACACAGCCTCTTAGTCCTGTGCTATTATAAAGATACATATAATTCCTTTCTTTTAAAAAAAACCAATTAAACAAATAAAGTCTCTTGTGACCACATGTACACGACAGTAGGTTTTCGGGAGTGGAAGAAGAACATTTGATATTTATCTTGAAAAACTAACCAGGGATGATAACTCTTCTCTAAGATGTTTAACTCAGAAGTCAGGAGTGCTCTCCAACGATGGCTTCCCTTTTGTTCATGCAATTTATATCCAAAGATATCTGCCCATGATCATAATTAATAATTAAACTAAGATGTGTTTAATCGACTGGCAGGATCACCTAGTATATTAGAAACATTTTTTTCTTGTATTTTTTTTTTAAGTCTTAGCAAATTTACTTATGTGTGAAAACATGGGTGAAAACTCTTATCATCAGAAAAGGAGCTCTGAACTCAGTCAGCCTGACAATGAACTCCTTGTTGTGTATATTTAACGAGAGATCTCAGGAATTTTCTTTACTGCAAATGCTTAGAGATTTCCCTGCCACAGTCTTTCTATCAGTGTATAAAACAACAAAGCAGCTGACATCGTAACGTACTGCAGATTTACCACAACCAAACTGACTTTTCTGGAGGCATTCCCTATACACTTTGCACTCCTAAAGTTTTAAACAGTAGGATTTGTCTTTTGACTTATGCTTTTAGCACTTGCTTCAAAGAAGGAAAATTATATGCATCTCCAGGTAAGATGTGCTGCCTTGGAGGACAAGTGTGGGTCTGTAAGCCTCACCTGGGCACAATCCTCTGAAGACCGTGCAGATTGCTCTGCGGCAGGGAAAGCAGCCCGCGGACACTGGGGAGACTGAGGTTTATGCAGCGCCCTGTTTTAGTTAGCTATTTTGTGTTTACAACCTTTTCAAAGGATGCGAGTGGTGGGCGCGCAGCTCTACCCTGTCCACGTCCTACTCACAGCTGCAAAACGATGAAAAGTTAAGGCTTTGCCAAGACATGGAAGAGGGATAGTTTTTGACTTATGCAAGTCTGGCTCCAGCTCTGATGAAGCTTGCGTGTACCCTCAAACTTTACGCAGCATCAGTCCAATGCTTGGTTTCAGATTTTGGAAACTCTACCAGAGGCCAAACCGCGTGCAGGACCGGTGTTGGTATGCTAAAGAAAGATACAGTGATTTTGATGCACAGAATCATGCTGGCTAGGCTGTTCCTGAGATAAGACAGCAGCAGGCATATTGCTGTGGGAATGAAAGGCTCCAGACTGCTGTGGCGATAAGGAGGTTACATTAACAATAATGTTTAATTTAGGCCAGAGCATTAATATACCGCCACTTGCACAGAATGGTGATGTTAAATTAACTGCCCACTTGATGGCAGTGTCGGTCTGCAAACGCTCAATTTCCCTGCTCTCTGAGCTGGAAAAGAAAGGCAAGTAAAGACATCAAGGCTTGTCTTACCTCCTCCCTCATCTTCTTAACTGTCTCACCTTTCTGTTAAAGAAACAGGAAAAAAAAGTTAGCCTGGGCTGATGAAGCGAACCGATATACAATATTTTGACGTGAAAATAAAGAGAGAAAGTAATTTCCTGACCTTTCCGATAATGCTTCCGACCTCCTGCAACAGAAAAAGAAGACACAATGAATGATACGATTCACTACAGAAGAGCATTTGCTCTGCTCCTAACCTGTTTCACTATCACTTATTTCAAACCTGCAATGTGAAGCATAGCCCCCTTCCGTTGTTGCTGTATACAAATATGCCACGTTAGATACTAAGGGGCGGACTAAAAATGCGGCTTTGCAGCTTGGTGATTGTGAAAGAAAAATACCCTTAACGGAAACTGATCTTGTGGTTGCAGATCAATCTTGCTACTATAAACACAGATCAACCCCTATCAGGGAATGAAAAGTTCAAAAATAATATAACTGCACAACCTGCTAAAGAAAACAGGATACAATGCAAGCATCAAAATAATTGCTGATCTCTCTGAGGGCAGGCATTTACCCTCTTTACACCATGTAATAGCTAGAGCTGAATTTCCATGCTACTGAGTATTATTGCGTAAACACCTGGTGGCCTGTCTTAATCTCCCTATTAAGCACTTACAGAACAATAATTGCTAATCACTTTTTAGGGATTTGGGAATTGCTACTGGGCTCCCACAATCTTCCATGAAGGGACAGAAAATACTGAGAAATGTGACTGTGACCATACAATAGGGGAACAATTTGGCAGTTCTGGCAACATCCCAAGGGTTAAAGCCTTGGTGAATAAAACCAACAGGTAGCAAAAAGGAAGTTAGTAACTCTAAAAATGAATAGTCTGGACACATAACACAAATCACGCAGGTGTGACTTCAGGCTGGAAATCATCTGACGGAGAGGAGACCAGCTAAAGGAAAACAAACTCCTCTCCTATGCTCACATTGCAAAATCTATTTAAACAGTTAAAGACTGTCTCACATGGCTGATCTGTCCCAGACATATGATACACAGTTCCCGCCCCCCGCTCCCCCAGTCTATATACTGAAGTCTGACCCATGCTGAAACACAGTCCAAAGAGTAAGATTTAAGAAATTGTCCTCCATTGATCTATCCAATGACAGACTCATAATAAAGTGGTACAAACTTCACTCCGCAGTGACCTTGAGAGAGTTATTTCTCACCACAAGGTTATTTATAAGCTCACGTCCTTCTCCCAAGACATAAAGACTTTGCAGTGAGAAGACGACCTATCTCAATGAAGAACTTTGGCATGTGGTTCCTTTGCGCTCTCTGCAAGTCTGCACATAACACCAGACTGGGGGGGAACAGTCAATACACTGCTGGACAAGGCTGCTGGCTGGAGTCACCTAGACAGGCTGGACAAATGGGCTGAGAGAAACCTCAGGGGGCAGAACGAAGTCAAATGAAAATTCCCATGTCTGGGATGGAACAAGCCCATGCAGCGGGACAAGCTGGGCAAAAACTTGCTACATATAAACTGGCTTTGCAGAAAAAGTCTTGAGGGTCCCGATGCACAACTCCAACATGAGCACGTGAGCGCATCAGCAGTGCATTCCTGATCAAACAAATGCTGGTCTGTATTAGCAAGAATATAGCCAGCAGGCTGTGGCAAATGATTCTTGCCTTCTCGTTGTGTTTGTGAGACCACACCTGGAAGATCGTGTCCTGTTTTGGGCTCCTAGTACACGACAGACAAGGTCACACTGAAGTGAATCCAATGCAGGGCCACCACGATGGTCAGGGGACCGGAGCACAGAACACATGAGGAGAGGCTGAGAGAACTGCACTTCCTCACCCTTGGGAAGAGAAGGCTTGGGGGGATCTTACTGTGGTGTATAATAAGGAAAGCAAGTTGCAACATCAAATGCCTACTCAATATGAGGAAAAAAGTTTTTACCATGGGGATGGCTCGACATCGGAACAGGCACCCGCAGAAGCTGTGGAGTCTCCATCCTTGAAGGTCTCCAAACCCAGCCTGGGCAAGGCCCTGAGCGACCTGCTCCGATGGGATCTGCTTGATGCAGGAGGTCAGACTGGAGGCCTTTGGGGGTCCCTTCCAACCTCCCTGGGTCTGTGATTCTTCAAGCATGGCCTTACACCCACTGAAGTCAATGCCTAACTAGCCACAAAGTTCCTCAACCCAGTGAGGCCCCTTTTCAGGTTTATTTTCAAACTTGACTTTTTCAGTTTCCCATTTCCCTTTTTTATTTCCCTTCCTACTTCTCCTCTGAGATGGGTTTCTGCTCTCTTGTACATGCTGACCAGAGAACAGATATTGTCCAGACAGGCATTGCAAATCTTCCAGAGGTATCTGCTTTGCAAGCCTATAGTTCTGCTGGCTGATGTATAGTAGACCTTTACATGTCACGCAGCTGTGTGACTGTTCTTGCTAAAGTTTCCTTTGTCCATCTGGGACTGTGAAGCGTCTGTACATCTGCACGTACAATGCCAAGAAGCAGCTCTGTGAGAAGAGGAATGAATGAAGCAGACTCGCTGCAGTTTTGTGCCTTGTGACCAAAATATCCTGTGTCTCTCAATATGTGGGTTTATGTCACGCCTTTTCCTGCGGCTGAGACAGCCGTACCAGCATGCTATGTAGGCTTTCTAATGAGGTGCAGCTTTTTTGTTAGCAGTGACACAAATTTGGGACAGCCATTCCACAGAATTTTTAAGTTCTTACTATTTTTTTATATTAGCACTGTCACTGCCAACCTGCCTGTAACTATTGAACGGGATTAAACAATACAGGGAGTAAGACTGAATGATGATAAGCCTTGGGAACCCCTCATGTCTAGTAGTTCCTATCTGCCCACTCAGCACATTCAGCAGTTTTACCTTGAAAACTTTTTCCATTCTTCTCAGTCCCAGCTTTCAGAAATAATTTCTTTTGTAAAACAGATTCTGAGGAGGTATAGAAGGACCTTTAGCTATGGGTGAGCATATCGTGTTTCAATTGCTCTGGGCAAGCAATAGTATTTCAGTCCGTGGTACAGTTTCTAGGTTTTGTATATCTGAAGTTTCATTAGAAGCTGTAGGTCTGGTCTTGAACCTGCAAGGCTCTGCCAGAATACACTTAGTATGAAATCTGTCCCAATCCATTTGATCATCCTGACTCTTAATGATAGATGCTGTTCTTCCAGAAATGTATGGATGGGTCATGGCTAATAAGCACAAAGATATCTTCCTTGGAAATAGGAAAAGATACTTTAGCTTTGGAAGCAGAAAAGCAATATACTGTTTGTAGCCTTAGTAAACAACATGGTCCATTTCAAACAAGGAAATTGGGAGTATGTAAAAAAGCAGAGTAAAGCATAAAATATTAGGATTCTCAAGCTGCTTGTTCCACTGAAGTCTGTGGGAGTTTTGCTATTGATTTCAGTGGGGATAGGGATTCTACCTGACTGATCATCACCTTGTTATTACCAAAGAGTACAAGCTGCTGAAGAACTGAGCAAATGAACAGTGTGAATCCCTCTGAGAAAAAATATTTCAGTCAGACTGGTGACTAGTTCCTCGCAACATGCTAGCAAATGTCACTGTAATGCTGTGGAGTACTTCAAACCTTCCCCTCCTCAAAGGGTGAATTTAAAGCTTATTCCATAAGAAGGTAGTTTCAAAACATCCAGGCAAACGCCACCTCTCCCCCTGCACTGGGAACTGGGATATTGCTTAGAAATGTGAGGGAAGGGCATAGGGGGAGAGAGAAACATTAACTTTACATGGATATTCCTAATTTTTCCAGAATTTTTGATCCATATAAATTACTAAAAAAAAACAAACCCAAAACCAGAATGGTTCTAAATGGGTCACTTCAGACTTTTTTGGGGCCTCAGCTGTTTCTAGGAAAGCTCTCATAAGTACTGGTGACAAGAGATCATGTCTTTAATTATGATGAGAAACCTACTTCAGCCACAGATTAAATCAGAAGACTCTTTATACCTCATTCTCCAAGCTACCAATGCATCAAACCTTTAACGTTTCTTTATACAGTCCAATATTTGTTTCATATAGATTCTTATATCACCCTAAATTACATTTTGTGCTTAATGAGATACCTAACATCATTTTTATGACACTCAAGTTTTACCAATATCCTAGCCAAGGTTACTTTGAGGGCTTTATCTTCTTCAGAAAATGTTTCTAGATCTGCCAGACACCAAACTGTGCTGTAGTTAACTGCGTAAGACCGAAGGGATGGGATGTCTGTCACCTACATCAGTTCATTAGAAGTTAGGAATCTCGCGTAAGCCAGGCACACAGCCTCCTCTGCAGTCCAGGGAGAGAGAGAACGGAGGATGTTTTGGTCCTAAAAGAGGAGGGAAGAAGCGTAGTCCCGAGGGTTTCGTCTTTCTCCATCTGCAGTAGAAGAAGCCTAGACTGACACTAACATTCCTGATGTGTGGTGAGAGGAATCCTGCAGTTGAAGTCAAATTCAGCCTCAGTGCAGGTCAGACAGGAGTTTGATTTAGCTGTTCTAGCAAATAATTGCCTACTAGAATATACTGATAACTCTTGAACTATTTGCTGTTTTCCAGTGCTCAGGAATATAAGCTAAAGGTAAGCATTTATGATCAATTTCAGATTGATTTATTGACTAACCGTCTACGCATAAACACAGTGGGAAAATAAGTTATACGATAACAATTACCGGGTTTCATATAATCACATTTCAACAGCTGATCGAAAAGCAGGGCACAAGAAAAAAAGAAGTTCTAAATGGGGGAACTAAAGCTCAGAGGGAAAAAGACAGGTCCAAGGCAACCCAGCGGACTGATGCCAGAGCTAAAAGTACTCCCCAAGCTCCTTGGCCTCAACATATAAACAGCCACCTGTCAGAAGCAGATATGACACAGCAACCGTGCTGGATGGATAGGATGCCTCCGAAAAGCTGCAAATGTGTGCGTGCCAACATGCACTGATACATATGCATACACACACACACACACACACATTTATATATTTGTGCATAAAGAAATTACAGCAATTTGGGGTGCCTAAGCTGAGATTCATCAGAGAGGCCTGAGTTTCAGATTATGCTGAGTACCCGAGCCCAGGTAATGCCTTCCACAGGGCATATCTCTAGGTGACATTATCTCAAGCAGGACAGGGCGGGTTGAGTTCATTTATGACTATGATTTTCCTTAGTACGCCATTTCTAATAAAACAGATAAAACGACAAGAGGTGAACCTCACCAAGAAACATTGGAAGACTGCTCGGTATCAATAAAGTATATTGCTAGCCAACCGCCCATTTCATCGCAGATAACTTGAGGAAAGGCAATGGTAAAACCAGGGGATGCTTTCTTTCATGCTGAAATGCAACATATAATATTATTTGCACATTATATTCGCATGAATGGGATGAGTTTTGCTCTTAACGAACACTTGGGGAGCGGTGGGCCCATCAAAGAGCAGAAAGCTATTTTTGCAGTTTTTGCATCGTCATCTGTGGCGAGGGCAAGGCAGCACCAACACAACAAAAGGTGGCAGCAGAGAAGTCTGCAAGCTAAGGCTTTCCCAGGGCTCTTGATGGTGCGAATGACTAAACAAAGACATAAAACAGGCTGTAAGACAAACCTATTTCCTAATCAATTATCTGGTGTGCCTTTTGAATAACAGGAGAAAGAAATTAGTCATGTTAAGAAAAGAAGTGGCTTAACAAATGGTAACAAACCTTGGTTTAAAGATTAACCTTTGATCTGTAAACATAATGCGTGAAATTCCATCATTTTTCTAAGCATGAGGCTAGTTATATAATTAGTGTGTCCCAGGAAATCAAAACAAAACAGGTAGCTATTCCAGGTCCATAGAAAAGCCCAGGCCTTGCCCTATTACTGGGGGGCATGCAGCTCCTATTACTGGCACTACAGGGCGAATGGAACACTAACCTCACAGGAGCCCTGAGATAAAGCCACGTCTAGAAGAAAAACACGTTTAAGAAATAATATAAGAGTATTGTATTTCACCCCAAAGCATCTGACGAAGCACAGGCCACATCCCAAAGCCTGCAATTCATTCAGGCAACACTTTGATTGCATACGCTTACCTGCTTTCTATGAGCAAGAATAAGGTAGAACCAGTAGGACTCTACAAGCAAAAAAACTTGCTAGAAAAGCATTGAAAGGAGAGAAATACAGCCTTCCATGGTGGGGAAGCACATCCATCACAAGACAAGGAGGGATCCCGGCAACAGCAAACAACATCTGTGCTGATAAAGTTTTCTAGACCAGCACCGGTTGTCGTTATCTCGTCCATAAAGAGGCATAACATAACCCAACTCTCTCTCTTCGCCTTGTTCTGAGGATAGAGCTGCCAATACTTGTATAAACTCATGAATACGCTTACATGGAAGACCCCAGGAACACGTTCCACGAAGATGTTCTGAACAACGTGTTTGCATGGAGCACGTGGGGCATCAGCATTTTTCAAAGACTGGAAGAAAAGTCAGGTTTGGGAAACATGATGTAACGTGTCTACCTCAGGGAACAAACGGCTGCCTCGGATAAACTGAGAGTCTGATTTGTGTTCTGGGATTATGTGGGATTAGTCTCACTGACATGGGAGATCTCATCTCATGTTCCTAGGTGGTGCTTCAGTAGTCACTGTCTGATGCTAACAGCCCTAATTTAGCAAGGCACTGCAGTCCAAGCCTTTACCGAGACAGATCTCATGCTAACAAATGTGGTAGTGTATGAGGACACCTTCAAATTATGTTCTTTCTGATGGAGGTGCCAGAGTTATGAATCTTCCACAGGTCCACCGACCATTTTTGGGGCAGTTGTGCCAATGGGCATTTCTCATTTGCCTTCTGATAACAGATGGGTAACCAATTGACATTCAGTTTCACACCAAACCTCCCAGCCTTCCCCCCAAAAAACAACCCAAACCCCAGTTCTGTTCCTTTGCTTGTCCCTCTGCCTGTGATGCTGAAGCACTGCATGTGCCTTCTGCAATCTCAGTTCATTACAGCTGTGGACCGATGAGGAGATTCTGTTTGACACAAGTGGGAAAATTTGGCTATGGAGATTGTTTTGGGGGACACAGAGTGCCCAGGGGCTGGGGGCAAAGACCTCTGTCCTTTCCGTTGATTTTTTAGGCTAGTGAGAAACTCTCGGCTGTTACTACAAACACACTAAAGGACATCCATCTTGTGTTGTGTATTTGCACACAGAGTATTGTTCCCTAACTAGAGCTCTTAGGTACCACAGTAATGCAAACAAACAAAACAAGAACTATAATAGCAATAGGCAGGACAGTCAATCCTCATAATACCCTGACAGTGTTCGTGGAAACTAGAAAGAACAGAACAAACATTGGCTTGGTTGGCATTTTACTGCTTGGATTAAATTACTGACAAGGTGATTCTTAAAGCTACTTTGTTGTATTCTGTATTTTAATAAGTAAAAAATAAAAGAAAAAAATGGGGAAGTAGAAGGGCATTACCTTCAAGATGGGGAAAAATTATTTCTGTGCTTGCTTTACAGTCTTTCAGGGGGCTATTAAGCAGACACAAAAAAGTGGTCACTAAAAGAAATCCCTGATGCTAAAACTCTATTATCTATACTGATGGAAAAGGCAGTTTTCTCCATGATTTTATTCTGTCTATATTTGAGCTGTTAAGTGTGAGCAATCACCTTAATAAGTCTAAATTTTCTTTCTTGTAAAAAATTCTATATATAGCATCACAAAATAATCACCAACATGTCTGAAAGTGACCACTGAAGCTGGATGTAAGTCCACTGTAACCAGTCCTTCCAGTGCCACAGGGCACCCACTGATCCTGCGGAAACCATTGGGAGATAGAGTTCCTCAGGGCAACTAAAATTAAGCTTTAAGTACTGGAAGTTTAGCACCTAAAAATCAAGGCACTCATAGGGTTTTGTCCAAACCTGAACATTTGACTGAAGGTATATGTTTCTAATTCACTGCTGCTGAAACTATGAGAAACATAACATTGAGCAAATGTTACCAGGGAAGGAAAAGCTCCACTCAGTCATCGTATCTTTCCTCCATCAATGCAGATTATACATTCTGCATAATACCTGTGCTGCTCTTCCCCAGACATGTTTAAAATCTGCTTAGGAGACTTCTAGAACCTCATAAAAATCTCAATGCCAGGAATTTCTCTTGGGACTCCCTTATTAGGATTTATTTTCAAAAATATATTTTATCCCATTATTTCCAGCCACAAGCACTTGTATCATTCAAAATAACGACACCCCATTACGCTATTTATTCTCTCCAGGTATTTATGAGAATGTCTGAAGAAAGCTAGACACAGTCTCCTCAGCATCCTAAAATTTTGTTATTTTTCTGCAAATTCCCTCTCTGCTCCGTCTTCAACATCACTCACACACGTGGCACCTGCTGCTGAGCACAGAACCGCAGGTGTGATTTTGCCAGAAGAACAGTAAGGTAATTACCCTCTCTTTGCCCCACGATGCACCAATGCTATACATCCAAAATTGCATATGCTTTTGCTGCAATAGCTTTCCTCTCCAACTCAGCGTATCCCAAACGTGCCACTCTCTAGGCACTGCTGCATCTGATGCCTTTCAGCCTTTTATGCTTTCCAGATTTCCTTCTCTCACTGCACATGTATCTTCTAAACTACCTTCTCCAGTTAATTGCCTCAACTCTCCAATTTACACCTCTCGGTATTTGGCAAGAGTCCTACTTCCCTGCCAGTATTCCCTTCCCTCCTTCCTCCTACCTGTAAATGATTTCCTCCTTCTTCCTAACCATCCGACTTTATGAATCCATTTTGTTTCCTATTTCTGAACTCCTTCCCCTTTCTCCAAAAGATTCCTCAGACTCAATGGATTAATACAGTCTACACTGGCTTCTTGCAGACTTCACTGCACCCAGTATGGTTTCATCGACGCACACCTTCACACAGCGTCTTCGGAAACGCTGCATTTTTACTTCTGCAGGTTTGTACTGGAGGGAGGGAACAGAAACTCCTGTGCCACCACTACGAGATGGAGACCAAAGTGGATTCGTGACCCTGCTGCCCTTTCCATGCTGGCACATTTGAACATTTTCTCCTGTTCCACCTCATGGACCCGACTTTTAAATCTCCATTAAGCTGCTCTCCTGAAATTTAACATCTTTCTACCAGCACAGTCTCTTTACCATCCACATCCAAAATTAACCTTTAACGGTGAGTCTTTAGGGTCTTAATCAGCCTATTACCACTGGCTGTGTACAAATCCAAACCAGTCCAAAATCATGTAATCATTATCCAGTATAGTCAAAGTAGGTGCTTTTTCAAGAGTTATTTCTTTCTGGGTACGAACTGACCAAAACTAGAAGAGGAGCACTGTAGATGTCAATTACTAAGGTATGTTGGCAGATACCTGTGGGCAAGGCTACAATTTTCTACAATCTTCCAACCTCATTACCTGTGGCAGTAAGCAAGAAAAAAAAAAAAAAAAAAAAACAGCCACAAGCCACGGGAATAAAAAATTCAACACACAGTGAGCAAATAATGATAAGAAACATCGAGCTCCATCAAAGACCCTGTAACATGCAGGTAGCCAAAAGAAGTTCGATTTTTATAAAAATTAAAAAAGGAAGAAAAAGTGAAAGGCACATTTCTTTTGGAGCATGAGCTCTGCCTCTCCTTACAGAGAGATCTGATAGCTGGGGACTGTTTGCCCATGAATGCACATACACTCAATTTGTGTTCCTTAAGCCCTTCAAAAATGTTGATCTGATCTGGGTAAATGCTGCCACTTTAGCCTTTGCTGGAAGCAGAAATCTTGCAATCCCTGCAATATTCTAATCCTGCCCAGAAATTATACTTTTAAAGCAGACAAAGGTACTAAAACATCCGTACCCATTCCCTTGTCTGCCCTACACAGTGATTTTACTTATTTTACTTCAAGAAACAGCATGAATTAGATGGAAAATACGGAAGTAGGGCAACGTAAACAGCCCCAGTCCATATTCCCTGTTTTTCTCTACTGAAATGCATGAAACAGTTTTATTCCTTAATGTGGTGCATCTTTCTCATTAATAAAAGATGACAATGCATCTCTGCATTATTTAATATACCCTATATACCCAACTCCTGGACATGCTTCAAAAGGCTCTCCCGTTCCTGCCCTCTCCAGAGCAGCATTCAGGTAACTCGGTCAGAAAGGTCCCGAGCAGCAGAGGCTGCGGTGCCATGGCAGCTTTACAGGGTGTATTCATTTTTGTCTAACTTGTCCTTAAAAGCCTCCAGTAAGGGATGGTGCGGCATTGCCGGGCTGCCTCCTTCCCTCCTCACGCATCCGCCTAACAAGTTTTTCCTAATTTTGCTTTTAAAATTCCCTGCAGAGACAGCCGCTTCTCTGTGGATGCGAAGAACACCCGAGCACTGCCTGCCCTTGTGGCGTACTCCCTAACACCTGCCCTCTAATTCACTGCAGGAAAGTATGACAAATGTTCTGTGTTGCTCCTGGTTTCTCTTCGGGGCCGTCACACTATCATATCGTAGCCTTTTTACTGATGTAACACGGCGTAAGATGAAAATTAGGCTTTTCATCTTACACCATCACACACTCTCTGAAGTCCTGGCTCAGGAGGACACCTTTTTTATCAGGCCCTGGAAACATTTACCCCAAGGTTAACCTTTTATACCTCGCAGTGGTTTGCTTCTTGCTGGGCCCGCACGAGCTTTTTTGCTGCTTCCACAGGTGGAAAAAAACCCCGGTGCCTTCCCTTAAGATCACATTTTCTGCCTTGAGAAAATCGAGGCTGTGCCTTCCCTCGTTGCCAGCCAGCTGCTCCCAAATCTCGCTACTCTGCGGCCGAGCCGCTCCTCCAAGCGGCCATCCCAGCCTCCTCCGTAGGATCCTGCACAAAGCCCTGCCGGAGCTCAGCTGGACCTACAGCCGCTTCTTTCCCCAAAGCACGAGAAAGCAAAGGTGCTGAGGAGAGGTGTCCCACCTGCAGGGAAGCGCTGATCCTGGGTTGTTCTGGAGCTCGGGACTGTTCCCAGCTCTTTTCCTTTCACCAGACGCTAACGTTGCCTTTGATTTTTTGCCACTCGTTTTGTTTGTTGTTGTTCAAGGTGCTTTTTTTATTCCCTATCCTCTTGCAGAGGGCTGTCCGTTCATACAAATCCCAATTTTTCTGTCTGCAGGTATAGAATTTAGCTTAATTGCCTAATTAAGATGTCCATCCTTGACTTAAAGCCCCTATACAAATCACAAGAAAAATACATGCTGAAAATTCCCTAAGTCTGCAGGATTTACAGCTGAGATAACTAAGCACAGTAGCACAAGTTACGGACTTTCAATCAAAATGAAAGCAAATATCACAAAGCACATAGACCTTCCCTATGCAAAGGTACACTGGTAATAAAGGTTTAGAGACAGAGTTAAGGTCAGTGGCGATAGACCCTCATATTTCCATGAAACACACTAATAAATAAATAACTTTAAAATGATCTTGCTTTAAAATTATCTAACTGAATCCAGTTTGCTACTGTTATTTTTAAAAACCACCTTTTAATTCCCCTCTTTCAAGTTATGACCAGTTATTTACAGCTCCAGCTCTGCTTCAGTTAATTGTTTTGTCTAGAAATACTAATTAAAGATCAGCAATTTCCACCGATGTCATTACCACAACAAATCTTAAGGAAGAGCCTAGAAAAATGCTTCTTCTTCTTTTTCAGAGGCACATACAGCTTTCAGAGTGACCTTCTCACACTGAGTTCCTATTGACTCAGACATCCTTCATTCTTCCGTATTATCATTTCTAAATCACAGAAATGACACCAAAGTAACCATAAGGGTCTGACTTTTATCACCAAAATAAATTCTGATTTAACGTACTTTTTGCAATACTTAGGCACAATAGGATACGTGATTAGAGCATAGTAGAGTTAACAGTATACCCATTGTGCCTTGTTAACTGAGGATGCATGGTATACTCCCGCTTAAAATTTGAACTTCATAGCTTTTATGGGTTTAATTTAGACACTTGGGGCTACGTATGCATTGAAGATTGGACACATAACATCTGTTATTTTTAAAAGTGGTTGCATACCCAACCATCGATGTTTAACACAGAAAAGTAGCTTTTTCTAATTTCATTTCTGATTTCAAAAAAAATTTTTGGTTCAAAAGAACCCCCTAGTCCGCGGTTTAACTAAAATGTCCTGAAAATGACAGATACTTGATTTTTGCTTTAAAGGCATGATTCTGAAAGAAGCAGATATGTCTGACAGAGGCTGAAAAAAAGCACGCCTAAGCACATGGGAATTTGACAGAAACCAGTAGGGCTACGTGTACCCACCAGGATAAGGATGAGTTCAAACATTTTTCTGGATTGGGATCAGAACCTGGTAGAATCAACCCTTAAGACCTAATTTTGAGTGTAGACATGCATACAGATTTTAGGTGGGTTTGGTAAGAGAGACTGTTATTAAATTTGTTTGACAGATCCCTATTTAAGATGCAGATTTTACACACCAGATGCCTGCCTGAAGCTGAATATTTCAGGGGAAAAAATCAAACAAAACAGATTATTTCTGAGAAAATACATAATTTGATCTGACATAACCTAATTTCTGACTTTCTTCATTTGCAAACTTAAAATGTACCCCCTCATACTTCTTAGCAGCTCCATAAGTAAAATACAAAGGGAGATACCTTAGTCTCCTATTTTTGCTACGGGCATATCATATGTGTGTTCATGCCATTGGTTGAAAGCATGCACTGTTTTAAAATGTAAATGTATTTTAGTTATTAAATTAAATTCTAGGAGTAAAAATACTTTTTAGATTTATATATACAAATTCGATCTCCAGAATGAGAGAGAGAGATATATATATTTTCACTGTTCCTTGTTAAGAAAGGGCCAAAACCAGCTCCTTTATATAACATTCATTCATTAAGCCTAAAAATGCCTGCTGTTGCCTGATGCAAATAATACAAACGAACCTATGAATTGTGGTTTTTAATTAAAAGCCCATTTTGTGATCTGGCAATGTGAAATAAACGGCTATCAGACTGTTAAGTCTGACAATACTGAATTGGCACTTTGTCCATGGCACAGATTTCACACTTATCTGCAAGCTTAAGTGCTGCGCTGGACAGAAACGAAATGACAGTCAACCTTCCAAAACAAACCCGCAGGGGACCTGGATGAATGCTTGGTATATCAGGGGGTTCGCTCTAATAAGATGTTACAGCGGAATAATGAAGAACTATCCCGTTCGCGTTCAACAGAAATAGACAGTAATTCTGTGTCAGTTATTTCACGCAAGTCAATGTTCTGGTATCTTAAAAAAACCCTGCAAAATCCAGCAAATGATGAGAAAGGCAAACCGTATGCAGGTCAGCCTTATGCAAGGGTCTGCCACACTTGGCTAACTATCAGTGAAAGAACTCTTTTTTTGCCGCCGGATCTGCTCAAAACGGGTTTTTTCACAGGCGGGGTTTGTTCCAATGAACTCGGGTTGCAGTGCAAACTTAAGTGTGATGCCTTGGAAGGCAGCGGGTGATTTTTCGGTGATGGCAATGGTGGTTTTGACTCAAGTGGGAGGAGGAGGAGCAGACCCTCTGTTAATGGCACTGTCAGGTTCTGACGGTAACTGCACACACTCGCTCAATACACAGGCAACTGCTGTGGCAACAGTAAATGCTTCACCTTGCCATGCATGAGAAGACGTATGGTAAGCGTGACATTGAGACCTCCTTCAGTCACTTTTGTGTCCTTCGTGTTCATCCTGGCCTTGTATCTTCAATACTTGGAAGCAGCTTCGTTTTTCTCTTTTTTTTTTCTATTCACTTAATCAACCTACAAAGAAAGGGAGAGAAAAAGAAAAAGTACCATTGAGCGGCTGAAGCTACTCTGAACTGAGAATATCATGTTGTACAAACCAATTAACATTCCTCCCTTTGATTTTCTGGACTACAGTTTAGTGCTGAAAAGGCTCCTTTGATTATTATCCCTCCCTGACCAACTCTTTAGCCCTTCACCAATTACAAGATAAACTCCCCTTTGAAACCTTAAAAATTCTCTTAAACTTCCTGTATTTCAAAGCTGAAAGTACAGAGCACAACAGAGTGCAATACAGCATTTTCTTCTGAACAGCATTTTCTCTTTGTTAACCATATATATATATATATATGCATTTTTACACATGCCTGGTGCTGTTTTCATTTCTCTCCCTGTTACTACCTCTTTCTCTTTCTGCTCTTGCAAACAAGATATTTTTGTTTTCTCTCCAGCTAGAGAGAAATTAATTCTGAGCCTAAACACTGATCCCTGCCAGCAACAGTGGATGACACATTATCAAAGACATCTGAGTAACTAAGAGCCACTTGCTGCTGTAAATCTGGGCACTGTCTGACTTTGTTTTTGTCTACCAGGCCCAGAGGTGGCTCAGACCCTCAAAGACCAAAGCTGAGCTTTAGTCCTAAGTAGAAGTAAGATTTTTCTTAAATCCTAATGACAAATTGCAGATTTTCAGTCATTTACAAAGTCCTAAATATCCTAAAATGCCAATGAAAGCTGCAAGGACTGGCTTTGAAGGGATAAACAAGATGCGTTATGAGATTACTCATGCAAGAACATTTATCAGTACAAACAAAAATGGGGGCAGGAAGGAATAGTACCAAGGGCAGGCAAATTCCACAGCAGAAAAGGCTTAGAGACTCCTTATTCGCTTTTGTCCTTTTCAGGCCTATCTTATAGAGCATGAAACCCTTAAACAGACATCACGCCTCTCAGTAACCATCCCTTATTAATGACAACCCTATTAGCTTTGCACCTTGGAGCTTCCCAAAAATTTGACTAGCTTGGGCACTGGCTAATGAGCACCCCTAGGGACAACCATTTTGTGGCTCGGAGCGTACAGCGGTGTCTCACCGGGGTGACAGGCTGTTGTCCCCTTGTAGAGACCGCTCGGGCATGGGACCAAACTACCGGAGGGACCTACGAGATCATTCCCCTAAAAACACCAGAAGTAGTATCATGCAGACTGTTTCATCCACTGATTAAAATCCATCTTAAGAGCCACTAAGCACTGACATACTAGACCAAGGTAAAGCCCATCTTAGTTGAGCATGAATTTGTCTAATCCCTTCTTGAATCCATACATCTGGTCTCTGAAAGTTCTGGCCTCACACATTAATTATTAGTGTGGGGAAAAGTGCTCCACTTTATCTGGCTTAAATCTGCTGACTGTCATTTCCCCTTGTTACACATTTTGCGCTCTGTGCGTTATCTGAAGACCATCCCAGACAGTCACTCCTCTGATGGCCGACGGTTCTCGTTTCAGCCTGAGCCTGCGAGTGGCCAAGCCCCTCTTGATATTTTTGCTGCTGGGAAGTACACTGGAAGATGCCGAGTTTTCTCTCAAGTCTCTGCAGGAGTACTTAGGGCCACGAAGAGCTTCTGAGCCTTCAGTGACTGCCAGAATAAGAGGCAGACGTGCAGAGAGGTGAAAAGAAAGAGGGAGAAAGAGTAACTTAAACTCCTCCTTCCTAAAGGCAAATTCATTAGTTGCTACCACAGAGCAGCTCCTGCCTACCTGCTCCATTGCCAAAGTTGATTTCCCCTAACTCAGCATGGACTCAGTGTATTTCATACCATACGCTCCACCACCCAGACCACAGCCACTGAAATAAATCCCATTTATTCCACATTTCGAGGCTTATCACTTACATTCCATATCACCTATCCAGATGGAGAAAAGCAGAAGAGAAGCAAGGTGCCTGGGTGAGAAAGCAGAAAACAGAAGCAGCCTGGCCATGTCTCTGATGCACCATGTGTGCAAGAGGGTGAGAGGAAAATGTCCCAAGGCTCTGTCAAAAAAAAACCCCAAACCCAAACCAAAACGCCAAACAGGAGCACTTTGGTACATAAACAGTAGAATACATCACAGCATTCTGGACTTTATGGGAGGAATACTGGCCATCTGAGATCTCTAGAAACTCACGGTACCTTAGGGTATGCTTGGAAGATTTCACATAACGGGTGTGTTTCAAGTAGAAGCAAGGTATTTAAGACCTTCTGTGGACCAAAATTTAGTGATGAAGGTACAGCTATGTTTCTAATGAAATATATTCCCAAGTGGGAAAAATAATCCCAGACTAGTTACAGGTTTACAGTTGCTATGGCCTTTTACTGCTGTGATGTTACAGCAGTATGCTCACTTCGGGAAAAATTTGGGACAAAAGCCTTTTCTCAGAAAACAAACCCACTGCCACCCAAGCCTGACCATTTCCAGAGAAAACCTGAAAAAAAAAAAAAAAAAAAAAAAAATCTGTGTTTTTTAGCCAAAGCCTTTTGGGTTCTTTTTAAAAACAGAAGTTAAAAATGAAATTCCACCACAAATACTGTTAAAAATATCACTGCCATCTAATTTTTTTAAAAAGATTTTGTCTTTGCCCCACCTCCCAACAAGCTCAAACTCTGGCACCTGGTACTGAGAAACAGAACAGATGTCTGGGGGAGGGCTGAGAGCGTGTGTGCCTGCAAGGAGTTAGGCAGCTGTGTGAGATACAAAGGGAATGAATTAAAAAAGGCAACCTCACATGATAAGGAAGAATACAAGAAACCTATACATATACCATGAAGAGAGAAGAGTTTTTACTATGCCAGGTCATTTACAACTGCCCCAGTTGTCCTGAGAGTCCAAGTGTTCTGGTAAAACATTTACAGATTTATAAAGTAAACCTACACGCCTGTTAATTACCTGAGTATTTCAGTTTTAAAGACAGACTAAAATAAAATGCATTGTTGTACTTTATTATTTTTAACTAATTACAGCAAATTTTTCCGCAGGCATCATTGCAAACACGTGCCGGGCTAGATCTCTGTGTGCATGCAGATGTCAGACCACGGCACAAGGAAGAGAATGGTTTCCTCTACAAAGCCTCCTACCAGCCAGCAATACATCTATGTATTTATAAACCTACTGCTGTAATATATGAGCACATCATGAATATTAAATCAGTAAAATAATTTCCCTCTCCTTTGCAAAATCAGCATTTCGAACAATTTACTATGTTCCTGGCTTACGCGTGTGTCTCTGAGCAAAGAGAAGGCTAAATACATAAGGCTTTCCTTTCTCAAGCTCTGTGTGATGTGGTCTCCCGGCTACTCCGGGGGCTGGGAGAGTTGAGTCTCAGACTATGAAAAAAATCAATATGTCACACTTTTCCTGATGCCAGAGGAAAGTCAGGGGACTCCACAGGTGAGCAGAGAGTATCGTACAGACAGATACAGTCAATGGCATAGCTGAATGTTAGAAGTGAGGGTTTATGCGTTTTACTCTGCCTTCAGCAGAGAGCTGGCAACGACAGGAGGACAGCTGGACAACATCCTCCTTCTGACCTTGGGAGAGGATGGACCAGAATGCACAAAATCCAAGATCCAGGGCTCTGCAGCTCCAGGTAACAAGCAAAAAAAAAATCACGCCCAGGGAACGAAGGCAAGTAGATAACATCAGATAGTTCCCAGCAAACAGCAGATCTTTGCCTCCTGTGGGGCTGAGCGTGAACTTCTGAGGACATTTCCACTGCTGTTTATCATGTAAAAAGTGAAAATTTCTCTTTAGGTAGAAAAAGGCATCCATATGCATTAAAAAAAAAACACCAAACAACCTTTTGAAAACGCCAATAAAATGGACACGTAGTCTTCTGCAAATGCCTTTTGTCTGTAAGTATGCGTTTCTATACACTTTCAATATTAGCTATCCCAAGCTGGCATAAAATGGCATGTCCTATACGCTCACTATTCATCACATAAGGACCACCAATTTTCTAACACGGCTTTTCAATAATTGTTGGTAGATTAAGCGACTAAAACAACAAGCACCTAAGCCACGTGTTCATCAGACTACCACAAAGAACAACACAGTTTCTCAAGGATTTCACTGAATTAATAAAAGCTACAGGATGAACTATACAGCCAAAGGGCAGTGCCACAACCCACACGCACACACACACGTGGAGGTTAGGAATCCACGTGGCTGAGGGGGTAGTGTGAAATTGCTGCCTGAAGCCATGGAAAGTCAACCTCGTGACCCCCTTGCTTCCTACTCCTCATGCCTACTAATCCCCTCCCCCAAGAAAATAAGCAGACCATTGCAGAGAATATGGCTGCACAGTGCTGGGGGAAAAAAAAAAAAAAAAAAAAAAAAATGTTTTAAATCTCTAAGGTGACCACTTCAGGCATGCAGGATAAGAAAGCCTTTGACTCCACAACAGGCAGGGATGCCAAAGATGAATAAAATCAACATAGTACCAAGGTAGACATCAGGCAATTGATCTCTGAGTTTAAAGCCACAATAAATTATTTGACATCCGTGAATCTGCCAAGAAAGCTACTCATCTGGAAGATCCAGAGGAATGAGAGGGAGGAGGGAGAGAAAGAGAGAGTGTGCACGTGGTGAAATGGGATGGAGCTGCACAGTCACAGAGGTGTGCTGGAAAGGAAAGAGATGCAGAGAGGAGAGACGGAGAAAGGCAGGGAGAAAGAGAGAAATGAAGCTTCAGACGGCTGATACGGAGAATCACGCGAGAAGAATCAATGTGGAAGAACCACCTGAAAACACTGAAGGAGGAAGCCTGCTCTGATACGTGAAATCTTGATCGTATGCCTGTCAGGAAAGATGAAACTGGTCAGAGCACCCAGCACAGCATTCCCTGTGCTTGAGCTCAAAAGGGACTCTTGAACCTAATTATGGTGCTTCATCACCATCAACAGAAAGATGTAATTATGAAGAAAGCAAGGAACAATCTACAGATGAAATTCAAAAAACCAAACTCCAGTTGTTCCACTGGAAGAAAAAATGTTTCTAACAAAGAAAAAAGAATGGGGGAAATTATAGTGACATTCGGCAGAAGCCATGTCTAATTTAAATGAGGACACTTAAACTCAGTCATCTAGTTCCCATGTATCGGTAGGTTTAGAAGAAGAAGAAAACTTCAATAAAGGAAACATAAGAACATCCAGCCTCTCACAGTAAATCTGTTATTTCCATAATACATGGAAACATCCCAAAGGAGGGGTAGCTAAGCAGATGATAAACCCATAGGGATGGGGGCAGGCAAAGACAGGAGCTGAATAAGGAGACTAGGACGCGAGCAGAGTAACCTGAAGACAAAGAGAATTATCATGAGTTATGAAGAATTGGAAGTTGGACAGTAACAGACTGATGTTTTGAAGAAACAGTTCAGAGTTTGGTTTATTTAGCAAGAATTCTTAACGAAAAAAAAAGAGGAAAAAAAGATAGTGAGAGTGAACAAAAAAGAACAGAGAAAACTGAAACACGGGAAGCCATGAAAAGGCTGTAGCTAAGTCCTCTTGATCAGAAGCCTCCAGGTGGAGGGAGACCTCCCGGGAATTGGAAGAAGCACACTGCCAGGGATCATCACGAGAAGAAAGGACCTGTGCTTTCAGCAGAGCAGAGTTCTTCGGGGACAGATTTATGCTACTTACATGATTTTAGTCTTTCATTTAAACTGGAGGGAATATAGGAAAGGAGAAGGAGACCGAAAGGAACATAAGAAAATTACTACAGGATAAGAACTGATGACATTATCAATAGAAATTGACAGATTCAGCTGTATAGGTAAGGTTTAAAATTAAAAATAAGCTGTCTGCCACAGAAAGGTTCATGCTATCAAATGAAGAAATAACTACTTTGCTTTCAAGTTCTCTGATAAGCTAAGCGTTTATTATCTATGGCTTTTCACTTGAAAGTAGCATCTCTGGATGTCAAAGGACTAAACAGTGTAATTATACAGAAAAACACTGGCAGAAGTTTAAAAAAAAAAAAAAAAAAAGGCACAACCCAAAGTGAAATCAAAAGCAAAACCAGCTCCAGTTGTATTATTTTGTTTCAAGGAACTTCTTTTCAGAAACTGTGAAAAGTGATAACAATCAGCAGCTATTTACGGTCTCAGCTGAAGCAAAAGATGACGACTGGCCGTTTGCTAAACATACACATCTTCAGTTTCTGTGTCAACTGAAGGATGAAGACATTTACTCTTACTAAACCATATCGTTGTGAGGTTACTAAGAACAAAAAGCTCACAGGATGCCCACAATAACTTAACAGTAATAACAATGACAACTCTTCAAAGGATTTCTCTCCCAATAATAACTATTTGGAAAAGGAGAAATCACACTTTGAAGCACTCCATTTTTATACAGAGAGCTCACCAGGGGAATCTGATTAATGAACAATAGCTAAGGAAGCAGGTGCAGTATTAACCTTTCTACTTTACCAGTTCCGTCTCCCAAATTATTAGAAGACTGTACACAAAGGAATGAGATTATACATTTTATTCACATCTTGATCATTTATATCCCAAAATAGATTTAATGTTAATCTCTAAGTCCTTAATGAAGTGAACAAGATCTGCAGAACCTGGCTCCATTAAATTGTCATATCATGGCCCATTTTAAGTAAGTTGATAGTTGGGACGGATCCAAAAATCCAGAACTGAGAAAATTAATTCTTTGTGTTAGCAGACCAAAGCATGTGTGTGTGTGTGTGTGTGTGTCAGCTGGTTTTCACTAAAAAGATAAAAGAAGATAAAGGAATAGCTCAAGAACAAAATTTGAACAAACACTAGAGAGAATAAAAGGAAATTCATAAATCACATGCTCAAAGAGATCTAAATAAAAGTTAACCAACAGGAAAGTAAGCTGAACATGGACCACTGAAAGAACAGCAAGTGGGTTTACAAACAGAAATAGAAAATACCTGTTTTACAAAAAAAGTAGTAAAATATGAGCTCAAAAGTCAAAGGGCATTAAAGAGCAGCACATTATTCCATGAGTTAGCAGCTACCAACAAGACAGTTACACACCTTAGCAAGCCATGTGCTCCTTTTACTAATTATTGTAAAAATCTCTGTATCTCTGATATGCTAAGCTCTGTAGTTACTACATATATCTGGAAGTAGCAGGTTTGGCAAAGGAGTGAAACTGATAAGGAAATAACAGATTGAAAAAATAGCAGAACAACTTTTGAAGGCAATAGCAAGTGTAAAAACTGGCAAGACTCCAGGAGTGCTGCCTTTCGAATGTAATTTTATGAAGTATGTAAAGCGGTGCTAGTTTTTCCTTGAGGGATATGTTAACGCTATTTTGTGAGAGGAAGAACCTATCCTATCTATAGAAGAAGCTGTCTTTGTGTTCTCCCTAAAACGAGAAATACCCTTACTCTACACGAATAACGTCTCATTTGCCGAAGATCGCTAGATGTCAAATAATCCTTTGAAGAGAACAGCAAAAGATGACTTATTTTTTCTGTTCTCAACTGATGGATGTTTAGCTGCTGAACTTGACATATATGAACCCCATTCTTTAAATGGACCACTTTTCCTCATGCTGGTCAAAAAGCATATGCTTCAGCCAATGTCACTGGTTGCTGCCTTTTTGATTAATTAAAGGAAATGAACAGCAACATATTTATTGACGCTTCTACTTACAACATTTTCCGTAAAGCCTTTTGAGCAAACAATATGGCATCACGACTTCACTACAGGAAGAAAACTCACAGAAGCACAGTAAAGACTATTGCCTCATTGTTCACAAAACTATTTCCTAATATCAACATTCAATGATGAAATACTTATCTAATATAAATTAATATAAAAATATTATGCTGTGTGTGAACAGACAGCTACACCCTTTGCCAAAATAGAGAAAGTTATCCCTTCAGAAAACATCACATGTCAAACAGGTAATAAATGCTATCAAATGCCTGGAAATCAAGTCTCAGGAAATCTAGAAAAGCTATATAATGGCCTTCAGCAAACAGATCTGGGATCCTGTGAGGAGTAAGTAATTTCCAGGCTATGGAAAATTCTTTTGCCTTTCTTCTATCTAAGTCTTTTTTTTTTTTTTTTTTTTCCTCCTTTCTGTAATTATTCCAGAAAGAATTACCTTAGCAGGAATGCAGAGAGCATCTTTACAGTCTGCCATGAACTAAAAAAAAGCAGCAGGGTGTGCATGTCAATATTTTGTACAGATCCACTAGCCAACTAGCTCTTCTGCATATGTGAAAAAGCCAGGCAGCTAAAAGCTCCTGTAGATGGAAGCTGCCACGTTAGACTAATGAAACAAAAAATCCTCCACAAATAAGAAAGTTGTGGCAGCCTGCCGTAAATTATTCTGTACAAATATTCTCCAGGAGGATTCAACGACGAGTTCAGGATGGAGCAGAAGGTGCTTTCTTTCCTTTCCTAATGGCACACAATGCAATTAACTGTAAGCTTTATCATGGACCTGGCAGTTTGCAGGATCAGGAAAGACAATATATGCGTATGGTAGACCAGCTATTTACTAAAGAATGATTTCTAATCATAGCTTTGAGCACAAAATCAGCTTCACCTGCTACTTTATCCGGTGGCTCCAAACCCCGCAAGTTCAGCGTCGTGTTGCTCAAATCTTTGGTTTTATGTTGCTCAAGTTTTAAATACAAATGTTGCTTTACTTACTTATGTTCAACCAAGAAACAGACACTCCAGCTAACTTACATTAATCTTTCCATATGGTCAGAGATAATAAATCTAACAGAGAAATGTACATACAAATCGCAGTGAAGATGGGGAAAAAATTGAACAGACCACCAAAAGTAGCAGAGCTGTCTCGCCAGCACAGAGATGCTTACAAGAATGGCCTACCACATAAGAAGAGATTTTCAGTCCGCACCTGCTCCTGGAAAAAACCTAGATTCTGATGACCCAAACATTGTGAATGTGTGTTATATTTGTTAAATTATCTCTGTGCCCCGAAGTCAAATGCATGACTTTGACATTTCATCAATTAAATATTTTTATTTTGAAACAATGTTTCAACTGTAAATTTACCTTAATTTAATCAAAGCAAATAAAACAACTAAAAATGTTCTGGGGCATACAAACTTTGCTTGTTGATTCAAAAATAAATGCACTTGCACCAAAGGAAAGAGAGTCAAGCCTAAACAGATGTTCTTTTTTCCATTTTTTAAAATCTCAGAGTATAGAGAAATCATTCACATCGTCTATTTCCAAGATATTTTAAGTGAGCAAGATTTATTTACATATGTAAAAAGATATATTTATCTTTAATATAGTATGCATATATGCATAGAATACGGTCAAATGATGGAAAATAAGCAAGGTACATTTTTTACACAACAGATGTGGACAAATGTTAAAATATTGCTGGGGCATAATCCAATAAGCAAATGTTAAGAATAGCATGATTTTTTTAATGACATTTTTATCCTTAGTAAAAACAGTCTCACAGATGTAAAGAGGAATTATAATTTTCTTTGCTAATACATACAAGAGTACGGATAGCTTCTTATTGATCAAAGGAAAAAAATGCCCCAAACCAGTAGAATAGTCCAAGAAATATGGGAGCTTCTTTAATGGGAAACATTAACCCATCAAGTATGTTCCCACTGGGCACAGAATAAGCAGATATTTAAATATATTTATGTTTTTATAATTCCATCAATGTTGAAATGACATCTGCCTTAGAAGATATATTTGTCCAACCTATTTGTAATTAAATTTTTTGTAGACATATCCGGTTCGATAAACATGAGTCAGTTGTTTCACTCAATCCAGTATAAAACACGGCTGTTGGTTAGGGAAAAGAGGCTAATGATACTAATACATTTCACCTCATTAAACAGAAAAATATTATATATTGATATAATTGAATCTCTGACACAAACAAGCAAAAATATCACTTTGTAATCACCTTATGTTATTTACAAGGCTGTGATTTGAAAAACCATTCAAACTCCCTAGATGGATAAAATAAATACTCATTAAAAAAAAAAGGAAATTCATACAGCAGCTAAGGGAGGGAAGAGGATGAGTTCCCGTCCTTCTGTTGCAAGGGGATTGGTACTAGCCTCCGGAATGTGGCTCCCTTCTGGGATACCACACTCGTGCTCGCTTGAGGCAAGGGTGGATTTGGAATTGTCTGAGAGAGAGAAACCGATGCAACAGGAGGAGCACAGCTGTAACAGCTGCATATATGGCTGAGCACTGCGAAGACTTCCATCGTTTACTGGGATAAAAGGGAAAAGAAAAAGCAGAGTTGCAATGTCCTGCCAGGTCGCTGGAATTGTTGCCTTCAGAAGTCATGATCACAAGGCAAATATTTAAGTTCTCAATCACTGGTGGTTAGTCAAACCATACAGCATTATAAGAACTTCACTGTGAAACTCAAGACTATGCGGTGGGTAAAAAACCCTAGTAAGTTCCCAGAGCTTCATCTGAAACTAGCTTTAACAACAACAAAAAAAAACCCAAACCAAAAAAAACCAACAACCAGCCCACAATAAATGACTCTTTTATGGGCAGTCAATACTCAGAGTAGAGCGCCAAACACATGCCAAGGTTTAAGCCACTGAAATCAATGTTTTTGTCACTGATTTAAACCAGGAGAATCTTTAAAACTCAAAGCAAGTCTAATTGATGAAGTATTCAAAAGCAAAGAAAAATCAAATAGTTTATTTATTAATAACTTCAAAGTGCCAGCTGTAAAGTGAATCACTGCATCTCACCCTAGCACTGGGAAAAAGCAGCGCTAAGGCTATCCATTTGCTACTTCTGTGCAACCTTTACAAAGAAAATAGCCTTTTTTTTTGCATAAACGACTCATTTGCTTCCCCAAGTTACTCAGCTGAAACAGCGCTTCGCGAAGCATCTGTCCTTTTGTCTATCCTTCAGTCCCTCTCCTTACAAATACCTGCGTACATACATACCTATACGTATACGCGTATGCGTTCCACCGCAGGAAAAGCTTTGGTGGGAACCCAGGGGTGAGGGATTCCCCGTCGGGCTGGCGGGAGGTGGGTCGGCAGAAGGAGCTCACAGCCAGCCACGCCACGCGCTCGCCCCTTCTCACAGCGAGCGCCACGAGAGAGCAAAGCGAGACGAGGGGGCTCTGCAAGTGAACTGATACAATCGCTAAAAAAGCCCCCGTGTTTGGAGGAACTCCCTACAAAAGGTGCTTTAAGCAGACATAGGATACACATTCCGTTTTTTTTCCCAGCTGGTCTAGTAACTTTATTGCTCGTACACAACCCCGCTGCCTTTAACGGTTTCACGAGCGTAACTGGATGTGGAATTTGGTCCCTATGAAAACAAGACAGGACCTGTGCTAATGCGAAGGATTTGATGCTGCCCTTACCTTCCCAACTTTGACTTGGGACCACAAAGCGGTCCATTTGCTCATTTGAAAGAAAAAAAAAGTAAAGATCAAAGAAGGTAATTGCTGGTTTACTGCAGAGACTCCAGACACATACTGAGGAATAGGTTACTATTAAATAAAAATAAAAAATTAAAAAAGCATTACTGACATTTTGGTAGTATCTACAGGAATAACTAGAGGAGGGCATTAGCAGCACATTAGTGACAGTCAATTGGAAGGACTGTGGACATGATAAAAGAGAAGAGCAGGAAGACAACAACCTGAAAAGAAACACAGTGAAAAAAAATGTATGCCAATATATTTACAATACTAGGAGAAGAGGAAGCAACCACATTCACATAACCATATCCTGTTTCATATTTGGATCTGGACGCTCCATAAACACAGAAAAAAAAAAAAAAAACCACAAAAAAGAAAAAGTGGGAGTTCATTGAGAGGAGAGTGGAAAAAACTACTAACAGAAAATGATACAAAGATGGGGGTGGATCTTAGCCACCAACAAATGAGGCAGTATTCGAAAAAGGCTACTGATATTGGAGGGAACCAAAGAAAACGAGAGAAACTAGGATGCTGCAAGCGAGGCTGGCTGATGTAAGGGTGACTTTACTACCCAAAAAAGAAGAAATTAAAGCTAAATCTGTCCCCCAAAACCTGTTTGGGGTATCTCTCAGGCTGAATGACATGTTCCAGAAGCGGCAATGCCTCTGGTGTTTCCACGTAGAAAGGTTGCATAAAGCTGCCTGGAAGCCTTATAAGAAATACACTGCAGTCAGCCGAGACGCTCAGCACTGGGAATGCCGGATCAGGTCTTAAAACAGAATTTAGACATAGCGTGCCTATTTTATAGGGAATTCCACCTTGCAAAGTTTGCTTTCATTCCAAATGGAACAAAACCGTCAAATTTTGAAACAATTTAGCGTATGAGTCTGTGAGTATGTGTGCTTGTGTATGTTTTAATATTTTTTGTCAATCCAAAGAAGTTATTTTTCTGCAACTAAATTTTTGTACAGACTCCAACTTGGTGGTTTTATATTCTATTATGTATAATATATCTCGAAGTAAAAATATCTCTTTGCAATGGAAAACCAAAATGCCATAATTTTACAATTTTGTGAAGGCAGTATGGACAGTCACTATCAAAGTCTTTAATTTAATGTTTTAAATAAGGAAGTCAACACATTCCCACAGAACATTTAGGTATTGACAATCAGGAAAAAAAATTTTTTGAAAAATTTCTATCTGCTCCTCCACAGACTCACTTTGTAATAGAAAGGAAACAGAGTTGAGTGAACGGATGAGGTCTTTTTAATCTCCAGTTTCCAAGACTTTGTACATTTTCTGTCTCTCTCCTGTTTTTATAAGAGCCCTGGCATTATCCTTATTGAAGTTAGGGAGAGGAGGGATGTTTTAGAGATTTTTTTTTTTTACTATTATTTAGTCAATAAGTAAGTTAACTTGGTAAGAGAAAAAGGAGGTCATATAGTATTCAAAAAGATACAATACTTGTTTTCTTTTTTCCCCTCCAGTGCTCTGTATTGAAATGTGAAAAGCCCTGTTTCAGATTCTGCACTTTGCTATTGCACACGTAATAATAGGACACACTGGCCTTTGATACAATTCTCTTCAGGGAACAAAAGCTTCCTTTGGCACAACTACAGCCACTGCTTGTTGTAGGTTACACATGTCTTTCCAGTCAAGCATGATTAATAACTGTTAAAAAAAATGCTTATGACCCATGGCAAGTATTCTTTCAACTATAATACCAGCATTATGGGCTCTGAATCTCAGTAATTTTAAAATGTGCTTCTACAATGGAACTATAATTTAATTACTTTTTCTGCAGCCTGTTCCATTTTGTTTCATCACTTTGATTGCACCATGCGCTTGGCAGCTTATGGAAGACTGCATCTGCCTCCAGGATTATTTCACTGGGCTCTTTCGACATCTGTTTCTGAAAATGACTTTATTTGCAGTGGCATAAAGAATAATCAGAGACTTGTTTAATCCAGATAAATTGGAAAAGAGAGAGACACAGAGATGGAGTTGGAGGCAGGGAAGAGATGGGGGGAAAAAGAGAAAGGAAATCTATGTTGCATGCTGCAGAAGACATCAAAATAATCTGACCTGTTCCTGTGCTTCTGAAATGCTGTTATCTGATGGATGATATGATACACGAAAAGATGAGTCACTAAGTCAGTTCCTTTTAATGTTTGGGTGGAGTTCGTAGATGCAATACATAAGACATTCTAGCTAAAGCTTCATGTTTTGCTCGATCAGTTTAATATAATTTTCATGAACTACATTTGCAACCTCATCCCTCGAGAATCACAAAGCGGTCTGAAATGATCTGTAGCAGTTGACGAAAGTCCCTATAATAAACGAGCTAAACCCAGGCTCCAGCATGACCTGACGTCCTTCCAAACGCGGCTACAGCCAACACCTGTTGCAGAGTGCCATAGCACGGACCGCCGAGCACACAGTTTAGCACTCACCCTGATGGATAACTTCCCACACATCAGCAGACATCAACTGGGTCACCTGTGTCTCACATGAGCAAATGCAAGGCATCTATAACATGCCCGTGCTTGTACCAGCTTGTATTCAACACAATGGAAATCACCACTGGCGACTGCCGTTTATTTTTGTGTTATGGGTGGGTTTGTTAACCCCCGAACCCGTAAGCCGTCATAAGCATTTAAAGAAGTGCTCTCTAACAGATCACAGGTGTCGGTCAGGTTTGGTTTTGTTCTTTCTTCTTTTTGTTTATTTTTTGGAGGGAGTGAACAGATATTTGTCAAGCAGCATCCACTGCCTCAATAAAGAAGTGCTGCAGGAAGGCACCTCCGGCAACGGAAGAGTAACGACCGAACGAGCCACACAACGTGGCTTTAGGGACCAGGGCCGCTAAAATTTGAAGCGCCAGAGTGGACAGACCACAATAATAACAAGCAAAACAATCCCCAACATGCTCTCACTTTTGAGAGTTTAAAATCTTGCCTGTCTTGTTGCTCCTTTCCTTTTGGAGATTTTTTTCCTGTGTTATTCGCTGGTCTTCTGGGCTCTATTGCTGTAGCAAGCACATCAGGAACAGTCACACTGAACAGATTATCCAGCTGGTTGGGACACATGTATTTTGCTAGGAATTACTTAAAGACAATCCAAAAGGAGGTCATACAGTTCTCAGAACAATAATGAAGAAAAATCATTGTCCCCAAAAGTAATAGGTATCATGCAAACACACAATAGCTGGAGCTAAACAACTTGGTAATAGCCCGATTCCCACAGTCGTGTAGCCTTAATTAACTGTCACAAGCATTTGGACTTTCCTTTCCCATATGGCCAGACTGACTCTTGCCCCAGTCAAAAGCGGTCCCAGCTTCCTTCTGGGATTTCATCCATCCAGGGCATGTAATTCCCTGCACCCCCAAAAACGTGCTCTTAAGAGGTGCCTATGCGCTATGCTGCTGTCCCCATGGGAAGGTCACTAAAAGGAAAGACAAAAAATTCCTCCTCTTCTGTATTTCACTGCCTCACCTTTCTTTCCTCACCAAAATACAGCAGGGGAGCTGAGGACACTGAAGAACTCAAAGATTCCACATTGCTGATCTACTTACAGGCAACATGAGAAGCAAAACTCCTCTGGCAACCTGCATGTCTAGTAACTTGGCAAGCTTGACAGACCGCATTTGGAAGCCTGGTTATTTTCATAAAAGACATAATCCCAAAAGCAAACATCTCAAACTTTTGGAAGGAAACACAGAGCAAACCAAAAATACACAGCTAACAAAGGGAAAAGTCATCAGTGTAGAGTATTTTGCTGAAGAACTAGCTGAAACCCAGGACAACAAGGTTCTCTCCCCTCCTTCCTAACCCGCCCCCCCCCCGCCTATATCTCTCTGATGTCTGAAGAAGAGGTGAAGATTTCATAGAAGATATCACCTATTCACAGAAGGTTTCTATTTGGCTAAAAACGGAGGGGAAGCTGCCCTAAGAGAGATATGTGCTGGTGGCAGGGCATGCCCATGAAAATCCTATTAACAGAGATTATTAAAAATTATTTTCCTTTTTTCTTTTTTTTTTTTTTTTTTTTTTTTTAATTTAGATAAATTCACTTCCTCCCCTCATTTTCCATCTCACAAGTGTGGGCTGTAACACAGCAGTTGCGCAGGGCCAATGGACGTGCAAAGAAATTGCTCATTGCTTTTCTAGAGCTTCAAAGTAAACTGTACACAGCAGAAGACACGCAGAGGGTCATTATAATTTGACAAGGCTTTGTCGTCTTGCCAGTATTACCAAAGAACAAAAGCCATCATCCTTAATTAGAAATTCTCCCTAAAGAATTTATAAGAATTTATTGCTCAACAGCCAAGGTGAAAATAGTTTGCTTCTGAAGTACCAGCGAATGACCACTATTGGTCAGTGAGTAGATGTCTGTGGAGTCAGATGTGGCTCGGTAGCATCTCTGTCCCCAGGATGTTTCATAAAAAGTGTCCTTAAAGACAGGGTAAGTGTTTGAACATACAGATGTTTACCTTAGCTTAGTCACATGAACCTGGGATGAAGCTTTCAGACTGTTGGTGGCAACTGAAGAGACAGAAGGCAACGTAACCCCTTAAGCACTGATAAGAAAAACAGTTTGTAAGGTCAGGGTTGAGTCAGGACAGGGCAGCACAGGGTAAGCGGCTCTTTACTCAGGTTACTTGGGAAGAGCAACGCAGTTGTAAGCTTGTTGCCTGTGCTAATGCCAGTTTGGATGCTGGTGCTAGTACCAGTTCAGTCATTCGGAGGTTGGGTACGTGCTTGGGTAAGCAAGTGAGCCAGTGTCGGACGGAGTCTCCTGCCAGCAGTTCACAGAGAGGGAAGGCTGAACGAGGAAAGAGTGGGAGCTGCACCCCGACACCGAGGGAGCAGAGGGTCATGTGGAGCTGACTCGTTTTCCTACCGGACATGATGGGAGAAGTCAAAGGAGAAAGGGTGGAAAGGGGGCCTGAGTCAGAGAAGGGTAACTTTGCCATCACTTGAGGAGGGGCAGAAGGTGCCTGATGCTGCAAAAAGCGGAGGAGACAGCAGCCAGTTAACTTGGCTATATTTTTTTTTCTTCAAGGAGGTGATGAAGGTAGCATTGAGAGAGACAGGGAATGAGTCAGTGGAGATGGAGTAACTGACAGGAGGGAAGAGACCGGCCAAACTCATGCTAAGAGTCTGGGATTGCATCAGCCATGATCAAAATTAAGAATGAAGTAGGCGTAAAAGTTAAAAAAGCACCAGGGTGGGTGCTCCTGGCACGGCATTCAGAGCCCTGGAGACAGCGCATAGGTATGGTCACATTTGATTCATACACACTTGAGACAGGCTGAACTCCATCAGGAAAAGAAATTCAGTTTATGCAAAAGCACAACCTGCCTTGTACGCACTCCCCTGTCTTAGGCAGGGCACAGAAACATTTTCTGAAGACACTTTAAAGGCTACACTGGTAACAGGGAGTAGCTCCTCCAAAAGTGAAATCAATGTATGTGAGTGGAAACAGCAGAGATGCCTCCTAAGTGTCTAGGTGCTGGCAGGTCCTTACTTATTTAGGTGCGGCTGACTGTATAACTGAGTGATTTAGGGCCCTTAATCCAAGCACATGGAGGATCCCAGAACCTGCCCAGTGTGGGCACAGCTGCAGCCAAACCACTATGCCACCAAATCTTGCTATCATGAAAAAAACGATGTCTGCAGTCATTCTATCTTCAAAAAAGATCATAAGTATAGGACAATTATCCCCCAGCAGCTACCCACAGAGACTGTCCAAGACTGCCTGGAGTCAACTAGTTAGACCCAACGATGCATCTGAAGAGCTAACCTGCTCGACAGAGTTGCTCTTAGGCCAGCACAGAAGGAAGACCGCACTATATTAACTGTATTAACTATTCCTCCTCCCTTTCCCCTTGACATGCTCCATACAAATTAACCATTTTTCTTGCAGCATTTAAGGAAATCTACTTACAAATTGCTTTCTGATGCTCCATTTCTCAACTATGTAATTGATTTTCATCTACAACTTATATATACATCCTTGAAGTGAAATCAATTAAGAGCGGCTGAAATGAAAATGGACCCTGTTTGTAATGGGCAGGTTTAGTTCCTCTCTGTAGCTATTCTCCACCTCAACAGGGGAAGTGATAAGATACAGAAGGAAAATAATCTGTGTGGGAGGCTTCACTGTGCTCTGCTTAATTAACCGCTGTTCAATACGTGGAACACACAGCAGTGTGCACCTTCATGTCCACGCACGTACTTACATATAAAACCAACGTGCAGAGGTAACAGGGTTGACGTATCTTCTATAAACTGGGATATGACACCAAAACGTGGCCAAGAGGAACTAGTCCGCATTAATTTACAAAACAAGTCGAGGTTCTCCCAGACTGCAACAGCTCTGAGCCTATTTAATACTGAGTTCACAAGCAGGATAGTTTTCTTCAGGATCTAAGTCTTCAACAGCTACCATAAAGATGAAGCTCTGTCTTTGCAACAGCATGCAGTCAAGCTATCTAGAGTCTTCCCAACCTGGGCTGTAATATAAAATCAAGATAACTGAGAGATCAGCCATGCGATACACATATACATATATATGTATATTCGTTCTGATGGATTCCTACATGCATTAAACTGCCTGTGTTAGCCCCAACACTCCCTCAGCACTCAGAGGTAATATTCTGATCACATAAAATGCAGCAGCAACCACTGTTTTATCACACAGTCGTCCTATACACAAATGTCAGATTATGTATTGTTCTTGCCAATGCAAATGTCAGTTTGGATCGTTCGTAGGCTACAGACGTGCCCCAGGTTACCCTGGGTCCCCTGTGGAGCTGAGGCACAAATTCTCAGCACCTCGCAGGACGAAAAACCTTTGCCGCAGTGATAGGCTAGGGTACATCGGTCCTGCCTTTCTGGCATGAAAGAGGCCCAAATAAAACGTTAAGTCCGCGCACTTCTGACTCCTAAAATGCAGCATCAAACAAAAGCACGACAGGACAACTTCTGTGGGTATGTAAAATTAATGATCCAGTTTCTCTGGTCTGGGAGCACAGGTGAATGGGGAGTGGAAGGTCACAGGTGGGGCTCTTCTGGGCACAAACTGGACCTTTAAGGAGCAATGTCGGGCATCTAAAAACCCACGGAAAGGAGAACAGCACAATGCTTGGAGGGTGACTTCTGCAGATAACCACTCCTGTACTGTTTCTACAGCAACCTTTTGATTATAAAAGGCTGCTGCGGGATGTCTGTTAAGATAAGAGGGTGAAAAAGAGGACCTTTTAGGGAAAGGAAATATCAGACATACATGGCGTGTTAAATGTTTCCCTCTGTTTCCCTTGACTGCCCTGTGCTCTAAACAGGAAAGGTGGTGAACCACTCTGAAGGATTTCCTGGGCTTTACCGATAGCCTCCAAATGGCTCTACTTCACCATTTCTCATCATGACAGATTTGGTTAATGGCAAAATTGAGGAAAAAAAGATGTAGACAGCCTGAAAATGTTGAACCTAATCATTTTGTTAAAGCCTGAGAAACATAAATTCTGTTGAAGTATTAGGACCTTGGAGAAGAATTATACAGGTAATTTGTTATTATGGCTAGCTGAATAAAAACCCCCAAAACCTCCAACAACACATCATTGCCTCCCAGAGTATTTCTTCAAGGATGAAGTTTCAAATGCTACATAAAGCCTAAGGCATCATGTTTTATATGAGGTGTGTATGTGTTAATAGAGGGATATCCGTGATGATATCCTCAAGCCCTAGGCACGCTAACAGTGCCTCTCCTCCCTCCGAGCCACGCTGCCTCCTTCCTTCCCTGAATCAGGTCTCTGCCAGCTAGTTCAAGAGACTCAAACCCAAATATTCCGAATTTCTTCAAGCTATTTTGTTAAGAATTCCTAAATGAGAAACTAGTCTGAAAGTCCTATTTCTGTTACCTAAACATTTGTCAAATATCATCCATTCCCAGACATTTTTGCTATTAAAAAACAGTGGAAGCCAGCTCTCCCGGGAGTACAGATAACTGAGATAACCACAGTACTGTACTCTAATAGTGTTTGGGAAGACTAGCAAAAACAATAGCGAAACAGCAAAGGAGTTGAAAGTATGAAATGCAAAGATGACTAAATACTTAAACAGTAGCTTTCAGGTCATGCAAATACATAACGCAAGTCATTCCCTTTCTGTTCCATGAATCACAGAAGCACAGCAGCTGATGGAGAGGAATAGTTACAGCTGCATGTTCTCTTCCCCCACACCACCCCCCGCCCCAGTTGCTGCCATCCTAGCACTTCTGCAAACGACAGTTTTGCCATCCAGCTTTTGGAAATACATAATGCAAAACTCAGTGGGTCTTACCTCCTCCTTAGTGATGGACTATTAATACAAACTGGCTTGACTTTACATGCAGACAGAATATACCAACAGCTGCACTCTTTCATAAAACGAGATACAGTTATTAATTTTGCCACCAAAGTCATCAGACCAGAGTTTCTTACTTGTGGCCGTGAAATTCCTTTCAGATGACATACTTAAAAAAAAAAAAAAAAATATTAAGAATCCATGGAGGGCAGGATAAAATGACTCATATATTTTAGCAAAACATAGACTTGCAACTCCGAGACACGTAGGTTTGGCAGGAAGCAAATTTGTACACAGCCTATTACAAAAGGCATCTTGTTGATGTCTCCCACAAATGCATAAGTAACTGACAGGCTACTTGAAAAACTTTCATGAAAACAGCTTTTTCATGGGAAACTGAGTTGTTCTGTTGTTGGGCTTTTTTTAAGTTTTAAACAAAGAGTCTTATTTTTTGCATGAAGGACATTCCAAATTCCATTTTCCAACTTTAATCACAAAATACCTTTGCAGCATGTATTAGAACAACAATGGCTCTTCACAGGGAGAAGTCTCTTCTGGATGAACTAGCAGCTAGCAAATATCACGGAGCTGCTAGAATACCAAAGCGTGAAGCCCCTGGCCAGGATCTCCCCCTTTCAGATCTTGCCCAAAGCAGTTGCAGTCTGAGCTTTGAGAGAAAACTCCCTTTCTTCATCCTGTTCTCCCTTGCTTGAATGCGAATGCACTTCTCTGGGCTGTGACCAGGAGCGAGGACTTCTGTCTCGGTGTGGAAGAGGGATGCTCTGCTCTCCCCTGTCCACCCACTCCACAGAGGAGCCGCTCAGCATGAGCGACAAAACACCAGTGTGGAGGGATGGCTGGAGTAAAAATGCTAGCAATGACAAAAAACGAAGCCCTACGCTGACAGCACACGCACTACAGAAAATGGCAGAGTTACGCTGAAGTCCGGGTTCGGGTGGGTGAAAGTCCCTGTGCCCAGTATTTCCTATTGGGTAGGCGCCTCTGGTGGGTGCAGCCAGAATATAGAGAAACCGAGTCCAAGGTCTCAGGTGCAGTCGAAGCCATCTGAATCCAACCACCTATGGCATTTCCTACGCCGCAGCCGTCTCCCAGCTCCTGCAGGAATTCTGGCCAAGCGCAGCCTTGCTGTTTAGACCTATACGTCCTACGATTGCAACCTTAAGACTCGCGAATGTACAGCCCTGCTCTCACTGTCAAAAATGACGCTGCAAATTCTGCAGACATTTAAGACGGTAACATCCCGTGGACTATCTGTGGGCTTACCTAGCTCAGAGCAAGGGGGCAAAAGCCCTCCCCACTCATTGCAGGTAGGTAAGAATTGTTGACAGCTACGCAGGACCAAAGCAAACGGAAACAACGTCTAGTTCTATTCGTAGGCTTAACTGCGAGAGCATTAGTCTACACAACAGGCTTTCTAGTAAGGGCTAACTAGATCTATACTACAAGTTTCTGCCAGCATGGGCTATCAAGGGACAAGAAGATGTAATTTTGAGGTGCTAAAGCTCTGCTGATACAACCTTCCAGGCTAATATCTGGTCAAAACAATGTACCTACCCGAAGTAGTTTACTGTGCTTGGAGACTGTGTACAAGCTATGGTGTGTTCACTCGCTAGTCGAAGCTGTGAACACACAAGGGGTGCACTGGTGGTACGGTACTGCGGGTTTACAAAGCCACGCTCGTGTTTACATCACCTGAGCACGTGCCCTTAATTTCACCGGGACTGCTTAAGTGATTGAAAGTATACCAAATTGGGCCTTATCCTTGTGCTGGTAACATTACCTTGAACTCTGCAAGGTGAACAGCCATTTACATCTTCAGTAGATTAAAAGTGTTGGCTTCATTTGAGTTTGCTTTTCAAACAAATTTAATTTGGAGGATTTTGTGTCCCTTTTGTTCCTGGTATGTAAAAAGCTAATCCACTTATTTTGGTACACGTCCCTACTTTAAGATGCTTTATGACTGCACACTTGTAGCGTTACAATTTATCATATGCTGGCACTGAAGGAGATTAAATCCAAAATCTTGTAATACTGTGGCAGTTAACACTGGAGCTAGTTCAACCACTGCTTGTCAACAGTTTGATAAACACAATGTTTTCATCCTGCTGGTAAATTGTCTGTAAAGAAAATAAACTTTTTATAAATGCGTTTGCCATTCTCAGGTGTACTGGGATTGATTTATCTGGCTACAGGTTTATCCTGAACTGTTCACAGTGAATAACAAATTGACCGGACAACATACGGCATTTAGTATTCAAGGACGGTTGTGCATACAACAAACTTGGTTTATCCATTTTGTGCCATCATAGGGTGATCTGGTTCAAATTAATATCACAAAATAATAATAGTAAATTTAATACAACCTGGTTTATACATATCTTCAAAAGGTATTGACAGATCCACATAAACAGAGTTTCTAATTTAACAGTTTATTTAGAGGCTGTTAGTTTCTGACTCTGGTTTCATGCATAATGTAACTAGCCTTTCTAAACACTGATAGCTCTTTAAATGTGTGCATGAAGCCGAAATAAAATTTCCATGGACTTGGGAAAAAAAAAAATATTTGAAATGAATCAAACATTCTCCCTCTATCTATGTACATATGTATTTAAGAACTGTAAGTGACCCTGAGCCAGTTCAGCTCAGACTCCCAAGCTCCTGGTAACACAGCAGACAAGTCCACGTGCACACTGCACATCCTTATCTCCAGTTTACACACTATTACTTTCACATCCTTTGCAGCTCCCTAGGTAACCTGACAGATAATGACGAATATTTCATTAGAAGATGCTGAAATTGCTTTGTTCCCATAAAATATTTGGGTAGTGTCAGATAATGCTATTTCTGACAATTCTCCTTTCTCTTTCTTTCATTAGGAAACTCCCAAGAAGGTGTTGCCACATCAGAAAAATGAAAGCAGAGTTACAGAAACATTTTATGTGATGACAAATGCACTTTAAGAAGTCTCCATCCTTTTTTCTTTATATTTGCTTCTTTCCTGAAGTCCTCTATCCCCTCGGTCATGCTGATGCAACTGTAAACTGAACAGAACTGTACTGAAGTGATTTGACTTGAAAACCAAACCAAACCAAAATAATAAACCCCAAATCTGGATCTGGTTTATAGCACAACCCTACAAATAATCATCTGGCACAACATGGAAGTGGATGAACAACTGTGTGGGAATGGTGACTTATTAAACTGGCTTTGCTGACTGAGGAAATGTTTGTGTAACCATACCTAGGCTATATAAAATAGATGGTACTGAAGAATCAGATGTTACATTTTTTTCCCTAGCAGTTTTGCCCATTTCTAGCTGGCCAGGGTTACAATTTTCTGCTGTTTCTCAGGGACCGCAAGACAACTTGGTATCTGTCTGTAATTCCTTGCTGTTTCTCAATCATGCTGTCTCAGGTCCAGGAAGGGATGTGTTCGCACAGCTGAATTTCTCAGCAATGTGCAGTGTAACTGCCTTTGTGTTAGCAAAACACGAGGAGTGGTCATTTCTTACTGTTGCTACCTTCATCAGTGTTAGAGCTGCAGTGTTGGTAGTTAACCAAACTGGAAAGATGTGTCAAATACGGAGGCTAAATTAACCTGCAAATTTTCTTCAACCATTTACACATCACATCACAGGTGTGATCTTTTTTCTTTTGAAAAGAGCAGCATACTTTTTTTTTCCAGTTAGTTGTGACAACTAAATGCTCAGTACAGACTGAAAAGTCCAAAAAAAAAAAAAAAGTATTTACTGAGCTTTCTTATATATTAATTATAACTTTTTAAGAAAATGAAAGCTTTGCTGCAAACACATTTTGATCACTGAATGAAAATGTTCTTTCACATTTCTGAAATGTTTTGAGATCCCCAGAGAGAAGATCATATGTAAGCCTTACTGTTAAAACCACCACCTCCTCATCCTTAGAGAAACAGTACGCAAAATGCTTACAGTGAATTTTAATGCAGCAGAAATGCAGACACTATTTCTCCATGACAATTTATCTTTTTCCCCCCATTTTAGAAAAGTATTTGGGCCCAGATGTTATCAGGTGAAATTCAACAGCAGACGTCCTGTCAAAGGCATGCCAAGCAAGCTGAATTTATTTTAGTGATCTGCTGGCACTCCAGTGTAAATGGCTCAGCGTTATTAACTGAATTCTCCCTGCTCACCTGAAGTGGATTTAAACTCATTTTTGTCTTGCAGGAAGAACCACACAAGAGTAATCTGATTAGTTTAGAAGCTGCTGGAATGATTAAAGAAGATGCTTAAAGTGAAGTGTGTGGCAAGGAACAGCAACTAGTACCAGCAGGTTTCTTGCTTTTCCCATCAAAGACCCAGAAGCAAACTTTACCATCCCATTTCTATGCCAGTGTCCTGGCATGTCTTTGTATAACCATCTTATTCTGACAAATTTGCTAATGTGATTTTTGGAGATGGGTTGAAACTGAGACCCAAATGAGAATGCCGAACTCTGAAGTGGCACTTCTTCCTAAGTCTACCCAAAAGTACAATTCCACCAAGCCCCAACAGACAGATCTAAGCTTCAAAACCGGGCCTTATCTTTCTTTTCTTTTTTTTTTTTCCCTCCATTAAAAAATATAATTCCTTATATTACATTTTAATAATCTGCAGTATCTTGCCCAATAACAATAAGGCTCTGCAAAATATTTGCAGTTCCTCATTAAGCCTCTCCACATCAGGAAAGGATTGTTGCTTGTGGTTAGCTGGAGGGTACCTGCCAATGACCACAAAATCACGAAGATCTAAGCAGGTAAGGGTCGCATGCTCCTAACATCTCCCCGGAGGTCCTGCTGTCCTCAGTAATCCACTGGTTCAAGCTCATGATCCCCAACCTGCCCACTAAACCAAAACCTGCATTGACACTTGTGCCCGGCTCTCGGCTCCAAACTTCCCTTTGCTGTCTTCTGCAGCCCTGGTAGCCTGGTGGTCTCCTGCCAACACCGTCTTTAGACCGACTTGAATTGTTCTAAGTCTTCAAACCTGGACAGACACCCCCTCTCCCTGCGTAACAAACCACAGAGAAAGACCATTTCTCACCATTGGCTTGCACCCTCCAGACTTGGGATGACACCGTGTCCAAAGCTCAGGCTGTCCCACAGCTGGGTCCCCCTGCTGCCCTTGCAGCTGCGGACGCTCCGGTGGAAACCTCGGCGAGCAGATCAGCCCGGCTCGCCCATGGCCAGCAGCCAGGAGGAAAGGATAAGCCTGTCCGGACTTCTCCTTTCCCAAACACTGCCCAGAGCCGGTTCCTAATCCCAATGCCTTCCTTCTCCCTGCCACCCTTAGGCAGCGCCGGCAGTGAAGTCTCCTGCCTCAAGTTCATCTGATTCGGACACAAGACGGTCATTTCCGTTCCTGAAGTCATCCTCCCTCTTCGTCACACAATCATCAATTCCTAGATTAACTTCTTCGACAACATCCTCATTCATTACGCCAAACTGATTCATGCCCTGAACACGGCTCATCCCGTGCCCAAAGGGAATGCTGCTCCTCTGGAAAAACGGCTGCAATGATGTCATTCGTGACTGTAACACAATATGTATGTATAATAAGGCCAAATTGAAGGCATAGAAGAAACCAAACATCTGGCTTTTCCTAACTTCCAAGAGCTTGTTTCTGCCACTTTAAAGTTCTTCTCATGTTGTTTTTCAGTGCAATGCTACGTACTCTTTGTTAAGCACTGACAGTGGGGTTAGTGCCACAGTGGAAACGGATATAAATAGAGTCTCTGTCTTGAGGAATATCCTTCCAAGCAAAAAAAGATGCGGAAAAAAAAAAGAGCCTGATCCCCTTTGGCCTCACAGAACTTCATGGTCTTCACCTCCCACCACCAGCAAAGTGAAACCTACAGCCATCGCAGCCCTGCACCACTACTAGGGGACACGCAGGGGAATTCCTTCAGATGGCAATAAAGCTAAATACCACCTAAGTCTGTATTGCTACCAGTCTACAGCATAGCAGCATTTACAGCCCAGATATTAAGTCCCCAGTGTCCCACCAACCTTCATTCGTAAGCACACTCTGGGTGGATTTTTGGTTGGTTTTTTTTTTTTTTGAGCAAACAACTTGCACTTTGAGCCTCCTCAGTATGGAGGCTATGCCTTAACAATTACTACATTAAGCTTCACTGTTCTAATAAATATCACGTCCACTTTTTGTTCTGCTTTACAACTAACATCACATAACGCACAAGTCATCACACATCGTGATTTTTTTAAATGAGAGTCAGAGCTGTATCGCATGCAAGCGACCAACACCAAGAAAAAGCAGCACTACCTTTGGTTCTGCCCTCTCCTTCCTTGCAAACCACAGCCCTCTCCCTGCTATGCTCAGTCCGTTTCCATTTCTAAAAAGTGTAATTTTAATATGCTGAGAATTTTAGGCACTCCAACAATTTGTAGACACGTTTGAGCTTCTGACTATAAAGGGTCACTCTATGCTAAATTAAAAAGGACTGAATAATCATTTATTTTAAACAAAGACTCTTTTGTTCCCCGAAGTTGTTGCTATGCACATTGATGTGGGAATATAACTTGATCACAGGGAACAAGAAAGCTTTGTAGTTTGCATTTTTTTGGCTTACAGATGCAGTCCTGTTCACAGTGGTCACAAAGACATCACTTGATTTTTCACCAGGATTAGTAATGAAACAATCTTTTCTTGCTAACGTTTAGTGCTGCACAATTAATACACAACTGTAATACAACAGACCTGTCTTTATGGGTTTTGCGGCTGGAAAGCCTGGTTTTTGCACAGTGTTTCTTAGTGTTTCAGACACTGAATGGTACCAGTGATGGGCAAGGGGTGACGGCTTGCAGTCAGTCCAGCCGTGCCTCTGCACAGCCAGTTCACGCGGTTCAAGCCAGATCCCAGACCTGCTCACGCTGTCCCCCGCGGCCTTTTGCTTTCCATTTTGGACACGCCATGAGGTTCTCCGTAGCGTAAGGCAAGGCTGCCGCGGAGAAACAATCCTCTCGGGGCAGATTTGTGGCAGGAGCGATAAAGTTGGAGGCAGAGAAGACCGACTCAAACCCTGGAAGCCATCAGAGGCTGCTGCTGCCATGCAGTTGTGAGCACAGACTGGCGGTCAGAGGAGCGATCTGGCCTCAGACCAGGTCTGGGACAGCTCGGGGCATTCCAACAGCACGGGCTGTTTTCATTTGCGGTCCTGTAGGTTTAAGTGCTCACTTGCACATGGGCCTTTAGCTAAGGAAAATAAGTTTACAAAGCATATTTCATTTAAGAAGAAATGAAACGGAGCCACAGATATGTGAAATGACTTTGGGAGCTGAGGCAAAAAAAAACCCCAAACCCAAACATTTCTTGCTGTTGAGTGGGTTTTCAGTAAGACACTCAAAGCCTGCAAACAATATTTTCTCTTCTTTGACCGCAGCAAATTGCATCTTCACTAACCCTGGCATCAGAGAAAATCAGCTATCACTGCCCTTCTCCAGTTACAGCTGAATCACTCTTGGCTCTGCAAGCAGGGCAAGGATGGGAACTTGAGGCTGGAGAGGCGGAAAAACTTCCTCAATACCCTTCCCAAAGAAATATTTGTGCTAAGAATCTGCTTTAAGACTGTCAGGATGTGAAGGTATTGTCTTGTTCTCTGCTGGAGCACGAGCATATATGACGTGAGGCACCAAGTAGCTTAGCAACTCAGGAATAGCAAGCAATGCAAATCATTTCATAAGGCAGCACATAAAGTAATAGTCTTTTTGCCACTGCCTGATATCAATGGCAACTTGGACAGAGCACTTTTCACCCATCTATAATTCTGCTCTATAATTCGCTTGATTTTGTCACGCTGAGTTATCATACAGTCTTACACTGAAAGCAACTTCATTTATCAGTTAACCTCACCTGACAAGGGGAAACTGTAATATTATTGCATTTTACATGAAAGAAAATAGGGTATCAGTTAAAAAATTGGAATAGACTGCCTATTTCAAGGACTCTTCTAATGAAACAAGTTAGATGTGCTTTTCTGGCACTGCTAATACTAATTTTCACTGAGCGTATGTATTTAGTGATGTTCCGTATCGGGAGATGTCACAATGCACCTCATTTGTTCACAACGATTCAGCAAAACCATTAAAACAGGCAGACCACAACGACCTTCTTTGGGTCAGCGGCAAAATTGCATCCACTCACTTTAACCTGAAGCACACTTCCAAGCGTGTGATGGACATGATGTTAGGTGAGCGTTCACACACGGGTTTGCTCAGGCAGTGGGATTAGTGCAGGACAAGAGCGAATACTCTGTTGCCTTAACATGACGCCTTCACCCTAGGGAAACTCCCTTTCCTTCTTATTTCCTCTGCAAAGAAAATCTAGCTGTCAAGTGTCAGTCTGAACTCAGACTAAAACGTTGATAAGATTTCAACAACATAAAACTGCCTTGTTCATTTCCGAGCTTCGCAACAACTAGAAATAATCTCAGAAAAATAGAAGTACCTACTTATAACATATGGAAGCTTGAATTAAAATCAACATTTCATCATTTTCTGCACCCTACCCTAATGTATGGGGTCTAGAATAACATATAAAGTCAAATTCTCAGGATGTAAAAAAACCACCAACAACAGAGCTCTTGCTTGCCTGTTTTTTTGGCTCTTCAGTTTGGTTCTGCTCTGTTAAGCTAGGATGAAATCACAGCAAACACTACACTAACTCTTCTGTTAATTAACAACCTGCTTCGCAACTGCACTTTTCATTCCCACAAAAAGTGCTGCATTTTCACAAAGTATCACTTGTAGTAAGGCATTCAAACATGCTAATGGCAGCTTTGCCTCCCAGGGAGATGTATGGGCTTACTCTGCATTAAAGACTTCTGAGTTGATTTCCTTTTATTACTGTTGTTATAACTATTTGGAAAAAAAAAATAAAATAGAATTTGTTCTGTTTTTGCAAACTTGCACAAGAACAGATAAAGTGATACCCTGATATGCTTTTCAAAGATACACATAACCCAGCTAGGTTTACAACAGTGCCACAGAAATGCAGATCGGAGAGGGGCTGAGAACAAAAATTCTTGAGACATCCCTGTTTTTTTCCACATCACAGAAATGGAAGACAGACTACTCTGCATTGGCTATGATGGGAATGGGACAGAGAAACAACTGCAGACTGTGCAAAACAGATGTGATTGTAAACTGCAACATATGCAAATTGTTCAGTGTAGCTTCCTATAAACATTGTATTTTTTATTTTTTTATGATCTTCACTTGTATTGTTATTGCGTATTTCAGGCTTTATTCCTTTGCTTTATTTTTATCCGGTTGCTGGGTAGTAATAACAACGATTGAAAAGTTTAGTCACAAGACAACAGGATCCAGCACTTGGTTATTGCAAATTCTTCTTTACTGTAAACACTGACATATGCGAATGAAGAATCTGGGTCAAAAAAGCACAACAGAGGATGCTACCTGCCTTTATACTGAATAGCAGGCAGCTGGGAAATTGGCAAGCTTTAGGACAAAACCAGTAGGAAACTGCTTCAATGAGATGATTTATTTTTTTGTAAGGGCATTTTTAGATGTTCAGCCAAAATGAGAAAAGTTGGTGTTTCCTCTTGAATTAATGCTTCACTTTCCAATAGATCTAGGCGTCTATGGCTCCTATTTCACTGTCCGTGCAGCAGTGAAATTTGTCTTGCTAGGCACCTCTGTGCTGATTGTATTGCTAAACAAATCAGGAGAGGACTGGACCTGTGGGTCTGGGAAGAAGCACTCTTCACAATAGTTGTCCACTGCTAGACAGGGAGAGAAGAGATGCCTTGGAGAACATGTTATTAGGAAACTGCCTGGGAAGAGAAGCCCCAGGGATCTTGCTCTGTCTTGAAAGCAGCTGCTATACCGCTAACATATGATAATCTGCCTGGAAGATTCTAGGGTAATGTTATAACTAGAATAAAATTGATGATGCAATTTTTGACCACGTGTAAGTGGTGGGAGATTGTACAATATTAAGAAAGAGACAAAAACCAGGCCACTGCATGAAGACAATGTCTGGAGTGCATCAGCAGTAAGTTCACAGGGCATGGAGAAATGAACACAATGGGGCCAGAGAGCCCCAGACCAATTTACAATGAGTCATGATTCTCCAAAATAACAAATCAATGTAGATGACATATCCAGTCGTCATCCAAACTATATGGCCCTTTCTGAACCAGATCTTGAAAAGAGTAATTTGTCCCTTGACAAATTAAGGGACAAATCCTAAGCATTAGGATGAACCTTTTTCAATGAAAGTGCAACTAATATCTTTTTTTTTCAAAAAAAAAAAAAAAAAAAAAAAAATTTTAATAGACAAACACATTTGATTATATAGATGTTACTCGTTGAAGGCGTGGCCCAACTTGAAAATGTCATGTGTCAACACACAGAGCACATTATGCATTGTCAGTCTTCTAGTTGTATTTGTACAAAACTTAGTCAAACAAAGCTAGCAGAATTTTTTTTTTACACCATTTTTCTGAAAATATATATGCCAATCACATATACAAAGCTTTTACTACCTTGATCTCACTAGATGTTGTTTTCAGTAGGACTAATAAAAGTCTAGAGTAAAGTAATTTAGCTTATTGGTATTACTGCGTAGGGAAGGGCAAGGCAGATTACGCTCCAATTTACAACGCTAAAAATAGTTAGATACACTCACTGTAGGTGTTTTAAAAAGAGAATCTTATTTTTAAAAAAAAGAAATAATTTTTAAAAGTTCCTCTAAATCCATACTTACCTGCAAAAGTTAAGTTCCTGAAAACTAACATTAAAAGCCTGGGACTCCCCCTGTGGAAACCACCAGGAGCTCTGCCATGAGAATAAATGGCAGCCACATCAATGGCAGCAGAAGTGGTAGATAAATTAATTGTCTACAAGCACACCTTTATTTAAAAAAAACCCCATAGGCATAAGATCAATTTGTTGCAACGTAGATGTTAGGTGTTACAGAGTCAATTAATGAAATGAAAAGTTAGGGTAAATCCATCACTGCCAATTAAGATGTATTAAAGATAATATTGTCTCTTTGGTGCTCTTATAAATTTAAAGGCATTTACCCTTAGGCTATTGTTATTCAGCTCTTGTACGTGAGCATTAGCCCGTGTCTTAATGATGCTTGATAATATATACACTGTAATGGGCTGTTTTCTTCATTTAAAGGTGAACTGCCAAGCAAAAAGACTACGTCCCTACTGTTGCTTTAGAATGTATTAAAGAACCGCAGTAGCAGGACTGAGTATTTTTGCTTAAACATTGTGTGCTAACATCTTTTGTCTTGTCTTCTCTTTCAGCCCCTTCTTCAGGGAGGGGGCTCTGAGCAACGCAGCATCTCGTTTTGTTAAAGGTTTATCGTTCGCTCCTTTTGAAACGCACAAGCTGCTTTATCTTTAGCTTCGAGAAGATTTCGAACTTGCGCGCTCTCTGGATCTGGGCCTTTCCTCCATCGCCAAAGAAGTGGGGAGTTGGTTTTGGGAACTTGCACAAAGCCTGGATGCCTGTTGTCTTCCGCTCCCACGCACCTCGAGGAGGGGAAGCGTAAGCCCGGGCTGCTCCGTGAACAACCGTGCTGTTGCACTTGAAGGCGCGTGTGCTGCCGGCCTGGAAGGACTAGGGAAGGCCTGCGGCCACCCTGCAAACTCAAGGGGGGTCCGCTCCCTGCTGTTGGGTTTGGATATACTTCTGACAGTCCCTAAAACTTCTTTGGATGACTTTGTTTATTGTCTTCAAGAATCCCACTGCTATTGCTTAACCTCCAGTGACAGGCAGACTGTTCCCAATGCGTGATTAAATATATACAGGAGCACAAAGTAATGAACAAGAACCTATATTCTCCCTTGGGAAAGCAGGACCCGTTATCAGTACCAGCAGTGATGCAGATGGACACTCCATTGAATGGTTAAAACCATTTGAGATGAAGGACAAGGCCTAGTTTTCCAAGACAACACCCCACAAAAAGTGTCAGCTTCTTGAGTGGGAACTTCTTTGTTTAGATAAAGAAAACCTTTGAACTAAGCTCTTCCCTGGTACACTCAGAGAAGGGTTTCTATTGCGCTACGCTTACACAAACTGCCAGCCCTGGTGGGGGTGGCCAGGAGGGAACACTAAAGGTGTCCTTTGCCCCTCTCTGTGATGAAACGAGGAGCGGTACTCACCCTACAAAGAGCAGGCTGTGCCCTTTGCGGACATGGCAGAAGGGCTGTCCTAGGCATTAGCATTATAGGAGGCAGGTGAAAAAGAGAGTTGTCGATCTCTCATGTCTTGCTTGTTGCGTAAAATGCACTATGTTAGAACTAAATAGTGTTGCTAATGAAATCATATTGTTAAACAAAGCCATTTAACATGGACAAGCATTAATCAAAATTAATTACTTCGTTTTTAAACACTGTCCCTGTTAAAAATAGAAGATCATTGAACTCTTTCCTTGTTGAGAAAACACAATTAATACAAGACAGTACTCCCACTCCCCTTAGAGGCATCACTGCGCTTCCATGGGAGAAGACAACTGATGCTGTGGAGAAAAAGACATTTTCCTCTCAATGCCACCCTGCTGTCCTCTCCCGTCCCTGCCCATCAGCTTTGAAGAGGGCAAGACACAGCTCTCTGTTGATTCACTGGGCACAGTTTTAGCCATCTCAATGAATGAATCTGAAGGTAGAAACAAAAGAATTGTAACATTTTGTTCTACACACTGAGCCTCAAAGGTCTTGATCTTGAAATGTCACTGGTCAGAGATGTCCAAATAAATATGCTTCAGCCAGAATTGTAACCTTTAATAAAAAGGTACAAGTACTTCCTAAGGTTATATGTCTTCAGCACAAATACAATGTATACAAATAAAAACAAATCCAACACCACAGCTGGTCTTTAATGGCACTTAATTTACATGACAGAACCAGAATTGAGTGTTTATGGAACTGGCAAAGGATTGAGACGATGGTTTTACCTTCAAACTGCTACTAAAAAAAGCCTCCCTCCGTTTCCATAGATGCTTCCCAATGCATTACCTTTTCAGTAACGAGTGCTAGGAGATCTAATCAGAGATGGGCATTTTCTGAAATACAAATCCACAGCCAGTTGCTCCTTCAGACAGCAAAATTCACCTCAGAGTAATTTTCCCTTTTTGCAGAGGACTAGCAAGCTTTAAGTCCCTCTTGAACTTTCAAACTAGGGTTTAAATAAGACTTAGGAGAGGTATAGTTAAGATGTTGACCACCTGCCTGAATCCTTAGCTTAGCTGTGAAGCAGAGCATACAGAACACGAGTCGACAAGCCTTGTGTTCAGTGGTGTCCAAGGCTGACAATACACCTAATAAAAACCAGCACAGGTACCTCCATATTCATCATCCTTTGCTAGGAGTCAATTACCCACCATCTATGCAAATTCATTTGAGTCTTCCTTGTGTTGAACATAAAATTGCACCAGGTCATGTCAGTTTGAAAGGCTGGATTTCTTGTTGGCTGAAGTCCACATCTCTCTTCTTGCTGGACTTCAATGCCAGCTGCAAACTTCTAGTAAAGCTGCAGTATTCTATCTATTTATTTATTTATTAAAATTAAGCCTCACATTAACACTGATAAATAATCCACGTTAACACTCACGGAGCTCAGAACTCCTTGGGACCAGTGACTCTATCCAGCCTTTCTTTTCTCCAGCACAAAGGAAGTCCCCAGCCACATTTTCACCCCGTCAACCCAAGCTCAAGCTTTTAAGAGCAACTGCATCTCCAACGCTCTGCCACCACCCTCGTTTTCAAACTGTTGAGGTTTGCAATCGACCTCAGGGAGATAAGTCCAGGACCCCCAACGCGTGAGCTCCAGAACAGGGAGCACTGAGTGAGCTGCTCTAGAAGCGCTTTCAGCAGGCTGTCATCCAGCTTTGTTCTCATCCCTCTCTTCAGTTTCAATATCCTCATTCTGATGGAAACTCCACATAATTTCTCTGCTTTTCTCTTCTTATTCACTTAGAGCATAAAACTGGCTTTTCATTTCAACTGCTCATAAGCTGATCTGCTACATCACTGTCAGAAATTAATACTCCACATAGCAAATTGCCACAATTACATTACTAGTAAGTTTTGATATTTCTATGATGACAAAAACCACATGAGAGAGGAACCACTTTGTAAAGAGAAAATTGGCACTGTTATTTACAGGTGTGTCTGTACAAAGGGCAATTTTCTGACACCCTGTTTTATTCAGTAAGCTGAAAAGAATCTCCCTGCCCAAGACATGCTTAAGAAAATGCATGCAATAATTTAACTAGCTACTGCAATCTTGTGTAGTCCATGTAAGGTTTTCTGTAGAAATCCCCCAGTTCATGGGACTTCAGTGGAAGGACTCCAGGAGTTCTCTTCATGCTGCACAAGAATGCTTCCACCCCACAATATTAGGTGAAAAAGTGTCACCTCCTAACAATACTGTTCCAGTACTATTTGTGCTTAGCATGGGAGGCACTGGTGGCACAAGTATTTGGTGCAAATACCTGTATGTAGAGACAATGGTGTGGATTCAATCTGCCATCCTGGATTCTGGCTGAACGCCTCTAAACCACAACCTCTCACGCAAACTTCACGTCAGCTTACACATAGTGTCTGCTACCAAATAACGCTATATCATTTCTATTTAGCACAATAACAAACAAAAATAAAATTATCACTAAGCATGGAAGTTAAAAACATCTACCTGTTTATACTACCCTGGAAATATCTTGATGCAAGTAAACATTCCACCAGGAGTGGAGCATGATATCCATCAAATAAAGAATAATGGCATTCTATCAACGAAGATGGAGGTACGTGCCCAATCCACGTAACATTGAAGAAAATGTGGTATCAGAAAGGGGCAGGACGGCCAGCTGAAGAGAAACTGGTGCAATTTCCTACTCTGCCATAGATCTGCTGGGAGATCTTGGGTGACGCTGCTCAGTAAGCATGGCTTAACAGTCTTGATGCTTTTCTGTTCAAGGCGCTGAGAAATCTCTTGGGGAGACATACTAAGAGATCAGTTAGGGTACAGCTAGGGACGTCTCATTTAAAGGGCCAGAAAGAACTGAAATGCTCAGAAACCTCTAAGAGCCTCTCCATGGCATCAGGTGGTACCTTGCCCTGTTGTATGGATAAGGCCATTTTGATGTGAGTAGCTGAGAAGCAGTTGTGTCGATGCCTTCGAAATTCAGTAATAAATTCTAGTCTGACCATCTTTTCACCATTCCTTCCAGGGAGGCAAAATTTGACATCAAGCATAAAACTTTGAGGTATCTTACATCCTTCCCCCTTCTCCCCCAAGAAAGTTTAGGAATGAGTCTTAGGTGGGTGGATGCTGGTTCAGCCATTCGTACATTTGTATTGAAAAACAAAACAAACCCTACATTTATAGTTAGGAACGTCATTCCAGGAAGCTGTGAGAAAGCAAAACATCATTGGGGAGCTCATTTAGAGAAAGCACAGCAGGATATGCAGTCACAGAAAAACAATATTCAAAAAATCTGACCTAGATAACAGTATTTCCCAGTGACTAGAGTTCATTAAAAACATCAGATTAAAAATGTACTGCACTGGATTCTTTGAAGCCCGAGTGTCACATTCAGTTTAAATAACCCAATCCAGCTAAAAATAAAAGCAACTTTTGTTTTTTTCCTTACAAAAAAACAACAACAAAGCAAGCTGAGAGTTCTGCTATTAAGAAGAGGCTAATAATAAGTCAGTATAAAAGAGAGCTCTGACTTTGTAGGGTTTTATATGAACGAATGCTTTCTTTGGCTATGAGCGACACTGATAAGCTCACAGTCCTGAGTGTTGGGTTCAAAGGGATTCCAAATAGAAAAGCAAAACTCAGCAGAAAGTCTCAAAGTTTCCACACTATAAAACTAAAGCATTTTCACGTAATTTTATTGGAAAATCACGATGATTAAATTATGCTGTCTCATGTGTTAGCACACGTTAGGAAGTCTCCTTCAAGCCTTTCCTACTTCCCTGCTTCTCCCCGAGTGCTGCAGTGAAAATCCTTCTTACAAAAGAAGGCTCAGTTGTGTCCCTCACAGAGACGAAGAAGGGAGAATCAAACCCTTTCGTCCTTGAGAAAGCTTTGGAATTGTGTTGAATACAGCCCCAGGTTACCTCTCCATTTCAAGAAGCTACTCACAAGCTTCTATACTCAAAGTGAAGCATGCGCTTAAGCACTATACTAATGCCAAAGTGCTTTTCTACATCAAGCCTATATTCACCTTACAAGTAGATGTGGCTTACTTTAAAAGCTTTACTGTCGTGTCAGCATGAATAAAGGGATGAGATTCATGAACTCGTCCATATTTTCCTGTAAAAATAACGTCATGCATCACAAAATATTTTCTAGTGTAAATTCAAAACTTTAGGTCCCTGCAGAAGGTCCTCTGGACTTCTCCATGTCTGAAAAAGACACTCTCCCCACCCAACAAAAACCATAATCTAATCTCTAGTTTAAAATTTGCTAAAAGAGAAGAATCACAGAACTGCAACCAACATAAACACACCTTCATGCTTACCACATTCAAGGAATTTGACAGTTTCTTAAAAATTACTCCAGAAGCAGCTTTGAATTGTACAACTGCTTTATAACTACTGGCTGCGTGGTTAGCCATTTGTCACTTGATAGTATTTATTTTTGCCCTAAAACAGTTACAGGAGCCAAACTAAGATCTTATCTTTTAGAAAACACTAGAATAATGTAGGTAGGTGAGCGTGCTCCATTCTAGTCATTATTTACTTCTTATTCATCAAGTCTTTTCCAAGCAAACCCATTAAAGAAGGCCAATTAGAAGATGACTACAGTTACTAGCTAATATAGGGCCCATTCATCCCCTGAAGATAGCAAAATACTGGTCAACCATGCTGCAGGAAAGAAAAGGTTCCTTGCAAATTCTGCCACCTGGACAGTAAGCACTGCGCAAACCAATCCCTACTGGATTTAACCGTGGTTTACTGAAGGGGTTGCCGGTGCTCCCATCCTCTTCCCACACCACCCCATTGCCGCAGTTAAATCTGATGAGTTAGTGACTCAAAGTCCCCAGCCACCTCAGCTCACACGCTGCCTCAACACCAAATAAAACCTGAAGGTGGATTACGCTGCCCTGGGCTGGGACCTGCAGTGGCTGAGGAGCAGGCGCATTACTTTTTGCTCTTTTTACCTCAAGAATAAAGAATTCCAGCAGAAGCAGGGCAAAGTAATTGGCACTAACTTCGTAACCCGCCTTGGCCTGAATCAACAGAGCTCTTCAATCACAGCCCATGGAGCAAAACCCAGCCCTGCTCCCCATCCGCTCCATCTAAGTTACCCACAAAAGGATTTGCTAAAGTATATGGCAATTGCTTTTCTTTTGTTGCCCCAATCACTGACAAATCTCTGGAATGAAACTTGTTATAACTCATTTCACCAAGAAGATGAAATTTCTTCTCAGACAGGCAGTTCTGCCTAGTAAGGCAGCTCAGCTACCTGCGTGGCTTTGGATCTCGGGCAAATTTGCAGACTTACCAGAATGAAAACTGAGCAAAACAGCCTCGTGTGTTTTAACTGATTTAACTCTTGCATTTTAGAGTTACTATTTTTAGGCCTCCCAGGCTGACATCATCTCCTTGCAGGGCCAGTAATCAGAAGTTAAACTTCGTACCTTGGAGTCAGTGCTCTTCCACCCGGGATTTTTGCAGATCACCTCAGAAGTCCTAACACAACTGGCGCCTGTCCAAGTGTCTCTAGTGACAGTGACTGCTTGGCGGTCATCTACGAGACCTCCCTAGCATTTTTCTTTCTTACTCTCAAGAACAACACATTACTTCACTGTATTCAGACTTCAAGCCTATCTATAATATAAAACTGCTACAAGGTCCTCCTGCTGCTTCAGAGATCGCTGGCAGCAACCCTTTGCTGGATGTTGATTTACTACATTTGGTACGTAGTGTTTCTGCATCAGTTTCCGTCATCTCAAAGTTCAAAACACAGTTACAGGCTGAATGGCTAACACAGGCTGTGCTGCTCCCTTACTGCCTTCAGCCCTCTGCCCAAGAACTGAAAGGTAAGGTTGCTCCCAGTTTTGGCCTGATCCCTTCCTACTTGAGAAGCCTTGAAAAAAAAAAAAAAGGTCCAAACTATTTTGCTATTTTACTGTTCAATCAGAATCATGATGCTTTTTTCTTGTAACTGGATTGATGTTTCTCCTTTGGAGGACACCATTTCCATTGAATAGCACACAGTGAAATAATCCTTCCTCCCTGCCTGATATTCTGACTGATTTGGGACTCTACATTAACCTTGGCAGCTAAAATTGTCTAAATGTTTAATGCTTAAGAAGGGAGTTTCTTCTTGCATGCATGAATCTGAGGTTTCCACTTTCAGCCCCTCGAACTCCAGAAAAGGGAACGGTTTGCTGTTCCTTTTTATTTATTTACTTCTCACTTGAGCCCCTTCTTGTGAGGAACATTTCAGTATGAGTTTGGATCTTAAGAATTAAATTCTAGGAGAAGTTGGCAAGAACAGTAGGAGACGGACAACTGCAATGTGCCACGACACTCATAAAGTAAATGGACTTATATTAGGCAGGGGCAGTGCCACTTAAGCTCTGAAACAGGAGTTCATTCTGTGGGGATGTGTATCTGATCTCTATTACACTAGGGGCAAATCAGGAGCAACTTCAGGACTTTGACTGGATTTACATCAACGATAGAGGAGAAGGAGATAACTGGTTTTATAGAATGTGCTTCAAAAAGTTGAAGCAGCCTGTAGGTCTGTCATCCTCCCCCCAACCCTGAATCTATACAGACTCGCAGGATGTAATTCAGGAAAAAAAAAAGTATCCTGGTTTCAGCCGGCACAGAGTAAAGTTTCTTCCTAGGAGCTGGTACAGTGCTGTATTTTGGGTTTAGTGTGAGAAGAATGTTGATAACACACTGATGTTTTAGTTGTTGCTAAGTAAGTCAAGGATTTTTCAGTTTCCCATGCTCTGCCAGGGAGCAGGTGCACAAGAAGCCGGGAGGGAGCATGGCCAGGATAGCTGACCCGAACTACCCAAAGGGATATTCCATATCATAGGACGTCATTCTTAATATATAAACTGGGGGGAGTTGGCCAGGAGGGGTGGATCACTGCTCGGGGACTGGCTGGGCATCGGTCAGCGAGTGCAACTGCATTGTGCATCACTTGTTTTTCTTGGGTTTTATTTCGCTCTCTTTTTGTTATCTTCATTTTCATTACTATTATTAGTATTATATCATTATTTTATTACAATTATTAAACTGTTCTTATCTCAACCCACAAGTTCTACTTTTTTTCCTGATTCTCCTCCCCATCCCAGCCGGGGGGCAGGGGGGGGGACTGAGTGAGCGGCTGCATGGTGCTCAGCTGCCTGCTGGGGTTAAACCATGACAAAAAGGAACTAAAACTCTCACCTGCACCTTTTGGGGTTTTTTTTCCAAGATATTGTTCTGGTCCTAACAAATACTCCATTTTTGCACTAAGGTCAGCAAACAGTTACTCAAGCATCTGCTGTATTTCCTTGAATTCTCCTTTATTTTCTCCATAGGGAGATACTGGCAAGCCTGTCCTTACAGAAGGCTGCCCAAAATCTGTACTTAGGCTGTGACTAAGCATTCCTTTGGATCGCTCAAGTCCCAAAATCAGTAAAACAGTTAAATTTATGCTTAGGTTTATTTCTACTGAGCTAAAGGCTTACCTATATGCGTAAGTCTCGTTGAAATAAAAAGGATTTAAAATATATACTTGCCTTTACACAAGGGAGATGGATTTAAGCATAATGTTCAACTGCTGTATGGAGATCGGACTTAGGCAAGTCAAAGCAAGTAACAGATTAAATTTAAAAGTACTGCTCTGTGCTCCTGTGATATCACAATAATTAAGATGTGACTGCAGAAGTGGCAAATCACACTCAGTACCCTTAACCTACTTCGCAAAGAATATACTTATAAATTAATGTAATTAAGGTATTTTAGACATATCATCAGTTACAACGCTCTTGCCCCTCTCTTTTTGGATTATTTTACTATCTGTCTGGTTTACTTCGCCAGGAATAGGAGATTCCCAATTTTCACATGAAGACTTGCTCCCATCACTGGGAGAGAACATATTTTCAAGTTCAGATAAGGTAAAATTCTTGTGCCAAAATGCAGGTAACTCACCTGAGGATAAGCGCCCTCAGGCTAATGTCATAAATTATCATTACTTCAGTCCCTACTCCAGAGACATTGGAAGAGGCTGTGGCTTAAGCCATTGTCTGAAATACAATTTTGGTGACTGTAAAATCCAGTCAGATCCACCAGTACAAATCCAAAGTGATTGATAGTTATACAGTTTTATCCAGAGCCTTAATATGCCTCAGAAAAGCTGACGTATGTACAATTTACAATCAGAAATAACTTACTCAAAAAAATGAAAATCTAATTGCAGATGGATACAAGTAAATGACTTTCAAATGATTTTAGAAAAGCTCTTTTGCATTTACCAAAGCAATGAATTTTAAGTCCCACATCTCAGGCTTGAAAGCCCACAAGTAGCTGTTTAGCAAGGCAGAGCAGCAAGTGGAGATCCAGTAAGCAATTGACACATTTATAACATAATTCTGTGATGTTCATCACATGATGATCTCCACATACATGTGTATACATACATAAATTTTTAACTGTATAGTGTATATACTTTATAAGGGCATTAAAAATACATACACAGATTATGTGTAACAATATTAAAATTGCACCATGTATATTAAATTAATGGAATTTCCAATTATACAAATATTAATACTTCCTCCCAAAAAGTAGCAAAAAGGAATTCTCTCTTCCTTTTAATCTTATAGTTTAAATTAAAAAGATACTAAAAATTACATCAATCAAAATGCAAGAAAGCACCAGTTTCACTGGAGATTTTATAAAAGTATTATTCTCTGCTTTGCCTGTGCTCCTCAGACTTATTACTGCAGTTCTCTTGCAGTTCGGTTAAATGTCAATGCTCCAATTACTTTAATAGTCAAACTGTGCGCTATTTTCACCACACAGTCATTCAGGCTTGTCATGTTTGACAAATCCAGTAATTGAGATGAACTCTTGGAGAATACTGACATGCAACCAGTCATTTCCTACTGCAAAACATTGACCTCTGCAGCGTAAACCACAAAGGATTTATTCAGCAGCTTGAAAAAACAAACAGGCTTGTTAAGTTTAAGATCATCATTTCACACATCTCCACTCATTTCCTTGTTTATTCACTTTATGTTCCATTGGGCTGGGAATTAAAACATTAGGAGCACTTTGAATAAGCACAGAAAAAGGACTCGAGCAAATATTCTGAAAAACTATTGTTAATTAAAAATTGCCTAGCAGATTACTAGAGGCTGAGTGTACTGTCAAAGAGCTTCAAATCCCCCCTCAATCCTCTCCTGCCCCCAAGCAGCTACACCTCACCCCAGCTTCAGCTCTTTAACAGAAGAAGGTATTAAACAAATTACATAAAGTATTTATTGAACAGTGCTTGTTTCAGTCAGTCATTACAGTACGTTAACCCTTCCTGGGGCCTTTTTATTTTTACCATTCCTCCACCGTGATGTTCCGCAGCCAGTATGTAGGCAATGCACTGAAACCTCAGGACTATCCCCACTTACTTCAGATTCACTGAGCCAAGCGCAAGCGCTGCAAAACCTACCAAGTGCGTACTTGCTGGGCTGGCAGGTCCTCGCGTGATGCCTTTGGGACGACCATCAGTATTTGACAGGTCTGGACAGCTACAAGCCCATCACGTTCATACGGAAAAACAAACAAATATTTTGCAATGCCAGCTCGTTACAAAGAGAAAACGTAACAAAGGTTGGGGATGAGGATGCAACCTAATTCAAATGCAATTCTGAAGCCTCCCTGTGATTTACGTCCACTGGGGACCCGATGGTACTTTTGTTATAGATATGAAAGTTACTATGGACCTTTCTACCAGAATTTAGCCCTTCTTTGGATGAAGTGCTGACATTTTATATAAAGAATAATGAAGAAAAAAAAAAAAAAAGAGTTGTGATCAAAAGCAAACGGTAGATAAAAATATAAAGAAGAAATAATCCACACAGACAATACCAGCTTCCAAGAAGTGACCTTTGCAGTTGCCAAAATTAAACATCCCTTTGAATGCTTCTGACTGCCTTTATCAGAGACCGGGGCTGGTCTAGGACACGTTACCAAACTGGGCTATAAGAGATCTTGCTTCATGTTCTCTCTCCCAAAGACTTTTTGCTTGATCTTGGGCAAGTGAATCCATTTATCTATTTTACACACTGATTGATTGCTCCTCCCTGGAGTCGTTGAAAGAAATGCGTTAACTACTACAGGTCACTTCTGCAGGGAATAAAGACCTCTTAAGTACCGAAGACAGCCTGTCCATATAATTCTTTTAATGCATATTAATTTGCAACCAAGTGTATGGCAACCACCAAGGCTAAAAGGGCAACAGGAATCATCTCAGAAGGCAGAACTAAGAGCAACAGACTTTTGCAGGAAATGAAGAGCTAGGAATTACTTGTGCAAAATTCTATTTCCAGGAAAAAGAAACGGTTCAAATACCCAATAGAAGGGGAAAGTGAGTAACTAAACAGCTGCACTCTGATTAAATTACTATACATTTATTTTCATACTGTTTCCTTCCAGTAGTACTTTTTCAATTAGGCAGGCATTGCCCACCTGAGAGATAGAGACCAGAAACCTATGAGGCTACTTAGAGTATCTGGTGGTGTACAAAGCCTAACGTCCTCTCTCACTGCTGAGATCCCTTAACGCTCACCGAGGAGGAAGGCAGCAACTGTCCCTTCAGCTGGAGGGGGAAGCCAGATTCCAGCCTTTTCCATGGGAACGCACAAGTTCTTCATGAAAGCCAGCGGTTAGTTACTCATACATCACGCGTTCAAACAGAAATTAGCTTGCGGTACAGCGCGCAGCTGACTGAAGCGATTCACTGCATTTTCCTTGAGGAGTCAGACTCAAAGAGGAACAGAGGACAGTCCTTTTCACGGTCTCGCAATCCTTAGCATCTCCATCGGTCACGTGCACTGTGTGTCCATCCTTACCAAGCAGCGTATTTGCAGAGATCGCGAATTAGCTTTCTGCCTATTTGCATGACGCAAACCCAGTTGAGTCTTGCGATGAGGAGCAACCAGTAGCAAGAAGGTCCCAGGGGAGACTAGGCGCTCTCCCAAGGCACTGCAAACCGAGTAGCAGTGTTCCCCGAAGGCAGCGCGGTCTCTTGCACCATCTCCATGCGACTGCAGTGTCAAAGCACCACACAGTCCTAATCCACAGAGCATCCGTAGGCACAACCACAATGCAGAGGACAACTCCTCGGGTTTAGCTATGAACACCCCTGGCTAACGAGTATTAGGAGGGGAGGGTTGCTACCTCTCCGAGGCAGAGCCACAAAGAACCGCAGACGTGCAACACAGGGGTCGGTGCTCGGCCCTCCTCCCCGCCATACGGCAGCCCCCTGCTATAAGAGTCCCCGTCAGTCTTCCCGACTGAGGGAAAGCAGGTTATGTCCCATCTGCCACTCTGTGCTGGATTGATTTTTTTTCTTCTTCGCCACCCGCCTGCTGGTAGATGATATTTTATCAGTAGTCCAGACAACTTCACACCACATGCACCTGAGCAGGAGATGAACCTTTTCCATCCAGAGACACCAGCCTTGCTACTCACCCTCCACGGCTTCACCGCCTCCCAGAACAGTGGGGCTCTGGCAGAAAACCTTTGCCTTTCCGTTAACGAGGAGCAAAGCAACGTGCTAATTGAGCATACCTAGTGCTTTAAGGTCTGCACTGGGCTGCCTACTGCTCAGCAGGTAGAGTTTGAGGTGATGGTTATCATGTGTGAAGCTGTAAACGGGCATCAGACAACTGCTCAGCCCAGTTCTGGGAAATGGGGGAAAAAGCATTTTCCTGTCACAAGACACAGTAAATCCAAACCTGTGAACCCCCAAAACATCATCCCCCTCCCTTCCCCAGTAAAGCCAAGCCTGGTCTGATGTATCCAAGTGACCGTCCCTCTCCCTGCACCTTCTTGCCATAGCTCCAGAGTGGATTCTCACCGTTGTACGAAAAAATGGGATTGCAACTCCAATACTCTTCATAAGGGCAACAAACTGCAGACCACAGCAGGGAGCAAGTTCTTCAAACTGGAACATGACGACCCTCAGGGTATGATTAAGGAAAGCTGATCCTTATGGCAGCGGGTCTGCACTAGATGACCTTTTGAGGTGCCTTCCAGCACTCTTTGCTATGACTCTGCTTGCGAAGCCCCGTTTATTAGACAGCATTTGTGGCAAAGGCAGAACTTGTGTTTCTAGGTGGTACACGCAATGTATTGGTTTGCTAACTTAATTTGTTACCTATGTAAGGTTATCTATGTTATCTGGTCACTAATACTCAACTGAGATTAGCTGCCAACAGTATTTAAAATTTTATTCACAGGGTTAGCATTGATAAATTATGCAAAAAAAAAATAACACTGTTACTAGCCCGTGACTAATAACTAAGGAAGTGTCTGAGAAACTGCTTTCCAACATTTCCCTTTTGCTGCCATACAAAGCAACCTACTGTACAAGAGATGGTTGCTAATGATTATATGAGAAATAAACACGCTACGGAAAACTCCAGATTTACATGATTTCTTCTTCTGCATAAAAATCCAGGGAAAAATATGTTCACGATATATCTGCTCCTGATACTTGGAGGGGGAGCTGTCTCATGAAATTAATCTTTTCTTTTAATAATCAGTCATCAGTATTTCTCAGGGTACATTTTCAGGCCCCAGAGCCTGTCAAAGCCACTTTTGCTGACTGTTTCAAAGTCAGCCATATCTCTTTTCACAGTCTGAAAACAGATTATCACATCCTGTAATTTTTTTTTTTTCAGGCCACATGCTTCTTCTCTGCAATCAAAGTCCCAGCCAGCCAGATGTCTGAACGTCTAGTCCGAAAAAAAGACTTTGCTCTTGCAGAAAGAGGCAACAAGGAGGCAGGAGCAAAGGGGCAGGAAGAAAGCGTTATTTATGGCTCTAAATTGGGAAGATGGGCAACTGAGAGGAGCGAAAACGCATGAGGATCGACTAGGAGGATTGTGGCTTATACCTTCCTAAGATGCTACTTTGCAGGGTGGCCTGCAAGCCAGGCAGGTGGGTGTCTTGGCAAAGTATCAACAGCTTTTCATCAATAATTAGATCACCAAGGGGCAGGGAAAGGCAAGTTTATTTACAGACCTGAAAATATATGTATGTTTGTGGGCTACTGATCATACTCAAATGTTTCACCACAGTGTACTTAAACAGTGATTTGCTCTCAGTTATAAAATTAACAAACCTTCCTTTCCTTAAAAATACATTTGTGTTTTCCTCAGAATGTTATTTCAGGTTACTTTGTGGATTTTTTTGACTCACAGATAGTTCACTTGATGCTGGCTTATTGAAAAACATAAAAAAAAAAAAAAAAAAAAAAAGAGAGTGAGCCGAAATGATCTTCTAGATGTTAAAACCGCACTGCCTTGTGAGAAAATTCATCACCGCCACGACGATCTCCATTCATGTCTCCAAGCTCCCAAATTACTTAAATTTGTCTGTAAAGCACCCTAACATATTCTAAGTGGAACAGTTACATCTATGAGGAATGCCATAAATTGCTGTTAATAATATCTAAGAAAAGACTTATTAACACATCTGGAATGGAGGAGTCAAAGGGCCTGATGTCCCATAAACAACCACATATTCTTTTGAAATCACAGTAACCATTTCAATCTCGGAAACAATTCGTTTTGGTTAGGTACTGAATATGCCGCTCATGCTAATACGAGTGATCTTTAACACTCCTTACATTTACATCGCCAACAACTGTACTAGGTTCTTTACAGAACAAAAGATGAAAGCCTTGCCTTGGCAGGCTTACGGTCTTCAGAGACGAGAAGAGTGAGGGTGTAAAGACAGCAGGAAAGAAACGGGTTAGTCTGTGTCTCCTAAGCTATAGCTTACGAAATATTGTGCTTATGTTACTAAACACATCAGTGTGCAATGCAATTACTAGAGTGCATTTTCTTGAAGTGCCACTCGCAGCCTCACATGTAAGAAGGTCCGTCCACATCAGTACTGCATCCCACGAGTTACAGGAAAAAGGGAAAATCCTTTGGGAATGGTCCTAACAGGATACAAAGGGCTCCCATAACCATGGAAAACTGAGATAAACCACACTCATTTAGCCATAATGCTGCTTTCATAAACTTACTGATGTAGAAGAGACCAAAAAAAAAAAAAAAAGACGAAAGAACAGAAACTAAGTCAGGGCTTTTCTTGATGCTAAACGAGACCTCCTTTTAATCATGTTTGCTTTATAAGGCTCTGGGGGCTATTATGCTTTTGGTGAAATCTTGTTTGAGTTACTAAAGCATAATCTCACAGCCCAGATGGAGGTTTTTCACTTATTCTGAGAATTTAAACCATTTTGGCCATTCTAAGACAATACATTCCACGGCACTTGTATTTTCTGTCATAAATTCTGTGCATATTGTACAGAATTTTTAACATATAAACATACATAGGTAGATGTAATATGCAGTCTACTTTTTTATATGTACACTTGCATATAACTTACATAGTATGTATTATATTATATGTATATATTTTATTATATGTAGTATACTGTACTATGCCCTTTTCCCTTAATACATTGCAACGCTCATTGTATTGCCTAAACAACAGGTAACAATAGAGGATGTTTATTATGCATCTTGGGCTTGACACATAACTACGTTTTTCCCCTTTTACACCTATTTAATTAAATTGAGAGTGCCACACAGTTCTAAAACTGGAAAACCCGAATAAAGAACTGTACCAATAGCTGTACTGTACCATGACTCTCTAACACCTAACCTCAATATCTTAAAAGCACTTTACAGACTTGATCTGCATATTTATCTGTTTCCCTTTCAGTGTGGAAAAGCAGAGTAGCTGTTGAAAATTTTCTGTTAATTGCCCTCAAACATCTGTTTAATAACTCTGAGAAAATATGAAATCAAAAGGGTATCTTTAATAGATGGTTTTTCTTTATGTCTCTTTCTTATGCACATTCATAAGCGTATACTAATATATCAACCCCTAAAAACCAATAGTAAACTTCAAAATACTTGGAGTGGAAACTGAGTTTTATTCCTAAAGGCACAAACCTGCAGATGCCCAACTCTGCTGCCTACACCGAAAATGAAGCTAACATAAAAGCTTCCAAATGAGAAGGAAAAAAGAAAAAACTCTTCACATAATAAAAATAAATAATAAGATGCAAGAACACACACATACACAGAGGAAGCCTGTCTTGGTTCTACAGTAAGGAATCATTTGAACTTATGTTTCTGGTTGGTTTTCATCCCACCAGAACCCTATCAACAAAATGATAACCATGTATTACAGGCTGCCTACTTACCGTTAACACACACTTAATCCTGCCAACGCCGGTTCTACAGAAAACATTATCCGTGTGCAACCATAAATGAACAAAATTACCATCTGCACACTGAAGAACAGAATTGCAAACGTAATTATATCTCTTACTTGTTGTAAGTACACAGTTGTTTTAAATCTGGACTTACAACCTGTTTTTCAAATAACAGCTTCAGTCTGCTTCCAAGTCACCAAGGTAATGGCTGATAATAAGTAGCTATACCTCCTAATCAGCGAATGTCACAATAAGCATAGTGCATCTATCTATCTAATCTTTTTTGGCCATGTTATTATGGTTTATGAGCAGTTTTACCACCCATATGTTATGCTGTCATGTTCTTCTAAAAGCTGGTTATTAGGATTAACTGGAGAAAGTGAAATATGAATGCCTGTATAAATTACAGAGCTGAATGCTGCTGAAAGCAAGGTGTCCTAGGTCAGAGGAAGACGTGTTATGCATTGCAGGGCATGCTACTTATTTTAGCAGGAAAACCACAGAATTTGCTTTGGCCTGTGCGAGGTTTACTGACTCGTTGCCACAGTTGGCTTCGTATGGAAAACAACAGCTGACCCTCATTTATTTCCACTCTACTAATATGTACCACGGACGGCTGTACAAAACACTAGAATCAATCCTTCTCCTCACCAACTTTAAAGCCAGATGCTGTAATGACCGTGTTATTCATCCCATTAAGACCACTGTACCTTATGAAGAATTATTGATATCCCTTTCTGACCTTAACAGTACATCAAAATGCAGAGGACTACTTTCATTAGGACAAAAAGGTCATGATGAAATCAGATATCCTTAGATGCAGACACCTTCATTTTTGGTAAAAAATACAAGACATACACAATGGGGTATAAGTAGAAAACAAAAAGAACCCCCCCAAAACCAAAACCCACAGAACCCCTTGGGGATCTGTGACTCACAACAAATTACTTGTATTATGAATTATGATTTGCAAAAGAACCAATACTGTAAGGCTGTTTGGGGCGGGGACAAATCTCATTCTGTAACATATTAGCAGAAGTGCTATATGCAAAAGACGGGAGGCAATTATTGTCCTCTGCTCAGCACTGAGGCGGCCCCGTCTGATGTTTGGGGCATTGCAGTTGTGTGGAGAAACTGGAGAGAATCTAGAAGAAAGCAAAATATTTAAGAGAGTTCCTAAAGCTCTGACCGGGAAGGGAAGACTGAAAGGTGGGGTTTCCTAGCCTTTGTAAAAGAGGAGAGCTTTCTGAGAGGAAAATGTTCTTATAAATGAGGACAGTGCTGTTTTTCTCCACATCTGTCTGGACAAAAAAATTACTGGTGTAACTTGCAATTTAAAAAAATAAATTATTCTGTGATTCCAATTAACGAGAGGGCAGACCTCCTAACTAAAAGGACCACAAAACAGAGAAGCAGACTGCTGCATGCAATCCCCTTCACTTTAAGAAAAAAATCCCGTAAGAGATAACGTAATTATAAATAATTCTCCAACCTAGCAGAACTAGGTGACCTTTCGAGATCCCTTCCAGCAGAAGCAGTGTAAGAACTGTGGTGTTCTGCAAAGCAGAGGGGAAGAGATGAGCCCCTTCCCTCTGTAGCACAGCTTCCCATCTCAGCTGAACCAGATGGCCTGGCAGGGCCCGGTGCTCCTACCCAACGGCCTGGAGGAGTCACAACGGCCCACATAGCAGCACACTATGACGTATTTATCAGTAAAACACTAGCTAAGACATTTCTGTGACATCTCTTCCTACGTTATTAGAATGGCAATTTCAGTATTGGAAGTTCACACGCTTCTCCAAGGTGGACTCTTCTCTATTCCCAAGTTTCAGCGTCCTTCCTTTCTGACATACACGTCTTTAAATGTCTATTCTATTACTATAGAAGGATTCCTGCAAAAGAACATGAAGCTTATGAATTAAGATGGGACCCTTTTCGTAACTGCCTCCAAGATTCAGGAAAGAAAAGGTCTTTGGCCAAAGTTGCCCATGTCCAGTGCCAGGGAGTTTAATTCTGCGGACGATCAGCAGCACTGTACCAGAGACATGAAGCTAGTGTGGCAATCTGTAGACAGAACAGCATCCATACCAGTACTTTGATGACCTTATACATTGAATGAGCCCACAGTTGGCTGCTAAAGCAAATGGGATGCCAGCTGATGATGCACAGCATAGGCGCTGTGTGTTCGCAGTGCTGTCCCTACTAATGAGGTAGGCTGCTGCGCTCCGCAATAGCTGGAGTTTCTATGGAGCTTTTATCTTCAGCTTCAGTGAGTTACAATAATCCAGCCTGGTTGTGCAGAACGTGTTCATCGCTACTGCTAGATTCATGGCAAAGAAAAGGAAGCATAGCTTCTTGAACAGCCAGAAGTAGAATAATTAATTTCTGACTATTTCTAGCATCTTGGTATTGAAGTACTAGCTAGAGTAGAAGGCTGCACAGGACTCATAATGCGTTGAAAAATGAAGGTCAAGTGCCTTCCCAGAGAAAAGGGGTCACTGCCTCTTCTAGTTCCATCGAATCACTCACACTAGATACATTTCTATGCCGTGGCTTGGATACGACCTGAGCCAGTCGCTCTTGCTGAGTAATTTAACAGTATTTTGTGATCTACATGTCAAAAAGAGTAAGAAGATCAAGTATGGATGTTAATATGATTTAAAAGGTACTTTGCAGTAGCAACAGCTAGAGACACAATTAGGTCTCTGTCTTTGCTAGTCATGGAAATATAATGAAAGATTAGTATAAGTAATTACATTACAGCGGTCAAAATAAAAGAGCTAAGCACTGCATTCGCTTTGGTGTCTGTACTCATTTGCAAGTTTGAAGTAGCAGTTCCTTAATGTCTTAGCCGTGGTAATATACTGCGGAGGCTGTACTGCAGATGTACCTTTAGCATTCTATTCGCTCCTTATGAAACAAAACTAAATAAAGGCAGCACATAATGGTACTTTGCAATATATGTTGGATTAAGCACTTCTCTGATACACAACAGCTAAACATTACAGTGTAGATGTATGAGAAGATAGGCAATGTTCCGTACTCTGCATTAGAAGCTGCTAGTAAAGTAGCACCTCATAGGTAAGGTGACAGCTTAAAATGTTCAATATAAACCATCTTGGTTGGGGGGGGGGGGGGGGGGGGGGGGGGCGGGGTGTGGAAATCCCATGCCAGCAAATTAATTCTTACAGTGGTCAAAACCCCCCAGTGTTCCAACACTGTTCTTCTGAAACAGCCTACCTTGTTAGTTAGTACTAAAGCTTTGGAGCAAAGGGAGGTTTGGCAGCAGTCGGAGGTAGCTTTTTACGCCAGGGGGAGGAAGGGAGGGAAAAGAGGGAGGGACTGGCTTTTCCCAGTGACAGAATCTAGAATATGGGCTGAAGAGTCTAGAGGGCATATGCTCACAGCGTTAATGACAAAGAGGGATTACCAGGATGTTTTCCCCTCTGAGGTAATGCGATGAAAAAGATAGAGCTGCACATTAAGCGAGATAAACATCTGACCCTCCACGGAGGCCCCAAGACCTGCAGTACTTTCTGCAACAAATAACACATTGTAATGCAAAGACCTTGAGTCAGTGAATGTGACTGATGGGCACATCTAGGACATGGTACCCATACAACCAGACATTATCAGAGCGTGAGAACTTTCAACCTGAGAGGATGCCAAAGCGTGCCTCGGCCTTATTCATTCATGCCTTGCTGGGATAACAAGGACTTGCCTCACAACGCAGTTTTGCATTCAGAGAGGAGACGTGACCTTTTGATTTCTCCATCCATTGTGGCCCGTTGCTTTCTATCACCAGCTCTAACTGCACAGCCGGTGGGAAGCTACAAGCAGGTTGGCAAGGTAATGCCCTGCAGAAGATGACTGGACAAAGGTAAGCAGGTACAGCATCCATCCCGTTCCCACTCCAGTGGAGCAGCAACCGTGATTTGCAGGCCCAGCCATCGGCACAGAAGCCCTCAAGGAGCAATTTCATTTTAGAGATCCCAGGCACGTCAGGAGAGCACGCCTTCTGCTACGCCCCTTGGGTAGTGGTGGGATGCGCACCTAGTCCCTAGGAACACCCTTCTCCCCATTAGGGGATTACAAACGAGCTCGGCATAATCCAGTCCTACTGGCGATGGTTCGCTGGGCATCGCTTTCTTACATGCTGCCAAAGTTTAAAAGAGTTCAGGTTGCTTCCTCAGCCCACGAATCTCATGTAGTATCACCAAGTAGTACTCAGTAAATCCTCAGCTGCTGCTATAAAATGAAGTAAAATGACCAATAAGCACTATTTTTAACCACAAAACTTGTTACTCGTGCAATATATGCTTCTGTCATTCTCTGAGGGAAAAGTGCCTAATTGCCTACATTATATCTCACTGGAAATGTAACAAAGACGACAAGACAGGCTACTGAGGGATGAAAATAACCATCACGGCAACTTGTGGTACAGGGGCTGACCCCAGGAAAGAGGTATTTATTCTGAAGACATGTAGATTATAACAGGAGTTTTGAGAAAAGCACTGCCAATTAAGGAAATTGTCTGACTTACATCAAGGAAGTCACGTTTACCTAAATACTATTTGCTTAATCTTAACCCATATGGTTTTGGTCCTGTGTGCAGGGGTGGAGAACAGCGGCATACAAGATTGATGAAATCCTGACTCCCTCCTCCCCCCCAATATCCTTTCTGCTGCTCTTGGGACTATAGCTCAGGGTAATACAGAAAGATAGTTTTCTGAAAAATTATAGTGGCCATCACTTACCTTTGAACATATGGTCATTTTGACAAAATCTCTAGCAGCCTTATGGCTTAATACCTTGTTTTTTGCCTCGACAAGCAATGGCATAAACCTGTATCTTTTTTCCTTTCTGCTGACTGCCCATCGCTCTCACACATTTACACAGAGGAGCATACAGGGAACAAATAATAATAATAATAATAATAATAATAATTAGTGACATTACATTTCTGCAAACGCAATGGGTAGCCATTTCTCAGGAATCCTGTATGTCCTCTGCGCACAAAACTCGCAGACCTCCAGAACAGCTGCTACTTATTAGTAGTCTATAAATCTGCACACCCATAAATGTGTTGGATGTGCTTGGTTATCTATCAGATATGCAGAAAGGTAATGGTGTGGCACACATTAGAATTCATGAATGCACTTTTTGTAGTGCTTTTTTTTCCCCAGAGGTATATTCAGGCCAAATCAATGGCCTCCAGAAAGTGGTGTTGATGCAGTGCACGGCTTGGAAATCCATTCATGAGGGAGGGTGACATGAAAGATTAATTAGATATTTGTACTTTCTGGGGCCACAGTTGTCACTTTTGCGGAAAGGCACCTGTTACGTGCAGGTATGTACCAGGTTTGACAAAATGGGGCATAACTGGACACAAAGACTTAAAAATTCATACTTGCAATTGAAAGTGTAAATGTTTAAAGGACACCGCAGCCATTGTTCTACACATGCAGCGTGCCACGTGGAAGAGCGGGGATGCACTAACATTACCGTTAAAAGGTTTGTAGCAATGACTACCCGCTAAATACAATGTAATTAGAGAATACTTCCCTATGAATTAAATGCAAACTCTTTGATATGTGACCGAGCGAGCACATTTAGTTACGATTAGCATATTAAATACAATTTAAACCCCATTCTCAAGCACCTGATTTTTTTTCCTAAGATGGCAGTCAGGCAGAATACAGTATTTCCACACCAGGGGCAGGAGCGGGACTGGAAAGCTTGGTGAGGCATGAAAAATTGAATTTCAGCGAGGCAACGGAAAGGACATTGTTGGGCAATTACAGCGCTCCAGCGTTTGCGGTCCGCAAAGGCTGCAATCATCTGCAACGACAGCGTGGTGTACGACTCCCCCAAGGCAGTGCACTCTAGTTAAATCAATTTGTCAGAAGCAGGGCTGCTCCCTCCCTTCTGCAGAGGAGGCCCACCGGAGCGGAGGACAGCTGGGGTGCACAGCTGTCTCTCTGCAGCAGATCAATTAGAACATCAAAATTCATCTGCTAATTAGCAAGCGTGTACAGAGGGGAAAGAAACCTCCCTTAAATGAATCATTTCCACGTATTAATGAATTCAGTGACATCCCAAATTTAGAGCCTAGCCCAATGAGAAGAGACATAGCCACGTGAGGCACTGGCTAACACGATGAGACAATTTCATTATCACAAAAGTTGAATCTGCTGCTGAGGTGAAAATAAAGCTCACTAAACCTAAACATTTGCACTTCCAATATCAGTGAAAGAAGACCCACATCTAGTAGAGCTACTACGGTGTAAACGGTGATCACTGTAACGCGGCACTGAGAGTAAATACGAGCGGGACCAGGAAAAATACTAAACCCGGTCGGCCCGACATACCGCTTGCGTTGAAATACGCTGAAAAGTCACTGGACTTCTGTGGTTGAGGACTGGGCCTCAGGTCAGCAATTTTTGTACTTGCTTTTATTTATCTTTATATTCAACCTTTGCGTTATTAGAATGACACTTATTGTTTATTCGCATGTTGCAATGTTGCTGAGGGGTGTTTTTACAAAAGAACTTGGCCAAAGTCAGCTGCTGATCTAATGCTGTTTCAAGGCTTAGCAGGACAAGGTCACTATTATTTTTTTTTTCCTGACACTTTTAGCCTGGTTAGAGAAAACAAAAAAAAGAAAATAAAAAGTCATACTACTTTTTGCATCAAAGCTTAGAGTGTAGCTGTTAATTCTTGCATGTGCAGTTCCCAGCCCAAAGAGGAGCCAGGCACATCGATTGATAATACATAGAAAATTAATTTCTTCAGCTGGGACGCGTGCCACCAGCCTCCCTGGTTACTTCCAGTGCCTCAGCCATCACAGCCTAATCGCAATGGACTTGAGCAGCTCTTCTCTGGATACCGAGCACAACCCCTTTGTTCTTGGAAGTTTGTCTAAGAACACTCGTACGTACGACGGGCATCTTGTCAGAAATGATTAAGGAAAAAAGAACATTGGTGTGGAGAAGAATAAGACAAAATCATCTCTCAGAAACAGTAACATAAAAAGGGAAATGGTAAAAACGGTATCAGCAATGACCCTACTGCTCATTTGAAGCAGGTGATTCACTACAATTGAATCCATTTCCCCCAAGGTGTTTATTTTGTAAGGCTCCATTTTCTTACAATTGTATGTAGATGCGACTTTTAGGCCATTTGACACCAAATAACTGACTGTGAATCATTATTTTAAAATACATTACCGTAACCTGCAGCATGGAGAAGCCACAACACGATACCTACTTGGAAACTATAGTCTTTAACCTGACACACAGGTGCCGACTGCTTACCTTGTTCTTACTCATATATTTGCCTCACCAAGATTTTTCCTCTTTTGTTCTTTTAACGGCACTCATTAAAACTAAAACTGCATTAGATGACTGAAAACACAAAGCCACACAGCAATGCCAGTACATGAGGAGCTGAATTCTCTGAGGGGAGGCTATGAAATGTTATTGCTAGCTCTGCTGCAGTAAAACAAACTGCCACAGAGAGCCATGTCCGTTCTCATCTATTGACGGAGATGAGCTGAAAATAAGTCACAGAGGAGGTCAACCACGATACTACAGTGCCCCACTTGCCCTGCAATAACGAAGAGCATGTATGAAAAATGTTTAATAATACAGGGAAGTGAGGGTGGTGGTAAAACTTCTTTTCAAATCCTGCACCGGACTTTCATCTTGCACTGATTTCCATTACACCCAATGAAGCTTAGGCATGATCAAGAAGAGTGTGACCCACCAAGTTTTACAGCTCTAAGCTGCCATTTAGTTCTAAATTTCTTTAAGTGAGGACTGCTGAATACGGCAGGCACCGAGCTGTAATATATACTCCATTAAAAGCAGTCTAGAGAATGTGACATTCTTCTTATCGTATTACCTCAGTTACTGGCAGAATAATATAATTATGATTCACATTGAAGTGGCCTACAGAATGAATTTAATCAAATTTTAATATAAAATATGGCCACTCAGAACATATTCCATTCAATAGCTTGTTCAGTCAAGATTCTGTGTAGGGAGGGGAAGTGCAGTTGTCATTCCCAGTAACAAAACAACAATCCCTTTTAAGTCAAATACAGCATCAGGATGTTTAAGCAGACAGTAGAGGATGCATTGGTGTCACTGATATTGTGCTGTACTCTGTATATAAATTGGCATGGATGACTGCTGCATCACTTTCAGTCTCTTATGCTTACAATACAAAGCCATAGAGAAACTTAGTATTTGAGTGCTCCTAGCAAGGAATAAGTAATTCATTCACTGAGAAAAACTCTTCTCCTACCTATATTCATGCAGACCAAGTGGCTGGATTCTGTGCTGAAGGACACCGGGGCAAATTCAGAGCGTAGTCATTGAAAGCACACCGGTTGCTGCAATTCTACACCATTCTGACTGAGCTGATATCTACTGATTTAATTATAACTAAATGACTTGAAAGTCAAGTGTGTCCCATTGATCAGATCTTAGGTGACTCCAAATGCAAGGAGATACTGCATAAGTGCATAAAATTCTCATAGATAGTTTTTCAGAGAATCCACTTGGGAACTATGGTTGCAAGTGTTCAGATATAAAACTAATGCAGAAAAGACACAAAAGATACTAGATATGAGAGGTATTAGGTACAAAAAGCATTTGTGCAGGAGTTTAAGTTGATTACTGGGGACATCTGCAGCATATAAGCTCGGGTTTGCTGCTTTTCAGTTTTAAGGCACCAGCAAGGCCCTCACACTCTGGTAACACAGGAAGAGCTGTGATGGGTTAAAAATTCAGTGGAGAGCTACATTTTAGTTTACAGCATCCGAAGATCCAGCCATGCAGTTTACAACTATTTACAACATTTTAGCCATTTGACTATGATATCCTAGCTGTTAGTGAGATTTTTCTCGAAGGTGTCCATGAATTCCTTGGATGTCATTCAGGAGTTCTGTTGTTTTATTTTGTTAGGTTTTAGTTGGGTTTGGTTTTTTTTTTTTTTGCTTTGGGTTTGTTGTTGTTGTTTGTTTTTGTAAAAAACCCCGTCCATCTGCTATTCTCCTGGGGCTCTCACCACATCCCTTACTGCCTCACAGCATCTGTCTCCTTTATCCTTTCCTTACACTAGCTCCATTTGCTCTTCTCCCTTTGCTTTTTTTCTGTTATTTTAACTTCTTTTTGGTTCCTATCTGCTACATCTGACATCTTTGTTTATTCTCTCTTCATTTCCCCCTCTCAGCAACCCTGTGATCCCCCATCCCCACTGTCCTGCTTCTGGTGACATTCTCCCCCGGGAGTAACCTTTCTGCCATGTCCACCTTCTACTTCCCACCCCAGTTTTGGCACTACTTCAAGGCCTTTAACAAAGTTATTCCTGCTTGCACATCTCATGTCTCAGCCTCTTGCTTTCTCCCTGTCTCTGCTTTTATTTTCTCTGAAACTCTGTATTTAAAATGACCATAATTAGCCAAAGCTTCCTTACATTTCCCCTTTCCACCATTCCCTCAGAGATCAAGATGCTTTCTTCTGAAAGTACTCCTTTAACTATACTTTGAGTGATTTCTCCTTCTCCCTACCACTCTCCGTACCTCTGCTCAGATGGTCATGGGGATATCAGACTTTCGCAGCTACCTTTCCCAAATGTTCTCTAGTCTGGAGTTTTGTTCAGTTATTTTATTTTAGGTCTATTTAGTGTCACATCCAGTTCTATTTGCATCTCCCCTCCATGTTGCTCTCATCTACAATCCACCAACTCCTTCCTTCCCTTCTTCACAACTAACTGAACTAATTTTTGATGACTTGGTCTTCCACTCCTTCAGTTAGACACTTCATCACCCTCCCATCTTCATTCAGCTAAGAGCATTGATTCAATTCTTCCACCCTGCCAGACTAACCTTTCATTTCACTTTGTTCCAACTAAGCAATATCATGTTCCTTCTTGCTGCCATGGTAGCCTTCTCCTATCATCTTCTGGTCTCAGCCAAAACAGAGCATCAACCCCTCCTCCTCACTCCCTATCTGTGATTTCCAGGTCATGAATGCTGAAGACTTTTTGCATCTTCTCAGTTTACTCTTGCATTCTTTTGCTTTCTTTGCCCCTGTGCACATGCCTGCAGATCATCTTCCTTTTCCACATTTTTCATCCTCAACTCACTTGTTCTTCTGCCTCGTTACAAAGCATGGCAACTGTTTGGATATCTCACTTCCCACAAGCATTTTTACAAATACTGTTTGAAACTCTCCATTTCCATTTTTGACCCGCTGCAGTCTGGCTTCTATTTCTTGTACAAATTCCCTCCTTCACTGAAGGCTTTAGTGTCTTCTTTTTGGTCAGGTCTTTTAATCAGCACCCTGGCCATCCAACTGCCTTCCACAAAGTCAGTCAGAAGCTTTTTCTCCAAGAATTTTAATGCTTCCCCCCCCCACCACCCCTCCAATCGTTACTTAAGAGAATAACCCTCACCTTCCCCCATGATTTTCAGAAAAGACCTGACACAGGCATGTCTTGTGTTCTTTTACCTTCCGCATCTTATTCCCCAGGTAACTTTATCAAGAAATTGGACCACTATGCTGATATTATTGATTTACCTCTCCCATGCATAACCATCTCCTTTTTTTCAGTCTGTATTTTGATCTTTCATTCTGGTATCTCCTGTAATGATCAGCAAGTTCAAGGAGGACAGGGACAAAGCACAGCAGACCTTCCTGCTACGTCTTTCCCTGAATACCGCAAGGGCTCTACCATCTTTCTTTATTACCAATCACACAATCATCTAACAGGATGCCATCTTCAGCTCTACCCTCAGTGTGACTTTTGTTCTCTAGTTATGTCCTAATCCTGCAAATGTGCCTGAGAGATGACCTTTTCTATTCATCCTCATTGCCAAAACTTGCATGTTGTGGTCTTTTTGCGAGTTTTTACAGCTCAGTGTTTCTCAGTCCATGCAAGAATTAAAGAATTGTGATCTTCGTGTGTTCATAGTAGACCATATTAGATGCATTTACTGCCAGAAAACCCTTGTTCAGATCTTTTAGGTTTTAATCCCTATACCTACCTAAGGAGTGAAAGAGGCAGGCAGGTGAACAGAGAGGGACAGATTCAGACGCATCTAGAGTGTGGGACATGAAGTCCTGTGTCCAATCTAGGGAAGCGAAACATGGAGGGGAAAAAGTAGAAAGGCAAAAATAAGGAAGCTGTGGAAATAAAGAAAAGGACAAAGAATCAAAAAAAATGCAAGCAAATTTAGAAAGACAAGAACAAATGAAAGGAAGTGTGTGCAATAAATAGAGAAACAGAGAAAACGAAAAAAAAGTTAAAAAATAGTGGGGGAAGTCTTTGATACTTAAAAGGATATTTAAAAGAAATTTAAGTGAGCAAGCTCAGTTAAAATTTTAGGAAAAGAAATACAACCACCTCATATAATCAGTTGTCAACCAAAATCACTCTGGCTTAGCAGGAAGTATATAAAATCTAAAATATTTCCAAAGTTTTCATTAATCTTTAACTTGTTCTTGAAAATGGGGAAGGAATAAGTTTGGTTTGAGAAGATATTCCAAGTTAATAGCGCAGCTCCACAACCATGGCAACAAAGAGTTGACTTCACTCTGCTGGGGTCTGACACAGGAGCTGCAAACACAGTACAGCGCTGGGATCGTGATCAATACCAAGAGAAGTGCTGTGGTTTCACTACTCTGCAATAGCACAGCTACTTCATGTGTTTCTTACCATGCACGCAAGTTATAATAGATCCTCACTTGTTTTAGGATTATTTCCAATGAATTTAAACTCATAACAGCTTTTTAAACTTATCAGCATCATAAATTAAAAATAAATGTTTTCGTCTCAGAGCTAGGCAAAGACCTTAGGAAAACTGGTTGCGTTTATAAACATATATCTTACCTCTAAACAGAAGATGTTTTTCCAGGTTATTCAAAATACACAAGAAATCCCCTGTATTTTAACTGAACAGTGGCTTCAGAAACAAACTCAAAACTACTGTAGATTACTCTAAACAAAATATTACCTGTTTGAATTTATTTCTACACAACTTCTAACTGATTAAAATTATGCTGAGTTGTGAATGTCTAAACATACTATTTGTAATGAAGACAGATCATTAAATACCGATTGTTGTCAGAAATACTAAAACAAACACCAGAAATGTATTGTACAAAATTAAAATATTAGATAGGTCATGTTCAAAGTTAACACAGGATATTCTATTCTCAAGATCACTCTTTTCTCAGGGAGAAGATTAATTTTTGTTTGCTTCCTAATCTACACGTTTTAAAATAATCTATGGTGTAACTACGGTACTTCCATCTGTTCCAGAAACATGCCCTTTCAGTACTACCTTTTAATTTATCAAGACCATGATGAATATAAAAACAAAACTATCATAAATTATCACAATCAAGCCACTGAACATATTAGAAGTTGAGTAAAGAGAGATGCTGAAATAATTTGTCTTGCCAAGTGAAATGATGGAAAAGCTAGCAGTGCAGGGGGCAATGCTATGCATGGAAGAAAAATAAATGGAAGGGTCTCCATTTCACCGACTGCTCAGTGTATTTTTCTGTCCAGTTCTCTCTAGTAGGTTAATAGCTGGGCTGTCTTTAACCATGATAGCCTTGATGACTGTACTGACAAGAAATCATGATCTACAGCAGATCTGCTTTTACAAAATGGCTGGATAAGCCCTTCCATTAACAATACTAATCAGATAAAGTATTGCTAATGGATGACCCTGCATCTGGTTAGCATGAACTGTTCTGTTTAGTATGTATATGCTGTCTTTCTCATGCAAGATCAAGATGTCACTGCTATAAATTTATACATTATGTTTGGAAAATTGTTTATAATTTATTCTCTACATCTGCTGCAACTTTGGAAAACAGAGAGCTGGTTCTTTGTTCTTGTCATTAAATCAGATTATTCTCATGCACTGCTAAGGGTTTTGATGACCCAAATAACAAACAAGGGACCAACATGTAAAGACAGACTAGGAATTAATTTATATACTCACTTTTCCCTCCTGGTGTAAGGGAGTTATCTATAAAGTATGTCCTGATAATCACATTTCTAGGTAAAGCATATTATGAAACTGGAAGTATAATAGCCATTTGACAGATATGCTGCATAAAGCCATAGTGTCCTGAGTGCCAATCCCTTTATGTAGCTATAAAATATTTAAAGTACACAGTGTTTACAGGCAGTTAATAGATAGCAGTGATAAATCCCTTTCAGAAAAAACCTTGTCCTGTGAGCTTTATAGAAATGAGAAATCTTAAGAGGTGCAGCATCCACAAAATTCACATGCCAAGAGATCCCCCATGCTCTTTTCTATGAAAAGAGCGGCATCTGTGCCAAAGTGTGTATGAAAACGATTTTCCTTCAGTCCTGTGATGGGTTTACAACCAGATCAGTGTATACTATTCACAAAAGCTTTTACAGCATTTGTCTTCAGTTAGTAAAGATCTCCCTTACCGACAGCACGGGTAACAGAACTTGGTTGGCTTTGTTCTCTTTTGCAATATAACATGCAAAAAGAGAGCAAAACATCACCAATTTATACAACAGCAACATTTTGTACCTATCTTGCAGAGTCAGTGCAAAGTCAGTTATAGTCTGGACATGAGCAAGATGTTGGAACTGAAGTCACTTACATTGTTTTGATCCTTCCAACTTTAACATTTGTTTTATAGAAGAGTGTCACAGTCCCTGCAGATTGCGGCTGGCTTTCATTTTAAAGCAAAATTTAGGACTCTTCCAATTTGGCCCAGAAAACAGATTTTTGCTTCAAGATTGCCAGGTTTACAGTAAAGATACAGAGGATTGTCTTTGTAGAGGCTAACACAAAAATTGAAAGTTGCAAACTGTTAAAAGGACCTATCCAATTTAAACTTACTGGTTTTCCCCCTAAAGTTTCTTTATTTTCCTCTACATCAAAAAATCACTTGTCACTCTACTAGGTCAAACTAGCAACATCCTCTTGAAAAGCCAAGCTACAGAGGAAAGCTTAAGAGAGTTCCTAAACCCCTATGCCTAAGCAAATCCTCAGTTACGAGTTTCTTCTCCTTAATAAGGACCTTGAACGCAGCGGGACAGGTTCTTGTCAGCAAGGGGCTTGGGAGGTCAAAAGCTCCCCTCCACCCATGGATCTCTTGTTTGTTAGGTGGAACTGTGATGCTTCACACATTTATGAAAGAACATAAACTATGTCCTAAACTTCCGTTCTTTTGATATTCAGAACTTGAGCTGCATGAGCTGGGAAACAAATGGGCTTTTAGAATATTAGTGATTTTTAAAAGCATTTTACCTTGCCCCCCAAAGTTCTGGCACTTAAATGATTTATACCCAGTAGCACTAGCAACGCTGAACATTGCACAGCTAACTCATAGCACACACTTGTCAACTCATATATCATACAAAGAAGCTAAAAGACATTTTCATACCAGGTTACTAATAATCACTCCATGAAAACGAGCAGACAATGCAATTTCATCGTTTAAAAGTGGCTTTTGCCAACCTACAAAGCTAAATTTTCACTTTCAATCAAGGCAAACCTATTTTTTCAAAAGTTATTTCCCCCTCCCCCAAAGGAATACTGTGCCAAAGCTTTTACAAAGGTTACTTAATTATTTTTTTTCCCCAGCTACAATAAGGTTTGGATGCCCTTTCAGCTTTAAAGCTTTGATCTAAATATTGTCATGCCCCATGTGATTTCGAGGTGGTCTAGTGCCACACAGAAACAATACCTGGGGTTATTTCTGTGCATCTTTTTGCCAAATTACGCAACCTTCCACCTGTGGATGGAAACAGATGCCAGATACTATCAACTGTAAGTGAACTCCTACATCTCTTCGCTATAATTAATCTATTTTTCTTTAAACATTAACCTCTACTGCTGCCAAGTCTGGATTCCCTCAGTGCTGCTCTTGTGCCTGCAGTGAGGTTTGCCCAGTTTGGTCAATCTTCTTATAGCACCTGTCAACTTACTGTTATGCTTTACATGCTTTCCTTAACCCCTTCACTGTCATTTTATTTATTTTTTTTAAATCAGGATGAAAATCAGGATCTAAATCCTCAGCTTTGAGTCTTACAGAATCCAACCCTATAGGACTATGCCAAAAAGTACAATAAAAAAACGATCTTAACCCAACACTGTTTGGTTGGCTCCTTTAAGGTCTGAGACAGATCCAGACAGTACAAGTGTTTGCCCTTAACTTGCTTTTGTACTTTCCAGCCCCATTGCACATCAGAACGGATGGATAAAGCAAGAAAGAGGAGAGTTTTGGTAAAAGGAGGAATCGAGGTGCCAATTCCTACACTTTTCAGAGTTTTAAGGATTTTTTTCCTCCCTAAAATATATATAACAAAGCAACGAACCCTTTACAAATGAGCCAAGTTTCTCTTCCCTATCTTTGTGAAGGGCATCAAAAAGCACAGACTGGAGGAAAGCCAAAGGGCAGCTGCAGCTCGGCGGCGGCTCAGCAAATCTTGCCCGGTCTTCTGCCTGAACACTGAGCCCAGGAGGACCATATTGCAGAAGGCCAAGTGGTCCAGACTTTGTACAGGGTGATGGACGGAATTAGCTTCAACATGCCGACTGCTGCAACGATGTTCTTCCATGAACGCTCTTCAACACTGAGGTCATACGTACAGAAAACTTTTTCATGTGTGTTTTGGGGGTCATATCGACACTGCGTATGCTTTTGTAGCGGATAGGAAAATATACAGTTGAAGAAGTGCCTCTCACAACCCACAGGTATCTTTTGGTCATTGCTTAAAGGCAGGTGCTTTCATCAAAGAGCTGAAAGCAGCATTTGTTTCAATAAATTCATGGGTGTAAATCGTCGGGAATCCCTGTGGTTATTCTTACCATTAAGACGGCATCGCAGCGTTACCGAGCTGCTGCTTAAGCTTTAATGGGTCTGTGACTTAACCATGAGAAATTCTCAGCATAGCTCGTGCTGCTCTCCTGACGTCATAAGCATGTACCCCAGAGGTCAATTACTCAGCTAAAATGCAACAGTTGCCTTATACAACATAGTGTAAGAAAAAGCTGCGTTTTCACACAGGAACCGATCTACCCATTTCCTTTCAGGGTGGACTTTAATTTGTTACGCAGTTGTCCTTTTCTTTTAATTAGGCCTGTTTGCTGTGTTAGCAATTGCAAGATGATTTGAGGTTGGGGATTTTTTCCCCCTGAAATAAAAGGTAGCATGGTGGTAGTAGTGGCGGAAGGTGAAAGGATCTTTAGTAAAGGGGGACGGTTTGATGTTTTGCTTTGAGACTGGCAAGTTATTTGGATAACCTGGTGGCTTCAGGCAGCACCACAAAATAAAACGATATGGTGTCAGATAAAGGAAAGGAGGAAGGTCATAAATATCACAGCAGTGCTCCACTAAAATGCAGTACAATTAACTCCATGAGCTGCAGCTTCCCTACCTGCATTAAGAGTGGTTTGCAACAAATACAAGCCCCAGTCGCCTGAACTGGAAGAATGTTTTCCTGCTCAAGACTGCTGCCAAAGGCTATGATCAGACATGAGCATATTTCATGAAGATGACAGTTACTTTGAGGGAAATGATGTCCACCCCAGGCAACCCTAGTGATTTCAGCACATAATTTAGGTAACAGCAACCTCCTACACGTTCCACGCTGAAAAAAACACCCCAAAGCCGGGAGCAGGGGGGGGGAGGAATCCCAAACACCAAAAAACCAATGCCATATCCCTTAAAACATCACCCTTCTGTCAGAACGAAGCCTGATTCCAACCTAAACACCTTTTGGGGTAACCTCTTCCTACAAACCTCCAAACCGAAATACCGCTTGTATACGCAAAATAAAGAACTATAATGTAAGTACACATGAATGAGCTCTGACCTTTCCTTCTGGCTTGCCCATATGACTAAAAATAATGATATCTGCTTAAGGTCAGAGGTCTGTAATATATGAATGCTGTGCCTGTAGTACATGCGTTCCAAAGGCAGGCTGCACTGTCATGGATAATTACGATATCTAGTGTAATCACATCTCAGTTTCATTTACAGTAGTAATTTTTTAATTTTTTTTTTTAGCATAAATAGGAATAAGCCTTGATCCAGACCTATAAGACATCATTGTTATAATAGGAGATCTCTTTGGCAAGACTAACCATTTAAAATTGAGAAACTTTTTTTTTTTTTCAAACTAATCTAACTTTTCATTTGCATTTAATTTGCAATACATCAGATAATTGTACAAGCAGTCTAGAAAACCTCCATGCTGATGTTTCAACACAAAAAGATCTCGTTAGAAAAGGTTTTGACCATAAGAAATGAAAGGCTATATTCTGGTTACAAACCACACGATCCATTAGTAGGATGGGGGGTAGGGGGGAAAGACATCAACATCACCATAGAGAAATGTTCTGCTAACTCAGTCTTGCTGGTTTTCTGAAAACAAGGGAATATATTTTCAGGTCAGTGATTTTCAACTGTTTTCAATTCACAGATCCCTAAATATTTTCCGGCGGAGATGCAGACCTTTGAATAGCAAAATTAAGCCCAAGGCAAAGTGCCTGCTTTTCATCTTTACCTGCCATGCGTTTGTGAGGTATGGTTCACAGACTATAGGTTGAAAAACATTTTTTTTTAAAGATATCTTTTTATTGCAATTTAGCTGTTTTGCTTAGAATACTGCTATCCTAGCTTCGCCTAAAAGGAAGAGGGGAGAAGAAGAGACACATGCTCTGTGGACAAGACTTCTTTGAACTGAAATCACAGATGCTTACGTTTTTAGGTCCCTTCATTCTAGATATGTTTAGGTACAAATTACATTGCAATTCTTCTTTCTGTAGTTTATCAGCCTTCAGTTATACAGGAAAGCACCCATGTCTAACTACCTGAGACCGATCTTCAGCATGCAAGATCTGCGCCTGGTCCTGGTTCAGAGCCAGAACATCTTTGGCCAGAACCACAGACTCAATTTACAGCACAAAGCGAAATGCCGATATACTACCGGGGGCCCAGGGAGGTGCATCCTTGCTACCCTGGAGAAGTCCTATGTGCCATCTCCATTCGCCCAAGAATCACCAGACATGGGACAAACATAAAGGCCTTTTTTGTTTGTTTGTTCGTTTTAAAATATCTTTCTTTTAGTTGCCTGCAGAATTCTTTCCTTCCCTGAGTTCCGCTGGAGCAAGGGGAGGGCCCGTCCCTCCGATAGAGGTTTACACTATGTATAGTCCTCTCCATATTTCCTTCGGGAGCATCTCGTGCATCCACTTAGCAACAGATATGATTCACCCAAAGGGCCCAGCCCAGCATTATGTGGCCTATATGAAGAGTCCTCTACGTGACAGATATCCCCTCAGGCACAAACCTGGAAACAAAAGCATCTTTGGGCCCACCGATCATTGAAGCCCCCGGAGGGCTTCTTTCCATCCATGTTTTGTACACATGTTGGTTTTGAAGACACGCATCCCTTATGCTCTTTATAGAGTGTTCTTGGTGCAGGCATTTAAAAGAAATATTGATTTGAACAGGGTTCTTCTCTTCCCCAATCCCCTTCCAAATTTTGACTAAAGGTTTGAGCACTAAGCATCAGCTCTAACTCTGGTGTTTGGCAACGGCACATCATGGCTTCTGGTGATACACCGCATTACAGAGAGGGAAGAACAATATAGTCACCACGCACTGGCTGAGGCCCAATGTAGACGATTATGCAGGCTCTTTCCAATAACAGCATCCCCTCCTCTCTCTAATTTATACAGGAAATAATGATTAAAAAAATCCTCAGACTAATTTGTATGTGGGGATTGTGCAATTTGATAGAAAAGATGACAAAACCTTGATAGAATCACCAGAAAAAAAATCTTACGAATTTATACAGTGCAGACAACAATAATCTAATTTTTTTCCACAGTGATTTTGATGTTACTTATTCCCACATCTACAGTGTGTTAGCAGTCTTTTTCCCTGCTAACACACTGTAGAAATCCCTTTCCTGGCAAACATCATCATCAAGGGGACAATTTCCCAGAGAAATCTGGCTCCAATTCAAGATGCTTTGGTAGGATCAAAGATGGATCAAAAAAGGGGGAAGGGAATTCATGAACACATCAACCAGAAAATGTGCATGCATCTACTCTTGCACTTGATCAAGAAAAATGAAGTAAAATTGTTTTCTTTTAGTCTCTGTACTACTGATTAACGTTGAGGCTGTCAACACCTCTGATTTGCAATTGGGAGCAACCGTGCTTTCAAAGAGATCCAGATCAAGTAAATGAAATATAAACAAAGATGAGTTAACACCAGAAACCTTCCCTGTAGAACAAAGACATGGAACAGGGACTTGCACACTTTTTTTTTTTTTCCGAACAGGTCATACATGTAACATCCTGACAGATTTAATGTTCACACTTGCATTACTACAAATCTGCAAAGCACTCCACTTCAATAAAAACTTGATTTTGATGAGCTAGAAATCAGTGGTCCAGAATGGCTTCAAAGAATAATGGACTACTTCAGAAAAATCCTTCAGATTTTTGGATGAAATAAAACATAAGACTCCTTTATGCGGCCATGAAAGCTTACTGAATATCTTTGTTACTTCACACAATGGCAATCGAGCTGCTTAATTAGAGAAAACTGAAAGTAATGTTAATAAAACTACTACAAAAAAGCTAAATAAAAAACCATATTGTTGAAAATTGCACTGAAATTTATTATCCTTGGTTCATAAGATACGAAAAATGAAAGTGAATTTGAAATATATAGGCTTGTCTTTGCAAATAATACTGCCAAACATGGAGTAAAATAACTCAGGTCACACTAGAAAGGGCCTCCTTACCATTGATAACTGCCTGATCCGTGGGGACAAAGAAATTGAGAGTTAATCCAAGTGACTGAACCCTACCTTGTATTGTTATATTCTGCCCAAGCCATCCTAGCATTAGCAACTAATACACTTGCCATCAGTCTTAAACTGTGATTGTTTAACAGCACTTTGCAACTTCACGCTCCTAAGCTGATCTCAGGTGCACGTCAAGAGCACACAAAGTGATTGCTACTCCAATTTGTGTGTTGCATTTTCTTTGGCAGATAAGGGAAAAAGAGAAAAAAAAGGGAGGGGAAAAAAAAAAGAAGAGAGAGCGAGCAGAAGGGACAGCAGAACAGTTCCTGCCTCTGTAAGCGTCCCCTGTGCCATTCCAATTTAAACACAGACCTTAAGACGAGCATCGTGGTGGTCACGTTGATCACAAGCCAAAGAACAAAGCAATTACGGTGCAAGGACTACCAAGGCACAGAAAGCAGTTAGGAGACAATATGTGTAAGCCCGTAGCGGTATTACAGCATCAACTTTCCACGAAATTGTCCTTTCCCATTTCTGATTCTCTGTCGAGATGGATTAACGCACCGTCAGGGAGTCCCAGCTGCCTGACTCCCAGACCAGTGCCAGCAACGTTTGGTGACGCCAAATGCAGCTGGGTCGCAGCTCAGCCCGGGGTGCGTGCCACAGCCTGCGAATGCAGAAGGCACGGCCTCAGCTGAGGCAACGGGAAGGGGAATATTACACCCAGCACTCACTTATGGCTTATGATCACCTCATCTCTGGCTCTTCTAATGGCTATAGACTGCCCCCCCTCTCCAGACACCAGGAAACTGTATGAATAGGAGCCAATTTTCCTATTTAACCTTGCAAGGATAGTTCTTTACAATGCAAGCGAACTTAGTACAAGTTACTGCTCAGACCTTGAAAATCTGGTTCATTTGTAAAGGGATCCCCCCCCCCGCAAACACACACACACAACTGCTGGCTCAGGAGTGGCTGTAGTTGCATTTCCAGTGTCTGCGAGATGAAGCTGTTCAACAGCCATTTCTGCTCATCCCAGAAGGTACACAGACACTCAGACAGCAGCTGGTCCGTGCAGGCCAACTCTCTGCACTCGGCAGACTAATCAACCTGGGTGGCTTAGATTAAAAAAAAAAAAAAACAAAAAACAAAAAACCAAAAACCCACAAAACCAACCCCCCCCCAAAAAACAAAAAAACCACCAAAACGCCTCCCCCAACCTCTCCCCCAAACCAAACCACCCCCCCACACACACCCCAAAACCCAGAAAACCCCAAACCCAACCAACCCAACAACCCGCCCACAAAAAACCCCAAACGCACATCTATTCTCTCTTGCTGACAACACGACCACAAGCAGCGTGACGGCACGCTCCCTGCCTCTCTGCCTTGCCTACCAACAGCGCTGTAAGAGCCTATAAATACCATGGGGACGCACGCTTGTGGTGCGGAGCCCGCTCACGCTCTCTTTCCATTCTCCGGCCTCGCCACCAGATGCCAGACAGCTCTGCAGGGCTGCAAGGGCACTCCTGGGCTTTTGTAGCCGACCGGAGTAACATGGCAGCATGGTTTGTTTCGGAAACAAAACAATACAGAAAGCTTCAGCTGGATAAGTAGGAACCAAATGGTTTCTTTTAATCTCGAGAACCTGTTATCTGTACATATCTGACTTCCACCGCACGTTTTTCTTTAGCTATTTAGGTGCTACAACACAAACTCCCTGAAGAGCCTACTAACCTTAAATGATAACAAGCAAAATTAATAAATAAATAACCCCTCCAGTATCCTAAACTCAGGCACTCATGGCAAACCTCCCCAGCTGCCCCTCACCACCCTTCAGTTAACAGTAATGCCAAGGGCATTCAGGAGAGCTGCTCTGAGGATGGGGGAGGCAAACCGGGAATAACCATCCCGAGCTCCCCTGCTCCCAGCACAGTATGGCAAGATGAACTCCACGTCTAATAGCCCGAGACAGACATGAGGAAGGAACTAGTCATTTACCGAGGAGATGGTAATCGAAGCCAGGTCTCTGCAGATGCTGTGGCAATGAGATATGAGACAAGATTCCAGCTCCAGGGCTAGAAAGATGCCTTTCAAATGGCTTAAATTTTCTCCCTAAAGCCCGTTACTTTCTAATTCCAGTTCAATTTTTGCAGCAAGTCCCCTCTCCTTGGGCTTCCCTTGGGACAACAGGACTGCGTTTCAACTTTTCAGGACTAACACTGCTCTCCCAGATCTCAGTGACTGCTAACTTCAAAAGGGAACACACTTGGTTCATTAGACTACTTAATGACACTCATTTTGGCACTGATCTTAACGCACTTAATGCATTTAAAAAAAAATATTTTTTTTTTTTAAATAACCAGTATAACCTAGCAGTCAGAATTGATTTGCCAACAATTGGCAAGGACCTCCATCACAGGAGGAAGCAGGCACATTTTAAAGACAGCTTGCCTTATTCAACTTTCACCTGAATTATGATAACGCATCATCCAGAACCATGCATCAAAATCTTTCATACAATATTACAGCAACATTTAAATTTTTTCCAACTGAAGATAATGAAACAAATTAATCTCTGGCATAGACTACTATGGAAGTAAATAAGCGACGTGGCCACTGATGCCAAGGATAAATCTGGATGGGAAGAGTAAGAACCACCAGTGGTGATACAATCAGCACAAAGTCTTTAAGTGTTTACATCTGGATGAGTAGAAGGATGTGATAATCAAGGAACAAACTGCTTTGCTACTAATTCTGAAATTCTAGCATTCACTCAGGCAAGAACAATACAAGATGCCAGTAGCGTGAGCTATTTCACACAGATAAGCAACTCTGGAAGGAAGCAAAAGGTGCTAAATGTTACTCAAGGGAGGAGAAACAGCAGTAGAGAAAGAATTAGACACACAGGATAAATTTAGCAGAAAAAGACTACTGACTTGGAAAATGTACATTACTAGAAAATTACAGAAAGTTAAAATAAAGATTTTTTTATTATTATAAAAGTTACTACAGATGTCATTAATAGAACCCCATGATATTTCTATGTAATTTGATTTATAAATGTAATTCATTGTTGGAACACACTGAAACTGAAAACATCTTGAATTCAAGGGAGAGAAATCAGACACGGTTCAGAGGTTTGATGTACTGGGTGGGGGGGGGGGAGCATGGAGTGGAGAACAAAACCAACCAAGGCTGTAAAAATTCAGAGGCCTCCTAAACACAGAAACTGAAGCTGGTTTTGTGAGACTTCTGGTATGTCCAGCAGCTGGTCTTACATGCCGTTGGTTTATCTTTATTTTAGAACTATTACTTTGTTGCTCTCTTGAAATCAGAAACGACAGATACACCTGAAAATGAACCAAAACCCAAATACATATCAAGTAAAGATGAATCCTTTTTTTAAATGCTTTTTTTTTAATTAAAAAAAAAAAAAGTCCATAAGCATTAAGTTCATGCACTTTGGAGGAAATATTTTGCATCTTCCCACTTGATTTGCCTTTGTCTACAAAGCCAAAGAGGATAGCAATCCACAAACATTTGAAATGTGCCGACACAGAAAACAAGGCTATGTTTACTCATAATAAATAAAGCTATTCCTGCTTTAGGTTGGAATATAAGTGGCACCGACAAAAACTGTAGTTGTCTAAAAGCATCGAGCGTGATGCCATCTGAAAGTAGGGTCAATATTTGATCGGAGATCGAAGATTATTTTGCATGTTTGATCTGCTTGCAGGAGAAGCAACTGCTGGTCTTTGATGTGTATGTATCTCCTATAAATCCAAGGAGGTGGTAATTCCACAGTACAAAGCCATGACGTGACCACAAATGGAATATCACATGCAGCTCTTACCTCAACGGATTGCAAAAAAAGATATAAAATAACTAGGCATACACAAAGAAGGCTGACTTAAATGATATAGGAATTGGAGGATGAGATACTGAATATGAAGACAGACTAAGGAAGCTAAAGTTATATAATCCAGAAAAGAGGATTGAGCAGAATATGATCATAGTCTATAAATAACTTACAGGTAACAATATAGATGAAAGAAGAGAATTATTTAGAGTCCTAGTAGAGGATAAGATGAGAAGCAATTTCCTTTAGCTAAAGAAGGAAAAACCGAACAGAATAATGTAGGCCAAACATTTGCAGAACCTAACACCCCACAGCAGTATGCATGAGACTGCATTTTAATCAAGGTGAAGCCATTTCACACACGTGGCAGTTCTAACTAAAACAGGTGAGTCTTGTGCCTAGCAGGACCCAGCTCAACCCTACGGTCGCCTGTCAACAGAACGGACTGGGGTTTGTTTTGCTGTCTGGGTACCCAACAGCAGAGATGAATTCAGAGAGATGTCAAAATTGAGTATAAAGTTAGAAGACAGGCTGTCTGGAAGAAGTACTTTTAATTTCCCCTGCAACTTATGGGAGACAGGTTGTTAATACCAACCACAGACAGGAAAAATGGCATTAACATGGCAAATAATGCGTCATTAACAGTTAAAGACGGACATAGAGCTAGTGCCCTGGATGTGTCTCGAACAGCAAGAGAAGACTTGCTCTCAATTAATCCAACTTGCAGTTTTCAAGTAATGTCAACATAAGCAATACGTGCTCATAGCAAATAAATTGGAACGAGCGAGTAGAGATTTACCTCAAAGACTGAAAAAAAGTGAAGTTTGACTTTGCAAATACATTCAACAGAGCAGCAGGAGTCTACAAAAGACGACAAGAAGCTGGCCTTAAGATTAATGAGATCCAGAAGGCTGCTGCTGTGCCCCTCACGCTGCTGTACAGCGGCGTGGACTGAGCTAACGTGAGAGTAATTATTTCCTTGGGCACTGCGCAGGCAGCGTAGCCATAACCGCGCAGACGTAAGCACAACCTGCAAACCCATGCGTGGATGCCGGTAAAAGCTCAGGCTCTTCCCTGGTTTTGTGCTGCTGCGGCTACATCGCCGTCGCTAGGCAAGTAGCCCACTTAATGGTAGTTTTAAAAGATCTGCAGGAGGACTGCGGTGATGCACTAGTCTACACCGCAGGCAGCTAAATACTGATGTATCCAAGCGGACTGATGTTCAGGGGTTAAATTCAGCCCAGCAAGGCTTCCCAATAGCCAGGGGAGAATGACTGGCTTCTGACATGGGCAATTCAGAGCTGCTCTGCTTGGAGGTGTTTCTCTCTCCACTGAGTACAGACTGAGCCAAGGGCAGGGGGAGGCCTTGTTAGGCAGCTTTGGGGAATACTCCCGCCTTGCATCAGACATACCATACCCATAACCAGATGTAACTCTGCCCACTAAATTCTTGAAACAGCATTTTATCTTGGATTGCACGCTTCTAATACTGTTAAGTGTCTGTCTGATAATCCAACTGATTTACAATGGATTTAGAAGAAGCAAGCAAGAATTTTTTATACTTAATAGCATTGCTGTACACATCTCGGGAAGATTTTGTTACTTGATTGCCAACTCTCATGAAAACCCAAACGAGCAGTGGAACAAGAATACACCCCTTTTCCCCGTAAACAAGGCCATTTGAGACATTTTTTCTGCTATGGAAATGTCACAGGTTCAAGAAAGGTAATCGACTGCAGTCCATTTGCTGAGAAACATTTGTACAATGGTATTTTTCTACAAACACATCCAAGATGCACAATCACAATCAGCTCAGAAGAGAAACATTGTAGTAGTTAAAACTGTAACTAGAGCTACAGATTGCCCCTCGCTGCAAGAGAGTTTTTTGTTTGATATTTTTTTTTCTTCATTTTTACATCACGCCCTTGTGTCTACAGTACTATGACAGTAACCTAGATAATACACCAGTGTTTACTAGGGAGGCTCGGACAACAACCAACCAAAGCCTACTTGTTCCATCCCACTAAGAGTCCCTTGCTAACGCAGACACGCCGACACGCACAACTTCACACAGAGGTTTCAGATGCACTGGATGCCGTCCAAGACTGTGTGCTCACGCACCACCGCAGCACCTTCTTGGGGCATTCATTCCCATTTCAGTTGGTATCAGAAGTACTGGGGCTGGGACAGTTTTGAATGGGGGGGGAAAAAAAAAAAAAGCGTGCCTAGAATATGATCTTTTAGGTATTTCACCGCTGAATGTTCCAAGTGGTTGAAATAAAAATGCACAACTTTTGGAAAGTCCGTATTCCTACTGAAGCAAAGTGGTGGTGGACATAATACAACAGGCGTTACAGTGTAGTGTTCCCATGCTAACCACTAGACCTTTCCCATGTCGTTAAAAATAACATCTCCTCTCAGGGAAGTGGAAAAAAATCCACGTACCAAGGTAAATATTTTCTACTCAAAGATATTGCAAAGACTTTCCCTTTCCAATCTCATGGACATACCACTCTCACCCTCCCTTTCCATTGGTCCCATGACTGAGACAAGGTATCTTTGCAAACCCATTTCTTTATTCTTTTACCCCAAACAGAAGGCACCATCCAGGCTTAAAACTCAGACCTTCTGAAGAGGGGAAGGAAAGTCAGGAGAAACGGATGAGAGGAGAAGACAGAGCCTGTGACAACACAGTTTCCACGATCTTAGAATCATAGAATCATTTAGGTTGCAAAAGACCCTTAAAATCATCAAGTCCAACCATAAACCTAACACTGCCAAGTCCACCACTAAACCATGTCCCTAAGCGCCACATCTACATGTCTATTAAATACCTCCAGGGATGGTGACTCAACCACTTCCCTCGGCAGCCTGCTCCAGTGCTTGATAATCCTTTCAGTGAAAAAATTTTTCTTAATATCCAATCTAAACCTCCCCTGACGCAACTTGAAACTGTTTCCTTTTGTTCTGTTGCTTGTCACTTGGAAAAAGCTCGTATCTTATTCAGAGACAACCTGGAGCGGTATCACACATCACCTTCACAATGAGATGCCATCTTGCAGCCCAAGTCAACAGAAGTGGCTGGTAACATCTTTGTGTTGTCACAAAGATGGATGTTCCTGGGATGTAGGAGCACAAAGGATCCCAGGAGCCCTCGGGGATTAGACAGAAACCTGTTCTCATCCTACTGCTCCAAAAGAATAATCGAGGAGAAATCCTGTCAGGGGCTCTGTGGACATCTCCTCCTCCTCAACGTCTGCCTTGGATGTTACAAGAGGACAGGGCTACCTCCAGCTCAGCCTTTTATCACATTTGGTCTTCTGCACACATGTTAAAATTCAGGACAACCTTCACAGTCTGTCCCAAAGCATTAAGGCAGCAAATGAGTGGAAGACGTAGAAAGAGCTGTTTCAGTTTGTAAAAACTAACCAGGTAAACTGTGTTAAAATATGGCTTCAGTTACAAATCCAAGACCATCATTGGCTAAGAATGCAGATCAATGGCACTTCAGATTGCCAAAAAAGAGAAACAGAAGAAGATGTTTATGGCTCAGAATCCCTTCTAATACCATTTCTGTCACAAGGTCACTACATGTATATACAAGCTACAGATAGGTACGTAAAATAGGTGTCCAGTGCTTACACAAACCTACTGACTTGGACTAAATATTAATTGAACACCACAATTAGGTTAAAATTAATGTAGATGAACTCCATACTTTGTTGATTACACATCATACATTAAAAAGAAATTTATCTGAACAAATACAGTTAAGTCCTTTTCATGAATAAGAAGTGTGAAGGCAAGAGAGACTGTTACAAGCAGCAGTTATTCAAAGCTGCAGACACGAAAGCTAGTCTCACAACATGAGCTGTAAACCCATTTTTGTTTATTACTATAGCCTACCCATTTGACATCTACCCTAATAAATGGTTCTCAATGAAAAGCATGCAAGTACACACCATTTTCTCTGGCTTCCCCCAGAGTATTGAGGATCATTAGACAGATCATCGGCTTTCTGCAAGAGACATCTGCATAGTTTTCAAATTTTGACTAATAATCTCTTGAAATAAGGTTTGCAGCAGAAGACATGCTGAGCCAAAGTCATCAGCAGTCTGAGTCTGTGAGGATGTGATTTTTGAAGATGACTTTGCCCTCAGCTTTAGACATATTTGCAGGTCCAAAGTGGTTTTATTCTGTGGATGTCCCCACACCCCCAAAAATTGCAATTACTATCAAGAAAATAAAAGTATCAATCCAGAACTACTTCAGCTGAGATGTTTCTGTGACTATTCCCAGCAACAGACTTGTTTCTCAGGGTTTTCTCAGAAAGCAGAGATAACAGTGCAAATTAATTTCCTTTTAAACTTGGGCAAATATGTGCACAAATTTTACTTGATTTGCCCAGATTCTATAAACAAAAGTATGCAAGAGACTTAATGTAGTATAAACATGATAATTTTCTTTAGAAAGTTGCCAGGCATGGTTTAAAGTTGTAGTTTAAGTTCCCATTTAAGCGTTTCAAGTGAGTAAGAATTAGTATCTTTGAAATCAACACAGCCTAGAAAGGATTTTGTAAAATCTACTAAGCTCCACATAAGATAATCCCCCAATATAAAAATATATGTATCTGAAAAAATCTGAATTGCATTAGCAGTGTAGGAACTAGAAATGAAACCTATTTTAGGTGCATCTGCAATCTTTTATGCTTGTCCAGTAGATTTTAGGGATATTATTTAGAAATACATTTCTGTATCTGTCAACTCAGCCACATTCTCACTGAGAGCATCAGATTTTGATGTATTTTTAAGTCTAATCTCAGAGGCATGCAGAGCTAAAATGAAGGTGACATTTTATTAGTAGCCGTAGGCAACCCTAGTTCTGGCTACTTTCGTTATTATTTATCTCCCAATGTATATATGATCTGCTGCTTTTAACTTTATTGACTAATAATAATATTCACTGGAGATTGGGTCTTTCCTGTCTAGCGATGGGAAAGCAGAAGGGTCACAAGGTAAAAGAAAACTCCATTTTCATAGGCACTTTAATGCATTGCTCCTAAGGGAATTCAAGTTGCTTTAGAAAGGTTTAGATATATATTGGTGGGCCCTTTACTCCCGCGCCAACTAAAAGCCCATCCATCTGTGCACAATCCAATGTAATAAAAGCACGGTAAAAAGGATAGTTTCTGTACACTTTTTTTCTAAAGCCTCGCTTGCATTTTATTGCCAACTCCACAGTAACTTCGCACACCCACTCCAAGTAAGACCAGGGTTGTTTCTTAACGGGAGGTACAACAGGCAAGGAAAGGTCAGAGTGCTGTGAGATTTCCTTTCAGACAATGAACAGGATTAGAAGTGAATAGGTCTCAGTGAGCAGATTACCCTAAAATGAAACCCAGGGATGACAAGGCAAAACCCAGGGTCCAAATAGTTGGTCAGCAATCTCCTCCCAGCAAGTCTGGGGTCAAGAAGTGGCTACCAAAAAACCTGGCATATATATATTTATATGTAATCCACCACAAGTGGTGTTGATATATTCGCCCAGACGAACAACAAAGCAAGCAAACAAAACCCTGTAAAAGTTTAGCGTATCCAAAAGTTAAGGCTACCTTTGTCAGAAGAAAACTAGTATCGGAAAATATGGGAATATCAAAATAGGCTGCCTAAATGGCCGTAACTCTGCCTTTTATCACCTTTGCATTGAAACTGAAAACCAAGAGAGCAGGAAGGCTGTTTATGAGAAATCAAAAAGCATCATCCAACCACATTAAAGTATGTTCACACAACTGCAAGGAGATCGTATCACCCACTGGCTATAAAGTACCGCTCATCTGTCACTCATCACCTGACACTCGGTAACTGGCCATAGATGTGATCCAATGCGGGGGGCAACACGAAGCAAAACAGGTGAGCTCCCGTTACATGCAGTCATGACAGTCTTAGTAGTTGCAGAAGGAATTTATCTGCATTTCCAGTGTTTAAGCTACTGCATTCTGCTCCACAGCCAGTACCAGGAACAGGCATCCCTGAAGTCACCATGCCACAGCTGAAGATCAGTGTCTTCTTAAAGCATGCTTTCTAAGACATGGGTGAAATTACTCACAAACACTAATTAGCTACCTATGAAAGGTTGAATACTGTGATGTCACATATTAAGTTACGATAGGATATGCCGACAGATTAATTGGTACTGTAGCTCCCAGGGAGATATAGGCAATTATGGTTCCTGTAACCAAACAGGAGGCCAAGAGTAATGCTGGTTAGAAGCGTGCGTGTCGTGGTTTATCCCCAGCCAGCAACGAAGCATCACGCAGCCGCTCTATCACTCCCCCCCCACCCAGAGGGATGGGGGAGAAAATCAGGAAAAGAAGTAAAGCTCGTGGGTTGAGATAAGAACGGTTTAATAGAACAGAAAAGAAGAAACTAATAATGATAATGATAACACTAATAAAATGACAGCAGTAATAATAAAAGAATTGGAATATACAAATGATGCACAGTGCAATTGCTCACCACCTGCTGATTGACGCCCAGTTAATCCCTGAGTGGCAATTCCTCCCGCCCCCACTCCCTCCAGTTTACATACTGGGCATGACGTCACAAGGTATGGAATATCCCTTTGGCCAATTTGGGTCAGCTGCCCCGGCTGTGTCCCCTCCCAACTTCTTGTGCCCCTCCAGCTTTCTCGCTGGCTGGGCTTGAGAAGCTGAAAAAATCCTTGACTTTAATCTAAACACTACTTAGCAACAACTGAAAACTTCACTGTTATCAACATTCTTCACATACAGAACTCAAAACATAGCACCGTACCAGCTACTAGGAAGACAGTTAACTCCATCCCAGCTGAAACCAGGACAGTGGGAAAGAGTGACACCCAGCACGTGACGGTCACAACAGACACCCCCAAATGCCGATGCATTTCTGTCAGCATTGGAAGCTGTTTGGGGAGCTGCTCTAGTTAGTCACGGAAAGTACAGCTTCAGGAGGCTCCATCACCACGGATCACATTGGAGGCTTTTGTCAGAGATGTATCGTTCCTGCAGAAACAACAGAAGCCTCCAAACTTTCAGCAGTCTCTTAAAACACAGGGTCAGATTCAGAGTATCTTTCTTATCTGACGCTACAAACACTGAAGGGACATTAGACTTTGTCACGAGCAAGGTTTAAGAGCTCTTCTAATTTTTATTCAGCCTCCTCTACCCCACCCCAGTCCACAGTAAGCATCTTGGGATGCTCACAGCACTTAATTAACAGCGACAGTCTTTCCGTTACCTGCCGGGCATCTGTATTTGTACAGTGGGAATGCTGATGGGGGAAGGAGGGAGGGGGAAATGAAGTCTCTCTCTCTCTCTCTCTCTCTCAGTGTCTGCCTGGAGCCCTTGCTCTTCCCGGAGAAATCTAATGGTGTAACTTCTGATGTTCCCTACTACTCAATCAAAATCCAGAGATTTAAACACCTCTGAACCGAAAGGAGTTGAGACTCCAAACCTGATTCTCATCACTGCGAATGAAAACTCTGAACTTGCGTATCAGAACAATGGCGATCTCTCATATTTTCCTGTTTGCAGGAGCAAAATATTTTGTTTTAATTTACTCTCATAGGTATGACATACATTAATAAAAAAGACAAACAGTCTTTTTAATCACTTTGATCATATGTAAGCAAATCTCCACCAGATCCAGGCAGCTCAGGGACTTTCAGTATTTAATCCAGTACTATATAGTAGCTATTGAGTGGATTTACAGTATTTACAAAGGTTGTGTCTGTCCCCAATGTTTTTACAGCCTTTTCATTTAAAAATCTCTGCTGTTCTATAGAATGTTTAATGTTACAAAGCAGCCAGCAAAATTCCCATTAGCTCTTCTGGCTAGATTCTGGCACGTAGCCACAATCATGCTAATGAAATCCTTGAGGTACACACACAGTTTTGTTAATTGAATGAAATCACAGAAAAGTCATTTTATGGTCTTCAAAGCTCACATTCTGACTTTCTATTCATTTAAATCAGGCTCAAATGCTGAACAGGTGCTGTACTGCCCACCAATGAGAAAATACAAGCCAACGGAGGTAAAGGCAATAGGCCATCATAAATAAATACAGGACTAGACGGCGTGGACATCGCACCAAGCGCTTCATTGCCATGTAGCTACATCCAAAAGTATTCTTTTCCCGGGAGACGTACCCCTCTGCTTTTCTGTAGAGTGCTCTGCACCTGGGATGGTATTCCACTTCCCTTGTTGCCACCAGGACAACCAGACTGCTCAGATTTCATTTCATGAAATCCTCAGATTAGCACTAATATCTTATCCGTATTTGCTTACCAACAAATGCATACCTATTTGTATATAAAAGATGACGGGAGTCTTTTTCTAGAGCTCCACTTGCTCTGTACGCAGCTGCCCAGACTTTCGCTGCATGCCTGGGACTGCGGTTCTGACACAGCCACCCCCGTTTTCTAAAACTTGGCTGAACCTTCATAAAGCCTCGTTTTAAAGCATCACAGTCAAATGCTTTTGTTTGGTTTTGGGTTTGGTTTGGGTTTTTTTTTTAAATTTTATTTTAGTGAAATTATTCTTTGTTTCTTATTACAGACTTGTCCCTAAACTAGTCTGTAGGTATAGTCAAAAGTTTTTCAGTAAGCATACTGTGAATCTAACAGAAATAAAGCAATACAGAACAAGGCAGAGAAGTGCAAACAGTATTTTTCTAAACATTTTCATTGTTTGGGGTGGGTTTTTTTAGTTATTTGAAAAATGTTTGTCTTAAACTGTTCCTGAGGTCAAAAGGAAACAAAACCAAACCTACACATTCAAGTTTTTCTCTGAACCATTTTGTAGAAGTTTTCAGGTGTCACTGCAATAAATCCTACTAAGAAATGCTGCAGCGTCCTCCTTGCGCTTGTATCAAGCACACAGTTGCTGTCTGAGCAACTAGATTATGCTGAAAACAACAGGTATGTGGACTCTTTTTACTCATTTTATAAGTCTGCTGCTTATTTATTCCATATTGTTACAGTCAAATCCTGCCACCGATGCCCACGTCCTTCTCAGAGGGAAAGTCTGTTGAGGTCACTGAGCTGAGTCTTGACAGTCTTAATCACTGCTCAGTGACTCCCAGCAGCGTCTACCTACGACGTCAAGCACGGACCTCTGAGGGGGTGGGTGGAATAGGAAAGTTCATCTGACTCTAAATGACCATTACAGCTCTGGGAAAAACAAGGTCTGATCTGAGTGGGAGCCTGGTCTGTAGGGGAACAGAATTTAAAAAAAAAAAAAAAAAAAAAACCCAACCAAAAAAATCCCCCACATATGTTAACCCTCTTGGAAAAAAGATCCATTCATGTTGGTTTGCATTTTTTTTTTTTTTTTGAAGTATAGATAATAACCCTTTATATTTTAAATAACAATGACTTTCTATACTAATTGTTTTTTGTGTCTCTGCGCTGAAGGCTTTCAGGGCTCGGAAGGCAAGTCAAGATGCTGAACAGCGTGTGTGTACACAGGATGACAGCCTTTGGCAGGGGACACAAAAGCTTCAGAATACGGGTGAGCCCAGCGAAGGGCCACCCGTGTGCGTCAGGGCCGATGGGGCTGTCTGCTAGAAATCTGGCATACTGCTCAAATGGGAGTTTGTTAATCTGAACTCGATTTCTGTGCCTGATTGATGAATGTTAACATATAATCGCACTTGCTGAATAGTTTCATGGCTTTATAACCACTTTATAGGCGCTTGGATGTATTACCGTCTCCCTCTTCCATCCCCCTAGCCAATGGACACTACGCTCCATAAAAACACACACCCTTAAGACTAGGTGGATGTCTGTTACAAAGATTTTCTGCTGGATTTTAATCCAAAAGAGCTGGCATCGAGCTGGTATTTTTTTAATTACAACCTCCTTCACTCAGTTCTTTTCTGTCTTGTGGAGCACCTATCAATCAGGAGGAGTCACCGCAGGATGCACCCAGTGGCAGGAGGCTATTTCATCCCCTCCCCCAACCCCAGACACTGACTTTTTTTTTTTTCTTTGCCCCCCCCCCCCCCCCCCCCCCCCACTTCATTAACTAAATGCACTGAATAAACCTTAACATCCCAGCTAAATCCTATTGGCCCTGGATTTGCTGCTTAATGCTAAAACCCGAGCGACCCATTTTTCTCCTGTTGATACTTCTATTGCTGATGGCAGCCAGCAGAGAAAAATACCCAACCTTAAAATATTTTAATGTAAGGAGCAAAACCCAGAAAATTCATCACTCACTCTTTCTGCTGCTGCTCATGAACTTTACGTAAGCTCTACTTCATGTGTCAAAGCCTCCCTTGCTTTTGTGCTTCATAGGCAACACAGCGACTCTGTTGCTTAGCAAATGAATGCAACAAAGTGCATCTGTTATTAAAAGTGCGGCAAGGTCTCTTTTAAAGAAAAATGATCTTGCAAAGTCTATGGAAATAAATTTCTGTGCATTCTACAATCTCCAGTCATGACGCCGTTAGAAACGTCAGAAGATGGAGACCCCACTAACTAAAAATCTTTGGGAAAGACTAACAACGAGAGTAAAGCGTTTCAGTGCCACGGATTCATTTTGGGTTCCTATCCTTACGTTTTGCTTTAAACTGTAATAGTTTGTCTTCCCGATTTCACGTACGCAACAGAAAAGGCTAAAGATTATTCACCACCCCCCCCTGCCAGCCCTTCTGCTGCACCCCAGTGATAATTGCTGTACCTCATCTCACCTCGGCTCAGCTGCCCAACGCTTCCTCCTCACTCCGTGGTGAGGAGCGGGAATCCCGACGGTCACTTCCCAGCTCCTGACTCTTTATTCCCAAAGCGCCCAAACCGGGTTATCCATGCAGCTGCAAAGTCTCCCTACGGCAGCATTAAGAGCTTTGGCTCCCGAGGCCGTCAGCCCGCCTTTACTCCTCGCTCCATCAGACCTCTGACCTCTCTGCCCCCCTCAAAACATCACCGCCACGACCACCACGTGTTTTGCCGCAGCATCTGCCGCTCCAAAAACCCTGCCCTCCTTCAAGGACCTCTTTCACGCTTCTGCCACGCGCACATCTGCGGCTGCGACCACGTCCCCCGTCAGCTTTGCAAGCTTCTCCGCGACTTTCCGCCACAGCGGTAACACCCTTGCCCTATGGCAGGGTCCCTTCCCAGTTGTCCCAGCCTCCCGAGCAGGAGGGCCAGCTCACCCTCCGCTCCCCCGGCTCCTGTCCCGCTTCCCCCAGCACGGAGCACCGCGAGGGGTGCGACTCGGCTAGGAAACCTCTCGCCCCGCGACGGTTCCGTGGCGAACGGCTTCGCGGGGCAGAAAGCTGAGCGCTTCCCGCACGGCTTGCAAAAGTCGCTCACCGCGTTTGCAGTAATCCGGAGAAGGCTATTCCAGGCTTGCTCTTGGGTATCCGACCAACACAGCAGTCTTGGGATTTGACTTCTATTTTTTAATACCACATTTCACTCTATGTGAATATCAGACCTCAATGCCCCGCAATACCGAGGCCGGCTTCGGAGAAGAAGGGCTGCATCCTGGAACGCCTACCACATGCACACCCAGCCCTTCGCCCGGCAAATTCCTGTGGCATTCAGAGACTGCAAAGGCTGAAAAGAAACAAGGAGCCTGGACATCTAGTAGAAATTCAGTTATCCTGAATAAAAATTGTATTTACAAAGAATCCGAAAGCAAATCTAATCTAACGCTGAAGATATGCAGCACAGGTTACACGTTGTTAAGATTATTAGTACGATGTCCATTATGAGAAGGCTTTCAAATAAAAGTGTTTTCTCACCGACTGTGCACTTGCGTTAATGTATTTCTTACCAATACCACTAATGGAGCATTCATCATGTTTCTAGCTTCTCTGAAGTAACAAGAAAAATATATTGAGCCATGCAAGAACAAAATGAACATATCCACTTCGCTAAGCGTGATCATAGCGCTCACACTCTACAGATGTGTGTAAATACGATCCTTGAAGGAAATAATGGCAAATGACTTCAATATTACAGAAATATTCAAACCAGCATAAATTGGAGACCAAGAGTGATAAGGAACGGAACCAGTAAAACAAACAGTTATATTCTTGAGGACCTATTCTTGCAGCATGGACACAGATGAGAGAAAGAAAGGGGGCAAGGTCTTTTGTAAGAAATCGGCTATTTCAGACTGTAAGGAAAGTAAAAATGCTTTTGTTCACCTGATTATAAATTAAGAAGGTATGGACTAATAACCACACGATCGATCAAGTTTTTCCTTTTCTTGAATACAGTGAGTAGAATACTAGATAGATAATGTATTTATTAAGAGGTTTATAAGTAGGCAAGCCCCAGCTTTTCAGTTTATTTTATTTTTATAAACTCTTGCCTGATTTTAGTATGGCCGATTCCTGGATTCCATTTTGAACCATCCTCAGTGATAGTTCATGAACTTTGCACCAGGAATCTTTGTAGGCATAAGTGGTGGACAAATGGATTACCAGCTGCCTCACTCCATTTTTCCCTATTGTTCTGCTTCTAAAACTGCATATAAAAGAAACAAACAAAACCTACGGCTAGACTGGATGGTACGCACACTTCTAACAGCAATTTATTTTTTTCTTTTAAGATTTGAAGACAGGCACGCACAAAAATTTCCAGCTATGGCTGCATTTTGCTGTCTGTAATCTACACAAGAGCTGTTAAAATACGATTAGGTAACACGTGTTAAGTGAGTGTTTATTTTTCCAGTAGTACCAGTAGGGTTATCAGAAACACAAATAGAAGTTGTACACTAAACATGACCATATCCAGTGTAACAGGACATTCTAGCAGATGTATCAAAAAGATTAAAGCATAGTTTTTGGCACACAGTAACAAAACTTCTTGCACCTTTCAAAATAATAACAACAACAACAATAATAATAATAATAAAGAGGCATGAAGTCCAGAGTCCTTTCTTATTACTGTTACCATAAAGCTATCATATATTTCCTAACTTTTCTTTAAGAAACACGCACTTTGAAGTTCACTTTTTCCCCCCATTGCACACCACACAGAACCACGATACGCTTGTTTACTTAGGCTGTTTACATTAGCAACTTAAAAGCAAAAAAAACCCCCAAAACCCTCCAGAAACATTAACAGCTAAACGAAAGGAGGTAATTTCCAGTGCTAATACCCCCCAAACGCGGGACAACATTCCAGCTCGGTTGCTTTTGACAGGGATGCTGGTTTCTAGCATGTCAGAAACTTCTTCGCCTCTGCCTTTCTAATCCCTCCGCAGCCCCTGCGGTTTTCCTTGGCCTCTCTCCATTTCACGTTAAACTTGCAGGAAACTATTAACCGGGACACACGCGCACACACGCACATCATTTCCAGCTGAAATTACGGCATTTAAACCCTGGAGCTGCCGGCTCAGGCGGGGTTACTCACCCGAGGGAAGCCCACACTTTCCAACTGACAGTCCCTAAGAGAGAGATTTTAGCGCGGATGAGGATGATGATGATAAACCAGCCCCGTCTCCACACAAATCCCTTCCACCGCAACTTGTTGGTTTCCATCTTTTAACGACTCTACCCATCGCAGCCTATCCCGGGCAGACAGAGGAGCAAAACTCAGCCCCTAAATCACCCGCAATCAAAAGCAGCCCTCTCGGCTCCTGCAAGCTCAAAACAAAGCAACCCACCCCCATACCCCCCCACCATAACCCCCTCATCCTCCTCGGCCGCCCCACAACTCCAGCAAGGGGGAGAAGGTTTCTCTTCGCCCCTCTGCTCTCTCCTGCCCACCCGGGGCCGAGGTACCCACCTGCCGAGCGGGACCCCGAGCCCCACGCCGGTCCCTTCCTCCCGTGGGTGGGCTGCTGCAGCCCCAGCCGGCTCCCTCCCCGCCGCCCGAGCGGGGACAGATGGCCGGGAGCCCTGAGCCCTACCACAGTCAGGCAAAGCTGGCTTTTTTTTTTTTTTTTCCTCTTTTTCTTCTTCCTCTCTTTTTTTTTTTTTTTTTTTTTTTTTTTTTTTTTTCTGCTTTTCCTCCCTTCTCCCCGTTTTTCCTCCCTCCCTCCCCTGGCTTAGCCCCTGGCAGATAAACCCGAGTCAGGCAGAGTGTGCTCACAACACCCCCTCCACCAATCATTTCAATTAGTGCCACATGAGAGGAGCTTCTGCCCAAAATCTGCTTAAGAAAGGGCCAGAGGGCAGGGCAATCTCCTTTGCTCAACAATGACCAGAAGCTGCTATAAATATCCAAACAAAAGCACTGTCAAGGCCAGGAATGTCACATCCTAATGTGATAAAAATTGTAAAGATCCCATGTATACCAGAAGTACAAAGGAGGAAAAATAATTTAAAAAAAGAGACAGAGATTAAAAGCAGTCGCCGCCTTCCTCCCCTCTCCCCCAATACGAAACCTGGTAATATGTTATCAAAGTTGTATATTTCTGGGTGCCAAGCTATTGTGTTTTCCAGGTCCTGAGCGGCTCGCTCACAATCCCTTTGTGACAGCTGCACGCTAATATTTATAGGTACCCGAGTCTGTAATATATATCTTGTATAACCACGTACAGTGACCAGGGCTGGCCAGAGGTAGCCCCCAACCCCACGGATACATTGCATCACACAAATAGTACAAGCAATGACTTCTCTAAATTAAAACATTAACAAGAGGTTCCCAATATGCCAATAAGTAAATCAATACATTAATAAAGTACAGACTCCGGTGTATTTGTATCAAAACCGGGGGATTTAATCTAATTTGATTTACACACATTTTACGCCAGCATATTCCAGCGCTGGGAGTGAGGAGAAACTCCAGCTGGAGGTTTCTAACTCTACAGTGAGTTAGAGCTGCAAACTAACAAAAAATCCCCGCAAACACCCTCGACCAAGCAGAGTGCTTCCGCCGGCAGTGCCCGGACCTGGAGTTTGTGCACCACTTTGCAAACCTCCAGTTTACACCGTGCAAGTAGCTGCATGCTGCCCGCTCTGGCATGGGGAGGGCAAGCCAGGAGACGGGAGGGGTTTCGGACCCATTTGACTGCTTGTAAACCCTGCAATGCCTCTGAGATAGTAATTTCCAGTCTGTTGATGGCAGGGTGACAACAGCCAGGTTCATCTGAGGAGAAGCCGATAGTTGCCGTCACCTAATTCCCCCCCGAGACGTTCCCGAATGTAATCATTGCAAAGGGAGGGTGCTCAGCCGATGTCCCTCCAACTCTCCTGTCTTGATGTTTATGTACAAATCTATGTAGAAGTAGTTAATCCTATTCACTAACCTCGTGCTCTTTTAGAGCTGAGATAAAAGCCGTCTGAAATTATCCCCGTTTCCTCTGTTTGGTTTCCACCAACTCAACAATAAACTTCTCTTCTACTACAAATAAATGTTATTTTTTCCATTTCATTCCCATGCCCTCCTCTGATCATACTTGTTTGTCCCGCTGCAGTGAACACTGCTTTCTCATACTAAACCCATTCACATACAGGCTTATCCTCAAAGCACCCTTATCCTCAGAGGATGTCCAGAGATGGGTTTTGCTGCTTTATTAATTCCCTGAAGTTAAGCATGTGTCCTACATAACAAAGGATGTACTTTTAGAAGATCATTTGAAGGAACGCATTGAAAAGAGACAATATTTAAGCGAAGCTCCTGCAAAACCCTAGTCCCAAAGCCAACGTGCGCAGGCTCGCCGGAACAAAACCGTCCGCCAGATTTCCAGACTTCCTAGTTTGAGCGGGGACAGAAATATTCTTTCTTTCGACAAAGAGCTTTCAGTAACCCAGAGCGCACAGACGCAGAACAACACCACCAACACAAACAATACAGACTAAGCGTTGTCGGGCCACGGCCGCCGGCCCGCGGGCTGGCAAAGCCCTCCCCGAGGACGGGGGGAGAGCGAAGCGGAGCCCCCCAATTCTGGCACTGGCAGGGTGGAGGTCCCTGTAGCCCAGCACGGCAGCTGGAGGTACGGCAGGACATCCAGCTGTGCTTGCGAGGTATTGCAATATAGCTAATAAACCCTCGCAGTTTCGCTGCCCGATCTTTACGTAGCGGCCTGCTTTTACTTCAAGCGGGGCCAAGCTGGGTGTCCGCGGCAGCAGTACAGACCCTCATTGCAAAGGAGTGGACAGAACCTTCGCTGAAGGAAAAAAAAAAAAAAAAAAAAATAATCCTCAACAACAAAAACCCCTCCAGGTAAGCAGGAAAAGATTTTTAGGCTAATGAGCTTACCTGGGAAAAACATCACCTATGACTTAAATAGCTGCATAGTTGTAACTGAGTAACAAGACAGCAAAAATAAGTCACTAATGGAGTGAAATGAAAGCTTGTGTGCATGGTATAAAAATCTAGCCAGCCAGGCAGATGAATAAATTGGCGGAACTGAGCCACTGATGCCAGAAGTGAAAGAAAAATATCTTTCTCTCTGAATTTTGGGTGGTTTATCTTTCACTTCCTGGATCAGCTAGCATTACAGAGTTCAAAGAGGAAAAAAAAGGTTACAAAAATAAACAGTATTTTCTCATTCTGCCCAAAGGCCCCGTTTGAGTTGATCTGTCTTGACCCGGTCCTCGTTGTTTTGCATGCTGCTTTCCTACACCAGCTTTTCCAACCTATGGATAGAAATGGTGGAAGAATCTTGCAACCTCCCTTAAGGATGCTGAAAATGTAACATGAGGAAAACTGCGTGCATGGAAATATTCCTCGCAGAGAGGTATTCCGAACGGCTCTCCTTTGTCAGCTTGAAAGTGTTCAAAATGCCATTTGCTTTACAGATCAAAATGCTGTGTTTGATGGTAAATCTAAAAGACATGACAGAAATCTCCATGAGCAATGACCCCAAAATAAAACGTATAAAGAAAAGATACTGCTTAGTTTGTAAACAATTTAGTGTATATTTGCAATTTTAAACTGTTTATAAAATATTCCACCAATAGATCAGGGTAAGACTTCTTGTTTTACAGAAAATTATGACTATTACCTGGAAGTGCTTTAAGTTAACTCATTATGGAAATGGAAACCCGGATCAGATGCATCGGGTCCTCGCGTTTGACAGAATTTCCTAGAGAAGCAAGCCTATCTATGGAAAGCTATCCTCAAGCACTGGTTGAAGTTTTCCCTTAAATACTGTTTTGTTTGATAAGTGAAAACTGACAACACCACCAAATCATCTACTATTAGCGTTCTTTTCTTTTACACGTCCCTGCCCTT